>NC_140569.1:6957463-7247463 GCF_057381845.1 Rhamphochromis longiceps
CTCGTTAACTAGCAGCTGGTTCATTTGTGCTGCCAGACGCTCGTGGAGTGCAGTTAGCTTCTTCAGCCAGTAGGCGTGAACCATGTCGGGCCCTGGTGCTGTCCAACTCTTCATACTGGAGACCCTTTCTTGGATATCTGCCACTGTGATGGTTACTGGACCCTGTTCAGGGAGGTCGCTGTGGTCTGCCCTCAGATCCTCTAGCCACTGAGCATTGCCGTTATGGGTTGCATCCTTCTCCCATATGCTCTTCCAGTATTGCTCCGTCTCCAGCCTTGGTGGTGCTGTTCTCTTGCCACTGAGAGTACACCTTTGCTGGTTCTGTGGAGAACAGCTGGTTTATTCTCCTGCCTTCTATCTCTCTGGTGTACCTCCTCAAGCGGCTGGCCAAGGCTGTGAGTCTTTGCTTGGCAGTTTCCAAGGCCTCAGGTATGGACAGCTTGCTGTATTTCTTAGGCACCTTATTTGTCTTACCTTTCTGCAACTCCGTTAGTTGGCTAACCTCTCTCCGTGCTACTTTGATCTTGCCCTCTAGCCTCCTTCTCCATGGAGGGTACTGCCCCTTGTGGCTGTTCAACTTGTAGCCAAGCATCTCACTGATCACTGCTGCCGTATTGTAGATCAGCTTGTTAGTGTCGGTAATCGTGGTTGTAGGTATTGCCCGTAGTGCTGCATCAACATCATCTAGCAGACCTTCTGAGGGTACTTCACGTAATCTTGGTAACCGGCTACAGGGGATCCAGGTTTCAAGCTTGGCCATGATCCTATTAGTAGCATTCCAACAACGCCCTGTTTTCGTCCCTTGCCCACCGATGCCTTCTTGTTCCAGTAGCCCACTTTTCGTCAGGGTGCCCTGGTTCCTCAACACCTGAAGCGGACCTTGTTGATCCGGGCGACGTCCGAGCGGGCATGCCTTCATATTTATCTGTCTCGCTCATGTCTGCGGTAGGCTTGCTTAGCATAGGGGGTCTAGCCTTAGGACCCTTACTGGATACAGACGCCCCAGGCAGGAATCGAACTTGCGATCCTCTGTTCCAAAGGCGTGTAGTCTAACCACTACGCTATCCAGCTGCTATTATATATACATATATATATATACATATATACATATATATACATATGTATGTATATATGTATATGTATGTATATATGTATATGTATATATGTATATGTGTATATATATATGTATATATGTATATATATATGTATATGTGTGTGTATATATATGTATATATATGTATATGTGTATATATATGTGTATATATATATATATATATATATATATATATATATATATATATATATATATATATATATATATATATGTATGTATGTATATATTAGGGGTGCAACGATATTCGTATCGATATTGAACCGTTCGATACAGTGCTTTCGGTTCGCCTTTCCAAGACCAGAGGAGAGCACAGGAAATTTACCACTTTTAGTAAAATCAGCAGTGAGGCTCTATGGTGGCAGTTTCAGTCATTCAATTTAGTCTTTTAGTCAGTGACTCCTTGACATTCACAATTTGGTCAGTGTTTTATTTTGTCTAATATAACCAGCTGAACTGATGCCAGCATAATAGCAGAGTATATATTGTGCAACTTGTGGCCGTTTGAAATGATTGCTTTGGCATTTTAACATAACGGGCATAGATCAAAGTTAGAACTAATCCATGTAGACATTCAATGAATTGAGATTCAAAGTTCCTTTCAACTTTGCTTCTGGATTATCAGTTTTTGTACGTGTCAATCGACAGTACATATCTGCATAGAGAGAGGAATCCTACTCCCCATTTCTTCTAAATGAGTGGAGGATGTAGGTACCCTGTGATTATGCTATTGCCTGGCCGACAGCTGAAGAATGAGAAATTCACAGAGGCAATCAGAATGTGATAACTGCAATCAGTAACCAATACTGAACAAAATAATTCAAATCAGTGTTGTTTTTTTCTTTAACCTCTGCTATGGTAATGCATTGTATCATGGTCTACACTGCAGGATTAGTAAGCATTTATTATACATGCGCACACTGGCTAACTTACAACCCATTCTTAGTTTCTAACAAATTGAACAAAGGATAGATCAAGCAAAATGTTTGTCAGTGTCTTCCCTGTTATTCACAGAATAACACAAAATGTACTTTCAGCATTAGGGAATTCATTTGTTTTCTTCACTAGAGTCTGTTGGCTGATTTTAAGGGATTATGGGTCTTGGTCAAGGTCACCTTGACTATACTTGCAGGAGGAGAGAATATTTCACATTCACAGATCACGCCCAGACTTTCTTAGCTGGGGATTTGAACCTGCAACCTTACACAGGCAGAATGATAATTCTAGGTATAAGATTACATTTGGAGCATACAAATGTGGGGCCCTTATCTGTTTGAGCTGGGTGAGATTATTACTACTAACTCATTATCTCTCCTTTCAGGCTTATACCACTATAGCTGCTATTACTGCCACAATGGCCTTTAGCGAGACGCTGAGAATAGACTCATTTACTTGAGTTTTATTACATTTCAGATAGCAGCAAGTTATCTCTGCATCTGTCCATCTGTCTTTATGAGTATTCGTGTGTGTGCATTGAACTGGCCAACAGATTACTTTATTATCTTTGAGTTTCATTTTCGATAGCCACAACTTTATTATCCCTCAATCTCTCCCCTTCTCCTTAACAATTCCCAATTTTTTGTCTCCTGTATTTCTCTTTCATGGCTCTCTCTCTCCATATCCTTTTAAAAGCATGTGACATTAGTGGTGCTTTAATTGTCAACGGCTGGCGGCAGAAATGAATAGACAAAAAGAAGGAGAAAAAAACTTGGAGGGGAATTGTCTGTGAGAATGAGAAAATTGAAGTATGATAAGAAAGGTTGCCATGCACAAAAAGGAAATTGTGAAATTACATCAGGAAAAAAGATAAGATGGGTAATCATAACAATGACCAGTATGACTACACACATAGAGACACTTCAGTGCTGCATTCAAAATTGCCCAGATGAACACAGCTTCACTGCCAGGTATATTTATTGTTAGTAGTAGTATTAAGACTTTATTTCATTCTAAAAGCCCTATTCACACAAGGTTCGTATTATAAGGGAACTCAGCCCCCCCCACACACATGTGTTTTGTGCATTGCATTTGGATGTGATAAGCAAATGTACTAGGAGCCACTATAGTCCTAGTGCCAGTTGAATGCCCTACCTGATGCAACCTTTCCCATTAATCTGGGCTTTGAATGTAAAAATGAATCAAATCAAACAAATCATGTATATCATAAAGAAGATCATCTTCTTTATGATCCACATGCAGTACTGGATCAGTTGAGGCCTGGGTTAACAATGACCGCCTCTGTTGCCGTTGGCCAGCAGGGTGCTGGTGGAAACTACTACTGTTGGCCAACAGCAACAGTGGAAAAGGAGAGGAGGGAGGTGTGTTTGGAGGCAGCAAGAGAGAATGAAAGGCAGGAGTGTGGAGGTGAGTGTAGGGACTTTAATTGTAGGGTCTATGACTTGTAAAGGGAGAGAGCTGGCTAATATGATGTTCAGAAGGAAGGTAGATATAAGGTGTGTGCAGGAGGCCAGGTGGAAAGGAAGTAAGCGCTGGATTTGGATTCAAGCTGTTCTACCATGGTGTAGTCAGGAAGAGAAGTGGTGTTCGGATAATCTGAAAGAAGATTATGTGAATGTTGCTATTGATGTGAAGAGTGGCAGACGAATCGTGAGTTTGTAGCTGGTAATCAAAGGGGTGATGTTGAATGTTGTCAGTGCATTTGCCCCACAGGATGGATGTCAGTTAGAAGAGAAAGAGTAAGAGGAGTAAGCTGGATAAAGTGGTAGAAAGTGTCTCTAGGGGGAAGAAATTAGTGATTGGAGCAGACTTGTATGTGAAGTGAACAGAGATGATGAGGAAATGGTATTAAAAAGAGGAATGTGGAAGGACATATGGCAGTGGATTTTCCAAAAAGGATGGAAATGACTATTGTGAATACTGCATAGAGTGACGTATAAGAATGGAGGAAGATGCTCACAAGTAGACAACAAAAGGATGGAAACAGTTGTCAGAGGTGATTTGTGACAGAAAGATAGGAGCAAGAGTCATGGAGAAGGTCTACGAGATAATACGGAGACCTGCTATAATGTATGGTTTGTAGATGGTGGCACTGATGAAAAGACGGGAGGCTAAGCTGGAGGTGGCAGAGCTGTAGTTGCAAAAGTTTTCATTGGGAGTGACCAGGACAGGCAAGATTAGAAAGATTAGAAATGACTATATCAGGGACAACTCAGTTTGAGAGGTTTGGAGACACATTTAGAGAGCAATGGCTGAGATGATCTGGACATGTGCAGAGGAGGAATCGTGAATAAACTAGACATAGGATTTTTAATATGGAGCTGTCAGGCAGGAGGAAAACAGCAAGACCACAGAGAAGGTTCATGCAGCCGGTTGGTGACATGGGACATAGAGGATGTTAGGACAGGGAGAAATGAAGACAAGTGATCCATTGTGGGAACCCCTAAAGGGAAGTGCTGAAAGAAGAAGTGGAAGAAGATGGTGAAACATTTCATGTAATGCTGAAAAAGCAATGCTGTATTAATGTGAATACATGTCAATGTGATGTTGACATGGTTACGCTTAATCTGTGATATTAAAATCCAGCTTCTAGCTGATTTTGACATTTTTATAAGACATTTTGGTATATAGTAGCAGAAACTGCAGACTGGACTGAATTTTACAGAATGTTACACAGAGATTTGAAAGCTCTATGAAGTACAGTTACATGTACCTGCTCTCTCTCTCTGTTTCTCTCTACATGTGGGTGTTTATTTGTTGTATGGTCATATGGTTGCACAATGGCATACATTCAATTTTCAGAGTGGGAGTGACCACTGCAACAGATCAATTAAAACAATAATCACTCTTTATCGCAATAAAATTAATTTCATCACAAGACAATTTGAAGGGAGTGTGACAAATTATATTTCCTGTGCTAATGACGGCACAGGATTAAAATATAGGTGGCAACCAGCATTATCCCATGAGACCTGAAGAAATGAAGACCTGGGGGTACCTCTAGTGTGCATTAATCTTAATGATACATGCAAGACATTTCCAGGGTACTGATGAAACAAGCACAAAATTCTTCAGTACAAAATCATCATGATGGAGGGTTCTGGTTTTTACTTTAGTAGTTCTCATTTAAAAACTCATAGCTTAGTGTAAGTACATTTGTTGTTATCAATACTATGTAACATTGTGTTTAGTGTTCACTGTCGCTTATCAATATACCAACATAATCTCGCAAACGCTGTGAAACTGTTGGTATTGCATGGATGCGTTTGAGCATATGGCAGATTTTGCAATTCATGTCTTTAAATCACATTGCTAACAAGATAGATGTGTTTATGCAGCTCGCTCTTTATTCTGCAAAAATCCATTTAATGCACACTGAAATTTCCATTTATGCAAATCCACTCAGACACAATATGAGTTTGTATCTGTGCATTTGTCTATACATTTTTGAGCAAGTGTGTGATGTCTTTGTCTTCCTGATATAGGCAGTGAACAAAAGCAGACAGTTCGGGAGTGTCATATTGGCCACTGAAAACAAATGAAAGCAACAAAATGCAAACAACTTGCTTTTATAGGATGTTGCAACTCAATATTTTAGTTACATACATATAACTAAACTTGATCTTGTTAAATGCTCATTAAGAGGAAATAGGTACTTATCAATCCATCCACATGGGGAGTTTTCTTTTTGTTGTAGACTGATTAAAATAAAATATTCACTGAACTATAAAAGGAAATATGCAAATAATGGTTCAAGACAGATGAAACTGTATACAGATCCAAGACTCAAATATAAAGATAAACAGATGAAAAAAGGTTTACATAATTTTTTAAGAGATTTTTTTCCAGTTATCTGTTGATTGAATCCTTTCTGTACTACATATTATGGATTTCTTTTTTTTCCTTTTTTTCCATTGTGATGGGGACAACTATATCTTACAATGGTCACAGAATGAAACCATGATTAAATTACAGTTTCACAGTATTACACTGCAGTTGGTTGAATCAAATAAGGGACTGTGAGAGACCAGCCTCAATATCTGCTGTATTAGACTTAAGTGGAGAGAGACAGAAAATCGAGGCAGCGTGACACTGTAGTGACGTCATGTGTACATGACACGTGTGATAAACGCAGGCACACAAGACTGATTTTTGGAAATATGACTGTGCCTTAGGCTCAAGAAGTATAAGTTCCCTGTGATAAATTCAGTTTAATCACTGTGCAATTAACTAGTCCATTAAAAGTCTTTTGGACAAAATGGAAGTGAACACTTAGTGGAGTTCCTCCTGTATAGCAAATGATGGGAAGGGGAGCAAGCTATGTGGAGGCAAATGTGCAGCTCATCTGTCAGAGTCTGTGTATGCATATGTGTGCATGCGTGCGTGCATGTATGTGCATACCAAAACATAACAGTTCTGATTATAAGATAAGATAAGATAAGATAACCTTTATTAGTCCCACACGTGGGAAATTTGTTTTGTCACAGCAGGAAGTGGACAGTGCAAAAGTTATGAGGCAAAAATTAGAATACAATAAGAATAAATACAGTACACAACTGTACTATGTGTGTGAGTGTGTCTCAGTATATGGGGACACTTAACTGCTCGTGTGTGAGTGTGGGCCATACGTCTAATAACTCTGAGCACAAAATGTACAGAAAATGAACAGTGACATTTTTATTATTAAAAACGTGATTCCCTTTTCCTTATTCCAACTCATTAAGTATGAATTGTGTTAATATTTCCATTTGTCTTTGGTAATGTGGTATCTATCTCTTGCCTTCTTCATTCTCCTCCCCCCTCAGAGCCATTACAAGTTTGTACCAAAGCACTTTACCACACTGTAAAGTCATTAAGCTGTACTTTTGCCACATTTTACAACCTGCCCAAAAGCCCTGACACCTATTGTAAAAGACAGCTGACATGCTATAAATAAAAAATGAACAAAAAAAAAGATAACCATCTGCATGAATATTACTCCCCATTAATTTTAACACGTGCACTGCAGCCTTGAAATTTTTAAGAAACTACCACCCAGCTGTATGGTGTGCAAAATGTCTCTGGCGGAGCATGGTTCGTGGCGCAGCGGAGACTGACACACCTGAGCCTGATGAGCTCATTACACCTCCCCTGTATTAAACGTGCCAGGACCTGAAGTGGTTGTTGTTACTCTTTGTGGCTGTCGCTGAAAAGCCACAACCGAGGTTGGGAAAGAATAGCAATCGGAAATAAAGTGTAAAACGTACAAACTATGTGGGCAGGTCCGTCATTGCTGTCACAGTCTCACTCAAGTTTGATCAGACGTCCTATTCAAAGTGATATGTTTTATTCTGCTAAGAGGTCAAAAGCACTGCAACCTGCCAATAGAAAAATGCTGCAAAAACACAATAGAAGTTCAATACAACAAACAAAACATTGACCTCACAAAACAAACGGTTTTCTTGGAGACAATAACATGACCGGATGCGGAAGTGACAAGCTAACAGTAAATGGTAAATGGACTGGTTCTTATATAGCGCTTTTCCACTCTTCTGAGCACTCAAAGCGCTTTACACAACTTGTGCATTCACCCATTCACACAACTGACATTCACACACATTCATACTCCGATCAATGCATCGGAGAGCAATTTCGGGTTAGTATCTTGCCCAAGGATATTTGGCATGCAGACTAGGGGAAGCCGGGAATCGAACCACCAACCTTTCAATCAGTAGATGATCTGCTCTACCACCTGAGCTACAGCCAGTAAGCAGCTAATAGCAATAATATATCTACAGAATTATATGAATCATTCAATTAAAATACACATTTACATCCTTTTCTCTCTCTGCTTCTTTAAAGCATGCCTCCATGTGATTCTTCCCGTTTTGGCTTCTGTCAGCTTTTTGCCTCTTAAATAATTTTCTGTGGTGGTTTACTCAACTTTCTCACAAATATACTGATATTTACAAAAGAAGAATGAGTGGTTAGAATCTACAAATCTGTGCATAATTCCGTAAATACACACAGCTTTATAAATCTGAGTGAAAGCATGCATATATATTTGCAAGTCAATTAGACAATGCTTTGCTTTCAATGTGCAATAACCTACATCTATGTGGTGAGCCTGAAGGATGCATCTGATATTCCTGTGTTGGTGCTTTTCCTGCATCATTATAACATAACATAACATAACATAACATAACATAACATAACATTCCCTGTTAATTTTTACAATATAGTAAATATTTTATCAAGGTATATTTGCTGTAAGCTAAATTTAGGTTACTCACGTTGGTTTACTAGTGATACTTTAAAAAAAAAAATTGTTCTTGGCTAATGCTAACTAAAAGCTCAGACAGCGTCACTGCAATGTTTATCCTGGAGCTACAGCACCAGCACTGGGATATCAGGTCGCCGAGTCAGAGTTGTGTTCTACAAATTTTGTTTAATGGATTAGGAATCAGTTTAACCTAAAATCAGACCTTTCAGTGTTATAAAGGTGGTTCTCTTTTTACCTGGGTAGATCATGATAACAGGTCCTGCTGAACAGATAGCCTGGTCCAGACCAGGCTATGTTAACGGTGTCGGTTTAAAATCTCCTAGAAGTGCCTGGAAGCAACTTTGCCATGTATTTAAACACAACTGTTTGATTTTGGTGTCCATGTTTGATGCAGCTGGTCAGTCATTTCTACTACTCCCCCCTCTGAGGATGACAACTGGTTCTGCTTCTGGTGTTCCAGAGAGGATCAGTGGACCCTTTTGCCTCTTTGACCTTTTTTTGATGACTTTAGTATAAGGGCTGATACTGTACAGTAATTTTTTTTTTTAAATGTGATTGTCCTCAATTGTCACAGTTTTATGACTACAATGGATCCTTCTGCACATTAAATGTGTCAGCAGTAGCCTTATTTAATGAGCACAAGTTTATAAAATGACCTTCACAGGATTGCTTGGTAAAAATTAATTACCAGACAGTTCAAGTTTTTAAGATGTGTGTATCACAGCAGAGATTACCAAAATGCTGGTGTTGAATGCAATAAACAAATCAGATGAGATGGGGGGGATGCTCAGATTAGCCAGCTTGATTAAATGAGTAATTATCAAAGATTGAGTCAAGCAAAAATAAAGGATAGGGAATGTAAGCAGATGCATCCAGGAAAGAAATTTAGACGACCCCCACATCCTTCTATCGTAAAAGGAAGTAATAATTTGAAAATAAGCCAACCAGTCTGCCCTTCTGCTGAGATTTGAAGGATGGCCAAAGTTTGCCTGATAAAAGAGGGACAAACTATTAGGTCTGAAACCTGGCCAGGCTCTCCTCTCTCTGCGAAGCTAGCAGTCTGTTGCAACAGAAACGTTGCCAATCTGAACACATTTCTCATAACGATGGAACTAAACTGGTCCGAATAAAACTCCGCCGACCTCTCTACCCTTCTCTGCTCAAGCCAATGGATCAATCTTACTTTAACTGCTCTGCTCACTCACAGGCCTACGCAAACACACATCCATGAGCAAACACTCAGATACACACGCATAACCAGAGCAGGAGTGAGGTTGATTTCATTCTAACAGTGTTGACTTTCCATCCTGTCCACGCACAGAAGGAAAAGAATTATTTAAAAAAACCAACTGCAAGTGGGAAAGAAAGAACGATTCAAGTTATGGAGAACAAAAACATATAGATAGGAGGAAAAAAGAAAAGATGGAAAACGGAAATCATAAAAAGCAGCAGGCTAGTGGTGAATGCTTATCTTTAAAGAAACCGATATGAAACTTTGTGCATCTTTCCACTATCAGTGTTTAATTATAAATGTAATGCATTCATTTAAAACAACCGTGTCTGTAAGAGTCTGAATAAGATCTGCCGGTTTTAGTTTTAGAATAATATGTAAGCTTTAAAATGATTATGTCATATTTCACAGCTTTTTCTTTGTACCAATTAAGTGGACTCACCACACATCATATATGAATATAGCACTAAAGCCTGAATCCATGTGGTGTGTAGGGTCTTTATATAATTTATGTCACGTTGAGGGCTGTACATTTTGTGGGAGGGTGGGTTCTAAGAGATATTTCAGCGATGCTTATGTAGCACCCCACCCGTGATACGGAGTCTAAATCCACTTACCTCAGTTTGGACCCCCTAGGCGGGGTGTTAGGTTCGTTACAGCCTAGATACCACAAAAAGGTTCTGGTATAGACAGGAATCAGGTAAACTACCAGTAAACCTTTGCCTGCAAGTTAGACTTAACCAGTAGTAAAAGAATCAACCCCAGACAACTCTTTAACACAAACCAAACGTTTACTGAATGTAAGGGCAGGAAAAAGTAATGTATAAAACACCCTTTTCTTAACTCAACTCAAATGATATCCAGCTCCATAAACAAATGAAACATGCTGTGTAAATGAAATATTTCCCTTTGAAATTATGTTAAACAACACAAATTATGTTATCACCTCTTGGTAAGTGACTCACGAATGTACACTCAAAAATATGCTATATAATCCACTAGATACACAATATTCACACATGGGCCCCACACACACTCACATTCACACTTGTTGCAGGCCTGTTTGCTGCTCACGCCGGACGATGGAGAAAAATCCTCTTCTCCCCAGTAAGAGCACGAAAGTCCAACTTACAGTTCAGTTGCTCGGTAGGTTTCCGTTCGCCAGTCCCAAACTAAATTCACTCTCCGCTCTCCCTGCGGACCGGATGCTGTCTCTGCTACAACGCGTTAGCCAGTCACTGTCCAGCTCTCCGACAGTCCATAGCGGCTGCCTCCGTGGCGCAGCCAGGCAGTCCGGGCTAGCCTTTAGCCTCGGCGGTCGTAGCTGGAAACACAGTTTTTTCACGGTGGTGCGACCATTGAACACAAAGTCACTTCCCCCACACTCTGTTGCGAAGCTCTCACACAGTTAGCTTTCTAGTCCGACACTCTTTTGTGCTAGGTAACTTCAGTAAAACTAGCTGAGTCTCTCACTTTGGTTCAGCTAACCTCGTGCATCTCTCCATGCCGTTCTCCTCTCTTCCTCCATTACAACAGATACACAGGTCCCGTTTCATGCTACCTTCACGGGCCTCCAGAAAATTAGAACTCTGAACAATACTTTAACTCTCTTCAGAGTTACATACCATAAAATAATACTTTATGATTAACATAACAGGTTCATTGCTCTAATTACCTGTATTTACCTTGTGACATATTACAGGGCAAATTACATTCAGAGTACAGTTAAATCACATAATATTAACTGTGAACACCTTATGTTACTGTGGCATTTAAGTCCATGGGAATTACGAGTATCTACTCCCAAATTCCCATCCGGGCTACACCCTCCCCCTTCTAAATGCGTTTGATGCCCCTATCAAACCCCACAGATTTATAAACACAAAAATCTGTGCTTTGTTAGTCCAGCTCTAATTTAACACAGGAAGGGCATAGTGCTAGTGGGTGACACCATGAAGTCTGGCAAGTGTGATCTCGTGAATGTCTGTAAGTGCCACTTCCCACCAAAACCCCATGGCTCAAAACCACTACAGGGTGATCTGATGACTGCCCGAGTTCATCATAACTCAGTCTCACCACAGGCCTCTTTAGTCTTTGTGGGCGGCACACTGGATGCTCCTCTCCTTCCAGCGACATCCCACTCTCTTCGGTTCCCTCCTCAGGGCCAGTCACTGTAACTGCCTCAGGGTCTAGCTGGAGATCTGGAGGGTTATGATCATCTGAATTTCTTTCAATATCTGCCAAATCAGTGGTTGAACTCTCAAGATCCAACACATTTGGCTTTTGACCTTGGTCCCTCAGAAGCTGTTCTGACAGTGACAGAAGGTTTTCACAATCCATGTATGGGAATTGTGTCAGGCATGCATCTTCGGATTCCGACTCTGAAGAAGATATTGCATCTCCCTGATTGTCAACTGGTGTAGCCTTGGCGAGTCCCCTTTGGGATCGAGTGACAGGTCTATCAAACAACTCTGGTTCACTATCATTTGGAAGTCTCACTAGATACCCTATGGGTAATAAGTGGTTACGATGCACCGTTTTCTCCACCCCCCTTCCCTTCTCAGGTTTCACTCTGTATACTGGTAGACGGGGCATTTTGTCAAGCACAACATAGGGTGCAGTTCTCCACTTATTCTTCAACTTGTGCTTTCCAGAGACACCAAAATTCTTTAGCAACACCCGGTCTCCTGGTGCCAAGGTCTGTTCTTTCACATGCTTGTCATGTGCTTTCTTGTTTCTCTGATGACTTTTGTCAGCAGCCTCTGTCGCTAGGCGGTAAGCTTGTTGCAAATCAGCTTTCAGCTTAGCTACGTACTGGTGATGTGTCAGACTGCTGTGTGTCTGGTCGTTGGTTCCGAAACAGATGTCCACAGGCAGCCGGGCCTCCCTGCCAAACATAAGCAGGTAGGGTGAGTACCCAGTTGCTTCGTTCTGCGTACAATTGTACGCGTGTACCAAATGACTGATGGACTGATTCCACGCCTGTTTCTTCTTGGGATCCAAGGTTCCCAGCATGGAAAGTAACGTCCGGTTAAATCTCTCTGGCTGTGGATCTCCCTGGGGATGATAAGGCGTTGTCCGGGATTTCCGGATTCCCAACACTTTCAGAAGGTCGTGGATCAGCTTACTCTCGAAATCACGTCCCTGGTCGGAATGTATCCGGGTCGGAAGTCCATAATGCACAAAGTACCGCTCACAGAGAATCTTGGCTACTGTGGAGGCTTTCTGGTCTTTAGCTGGAAAAGCTTGTGCATATCTGGTAAAGTGATCAGTCACTACCAGAACGTTAGCATATCCCTGAGAGTCTGGCTCTAGGGATAGGAAATCAATACACACGAGATCTAGTGGCCCACTACTGGTGATCTGGTTCAATGGTGCAGCTCGTTGTGTGGGTGCCTTACGTGCAACACATCTCCCACAATTCCTGATGTACTGCTCAACTTCTGCACTCATCCTAGGCCAGTAGAATCGGTCTCGTATGAGCTCCACAGTCTTGTCCACCCCCAGGTGACCTGACTCATCATGAAGTGATCTAAGCACCATGGCAACATGCTCTCGGGGTAGTACAAGCTGATGGATTTCCTTTCCAGGTTGTCTCTGTACTTTCCTGTAGAGTACTCCATCAGTGATTGCCAACTTGTTTGCCTCTCTTTGAAGCAACATGGCTTCTGCATTGGAGTCTTTGTCGAAAGTAAAGGGAATCGCTCCATTCATAGATTTCTTTACAGGAGCGATCACTGGATCATTGTCTTGTGCTTTGATAAGCTCGGCCTTGCTTATCTGGGTCAAACACCCATAGTCAAGATGAGTGGGGAAAACAAAACACTCTGGGAGTGCCTCAGGGGAAACTCCTAACGATTCAGCAAAGCTGACTGCCCCCCCTCCTGCTGAATTTCTACAGGAGATCTGCTTACACAGAGCTTTGACACTGTCCAAGGGCAGAGTTTGCCAATCAGTGTCCTCTGTTGGTAAGGGGTTGCGCGATAACGCGTCAGCATCAATGTTGCTGCTCCCAGGTCGGTACTGGAGAGTGAAATCGTAAGTGGCAAGAGCAGCTAACCACCGATGCCCGGTGGCATTGAGCTTGGCAGTGGTGAGGATATATGTGAGGGGATTGTTATCCGTCCTCACAGTGAACTGTGCTCCATACAGGTAGTCGTGAAACTTGTCAACTACAGCCCACTTCAACGCCAAAAACTCAAGCTGGTGCACGGGGTAGTTTTTCTCTGATGAGCTAAGCTTTCGGCTAGCAAATGCAACTGGTCGCAGCCCTTCTGGGTGTTCTTGGTTGAGCACAGCACCCAACCCCTGAAGGCTAGCATCAATGTGCAACACATATGGCTTGGTTGGGTCTGCAAATGCTAGAACAGGTGCATTTGTAAGAGAATGTATAATGTTCTGGAAAGCTTCTGTACATGCAGCATCCCACCTGTCCCCAAACGGTTCATTTACGCGATGGTAGGTCTTTTCTGGGACTCTGACAGCTCGCTTTCCCTTCTGGGTTGGTGGGTAACCTTTACATAGTTCGGTTAACGGCTTGACAATGATGGAGTAGTCCTTTAGGAAGCGACGATAATACCCACAGAACCCCAGGAAAGACTGCAGTGATGGGAGATCGGTGGGTTGCTTCCAGCGAGCTACCGCCTCAACTTTGCTTGGGTCAGTGGCAATCCCTTTCTCTGACACTATGTGTCCAACATATGTCACCTGTGGCCTGCAGAACTGACATTTGTCAATGGACAATTTTAGGCCAGTCTCTTCCAGTCTGTCAAGAACTTTGATTAGTCTCTGCTCATGTTCTTCCAAAGTTCTTCCGAACACGATCAAATCGTCAAGGTACACTATGACCTCAATCATGTGCATGTCTCCCACTGCTTTCTCCATTACTCTTTGAAAGGTCGCGGGAGCTCCGGTTATCCCCTGGGGCATTCTCTCAAATTGAAAGAATCCCAAAGGACATATGAAAGCGGTCTTCTCCTTGTCCTCTTCTGCCATGGGAATTTGGTAGTATCCACTACGCAAATCCAAGACAGAGAACCACCTGCTGCCAGACAAACAGTCCAACGCCTCGTCAATGCGAGGAACTGTGTATTGGTCAGGGACAGTTCTGCGATTCAGGGTCCGATAGTCCACACACATGCGCAACCGCCCCGTTTTCTTTCGTGCCAAGACGATGGGGGAAGCATAGGGACTCCTTGATTCTTTTATTATCCCCGCTGCCAAAAGTCCTTGCAGGTGGCGGCGTAAGTCATCCAGGTCAGCTGGGGCAACACGGCGGGACCGCTCTCGGAAGGGGGTATGGTCAGCTAGACGGATGTGATGTTGCACTCCTTTAGCCAAACCCACATCCCATTCCTCCGTCGAGAAAACTTTGCCTCTCTCTGCAAGTTTCTGACTAAGCCTCTGTTTCCATTCAGCTGGTATAGGAGAGTCCCCAAAATTAAACAGAGATGGGTCAAGCATAGTAGAAGCTTTTGTGTTTGGGCCGGGGACATCAGTCACTATGTCAGCTACATGCAGATGTGCAACCACAGTGCCCATGGGAATGGCAGTGTCTTTTAGTGACTGGTTGCGCATGAGCACCAGAAACTTGTCTCTATCAAGCATCTTGGAGAACAGTACGGTTGGCTGCACAAGCACACTCGGGGGAAGGGCATGTGAAGCTGCCCGTTCTGTGATGAGGATGCTGTCTCCAATAGTGTGGATGTCTTTGACTTTACAGACAGCTATACGTTCTTTCCCAGCTGGAATGACCAGTGGGCCAGGACCAGTCCACTTAACGTTAGCTACTGGACTGTCATCATCCTTGGCAGACTCAGACATAATAGTCGGTAGGTTCTGAGGCTGCTGAACATTCACTTTGGCAGAGCAAACATTCCCCACCCTCATTTTCTTTCCAGTTGCAGGAATGGGTCTGATTTTATGAACATTGGTGCCCAACAAGACAGGTATGGTATCTGAGCACCGAGGGTCTGGGCACACCAAAGCGAGGACTGGGATAGTCTCAACTTTCTCTCGTGTTTCTTCGGGGAATTCCAATTCAATTTGAATGTACCCCCTGTAAGGATAGCTGGTCTCTGATTCACTTAGTCCCCAAATATCTAGGCCCGTAACAGAGCGTAAAGGCACATGAGACAAGTGTTTTGAATACCAGCTGTCAAAAATGATGGTCACCTGAGAGCCACTGTCTAAGAGAGCGGTGCAAGGTACACCATCTACCTTCACACCGGCTGTGGAGGGTGGCCCTACCAGTCCTTCAGGGAAACTAGGCGTCCTGACATTGACAACACTCCGGTTAACACCTACATTGGTGGTGGTCGGTTCTTTGGCAGGACTGGGAGTTCTATTACTTTCTCCCTGTTTCCGTTGAGCATGAATGAATTTCTGTATCACTTTAGGGTGGTTTTCTGGAGCCTTACACTTGGTAGAGATGTGCCCATCCTCCCCGCAGCGATAACAGAAAAAGTGACTGGGATCTCTGAGTGCTCTTGCTCCCCGCTGAAGGTGCGTGGGAGAACCATGGTGCCTGGGTGAGGGCACCGCAACCCCTTTGCTGGGGTTGACTGACATGACAGAGATCTGTTTTCTTAGCCTCACCACTTCTTTCTTTAATGCTTGGAAGTTTTTGTCTTCTCCCAAGCCGTCTGCTTCCACATTCTCTGCGGATGCTGCCCCAGGTGAATGGACACCTGGCACCCCGGCAGCAGTGGTGAGATCACTGACTTGGGTTTTCAGACCTTGTATCTCAAGTCTGAGATTTTCCACGTGTGCCCCTGTGGGTACAGTAGCGCTTTTGACATGCACGACTTTATTGAGGTTAAGTCTGCGCCGAGAAGCTTCATGCTCCTCTTCAATGCGGACCTCATTTAACAGCTGCAGAAAGGTAGGGGGATTATCTTTTCGTTCCCTTAAACGCAAACTTAACAGCATCAGGTCAGACCCTGTTGCACCTTTAATGAGCTGATCAAGACGTGCTTTGTCTATTAGGGCAGGAGACAGACCTCCCCTTTTGACCACCTTGCTGAGAGATCTCTCCATTCTTCTCAGAAACTCAGAAAGTTTCTCCCCTCTGTGTTGACATAGCATTCGGAAGGCAAAATAGAGTTCCTCTCCTGTTTCTGGTGTGTCAAAAGTATTCTCAATTACATCAATGTATTCTTGAGGTGTTGCTTCAGGGTTATTAAATCGTACAGCCTGTAAAATCTCCAACGCGGGACCCTTTACACTTTCCATTACCCTGATTTTCTTCTCTCTGTCAGGCCGATCATATTCCTCTATCATCAGTCGAGCCTGTAGTATCCAGTTCTCCAACTGCTCCTCTCCTGGGGGTGTGGGAACAACCCCTGAGAAGGTGCGCAACCTCCTGTAGCTGCTATTGTCGCTGGCAGGCTTAGAGGTATTTTGCAGAAGGTCACCAACAGCTCTGATGATTGCTTCAGGAGTGGAGGCCTGAAGTGTGGCGGCAGGTCCCAAATCAGTTTGAGATGCCTGCCAGTCATCTGCAACCAGCTGGTCAACTGAACCATCCTCCTCCTCTAAGTGGCCGATGATTCTCCAGGGTGAATTGCTGCCATCAGCTAGAATGTCCAGAGGAATGGCTTTAGTATTTACCTTTTCTCTGCATTCACACAGTACAGTCAAACACTTGCTCTGAGGATCATACATACGTCCTCTAACCTTCACACGTCCAAGAACTTTAATGGATTGCAGAGTTCTTTCTATGACTTCAATCTCTGTGTCCTCGGGAACATCTTTAAGTAGTATGGCATGCGAAGGGTTAAGGCCTTCTCCTTTACACCAGTGCCGTAACTGAGCCATTTCTTGGTGTTGAGTGTGTGAATCTTACTGTATGTGTATAGTGTAACACAATACCAAACACAAACTGATTTTGCTCTGCTGTAACCTACTATAACTTCAAATCACCCTCTCTTTAAAGGTTGTCTGGGTCACAAGTTAATACTAATTACTACCAGTCTTTATCCCAGCGGTGCCTCCATTTTATGTAGCACCCCACCCGTGATACGGAGTCTAAATCCACTTACCTCAGTTTGGACCCCCTAGGCGGGGTGTTAGGTTCGTTACAGCCTAGATACCACAAAAAGGTTCTGGTATAGACAGGAATCAGGTAAACTACCAGTAAACCTTTGCCTGCAAGTTAGACTTAACCAGTAGTAAAAGAATCAACCCCAGACAACTCTTTAACACAAACCAAACGTTTACTGAATGTAAGGGCAGGAAAAAGTAATGTATAAAACACCCTTTTCTTAACTCAACTCAAATGATATCCAGCTCCATAAACAAATGAAACATGCTGTGTAAATGAAATATTTCCCTTTGAAATTATGTTAAACAACACAAATTATGTTATCACCTCTTGGTAAGTGACTCACGAATGTACACTCAAAAATATGCTATATAATCCACTAGATACACAATATTCACACATGGGCCCCACACACACTCACATTCACACTTGTTGCAGGCCTGTTTGCTGCTCACGCCGGACGATGGAGAAAAATCCTCTTCTCCCCAGTAAGAGCACGAAAGTCCAACTTACAGTTCAGTTGCTCGGTAGGTTTCCGTTCGCCAGTCCCAAACTAAATTCACTCTCCGCTCTCCCTGCGGACCGGATGCTGTCTCTGCTACAACGCGTTAGCCAGTCACTGTCCAGCTCTCCGACAGTCCATAGCGGCTGCCTCCGTGGCGCAGCCAGGCAGTCCGGGCTAGCCTTTAGCCTCGGCGGTCGTAGCTGGAAACACAGTTTTTTCACGGTGGTGCGACCATTGAACACAAAGTCACTTCCCCCACACTCTGTTGCGAAGCTCTCACACAGTTAGCTTTCTAGTCCGACACTCTTTTGTGCTAGGTAACTTCAGTAAAACTAGCTGAGTCTCTCACTTTGGTTCAGCTAACCTCGTGCATCTCTCCATGCCGTTCTCCTCTCTTCCTCCATTACAACAGATACACAGGTCCCGTTTCATGCTACCTTCACGGGCCTCCAGAAAATTAGAACTCTGAACAATACTTTAACTCTCTTCAGAGTTACATACCATAAAATAATACTTTATGATTAACATAACAGGTTCATTGCTCTAATTACCTGTATTTACCTTGTGACATATTACAGGGCAAATTACATTCAGAGTACAGTTAAATCACATAATATTAACTGTGAACACCTTATGTTACTGTGGCATTTAAGTCCATGGGAATTACGAGTATCTACTCCCAAATTCCCATCCGGGCTACACTTATAACTTTGATTGATGGATAATTGAATGAATAGATGTTTGTACAGTATGTGACTGATTTGAAAATGCATATAAATGGTTACATTGGCACTTTATTGCTAATAACAGTCCGATGTGTTATGATGGGATCACACTACACCCTCTGCTCACAGCTATCAGTAGGAAGGTGCTAAGAGCTCAGAGATGTTCTCACCTCCTTGACGATGTGCTATGAATGACAAACAGTTGTCTAAGGCTGCTACAAAAGGGGGAAAAATAGTTTCTCTATTGTATTTTAAACAATGTCACAGTTGTCAGTGTATAATGGGGAAACTCTTTGACAATGACATGTGGTCATTTGACTAGTTGTTCTTTAAAGACGACCAGAACTTAAAAAAAAAAAAAAAAAGTATATACATAATAATATTTAAAAGTAACCCTAGAATATTTGTATCTCTTAAAACAAGATAATACCTTGTCAGTTTGTCCTGCTTTGAGGAGGTGGAGGTGTTACACCAGTGGACCAGGAAGTGGATATAGCCACTATTACATCCTCTACTGCATTGTGAATCCTTTTTCAGTTCTCACATTTATCATTGTGGGCTTTTTGCGTGGCATCATGTAACTGGAAAAGTCAGGTCATTAATAATACATAACTTTAAAGGTTAATATATTTTAAAGAGGTGAACAAAAAAAGGGAAAAGAAGTGTGTTTAATTCAGATGTAAAGATGGTAGATTAATTTACTTTTGGGTGCTTCTTAAAGTGGCCATTCTGAGAATTGCAACATATGGTACTTTACCATTGGCTGACTTTTTAAGTCTCCAAGGCTGCAACTTGAGACCAAAAAGTATAGAAACACCATTAAGCAAATGTAAGCACAGTATGATACTGTAATGTGAAATTGAGCAATGGATAATGCTTAATTCAATTTTAACTTTATTTATTGTACTGAATCACATCCACAGTAACCTTGAGGAGCTTTATATTGTAAGGTAAAGACCCTATAGAATACAAGGTCATATACAGAGAAAACCCCAACTGTCAACCATTTCTATTTTTAATCTTCAAACACAATTAAAGCAAAGCCAAAAAAAAAAGCCCTCTCTCAATCACCAGATGTGCATGGTCAATCATAAATGTTAAATATTTTCAAAAGACATGGATGTTAACACTCTGCTCAGGAATTTATACAGCTTATATACTGTTGATAGCATACATTAAATATCACAAGCCTCATTTGAATGAAGTGCATACACTCCAGGGGGATGTGGGTGATAAACTTTGGCCACGCTCCTCAATAACTCGAATCATCACTAAATTACAGTCACTGATAAAATCCTCCTCAGCATACTACACATAAAATAAGCTGGATGCAGGCAGGCTATAGCAGAGAAACTTAAAGCTGACATTACAACAGACTATTTTCCCCACTCGACCTCAAGAGACATTAATCCTGTCCAAATGGGACTATCCAGATAAGCAATGTCACGCTGTTATTTTGTCCTGCATAAATAATCCAATCATGAAACCACCACAGCCAACATTAGAACAATATTTTGTTCTCTAAATGCTGCAGAAATGACTTTTATCTTAATGCAGTTGTGAGTAATATGAATTAATTCAGATTGTGTCGGAGATAGCAAAAGAATAGTTGCACTATTTTTGACAAGGGTATTGACTCACCCAGCTAAATCACTGAATTCAGGTGTCCCAATCACTTCCATGGTCACATGTGTATAAAGTCAAGCATCTAGGCATGCAGACTGCTTCTAAAAATATTTGTGAAAGAATGGGTCAGTCTCAGTAGTTCTGTCATTTCCAGCGTGGTACTGTGATAGGATGCCACTGAGAAACAACGCCAATCGTAAAATTTCCTCAGTACTAAAAATTCTACAGTCAACTGTTAGCGGTATAACAAAGTGGACATTGTCGGGAATGACAGCAACTCAGCCACGAAGTGGTCGGCAACATAAAATCACTGAGCTTGGTCAGTGGACGCTGAGGCGCATAGGGCCCAAAGGTCAATCACTGCATGCCTTCAAACTTTATGTAGCCTTCAGATTAGCTCAAGATGAGTGCATAGAGAGTTTCATGTAATGAGTTTCCATGGCTAAGGAGCTGCATCCAAGCCTTACATCACTGTTTCCCAACCACTGTGCTGCAGTGAGAAATGATCAGGTGTGCCATGGAAGATTATCTGATTCCACGTGATAGTACTTTAAGTGACTGGTGTGAGTATGGGGCAGAACAATTGCATTATCTTCCACTAGAGGGCAGTACAACTACCTGCTCTAATTAAGCAGTGCCAGTAACAGAAAAAGACAGGAGGAAATTACGTAATAGTTTTGCTATGAGACGACGCAGCGCGTAACAGCAATAGATAAATATTTGAAAAGTAGTCACTCTGACCTGGGTTCTGACTCATCTGACTCAGATGAGGGCCCTAGCATGAGTAATGATCAGAAGAAAGCGAAAAATGTATACTGGGGACAAACCGAGCCAATTCTGCTATACCTGGTGTACGGGGAAAAATGATCAATATTCTTTTTGTGATGTTTTTGGTTGGTGCCGTGTGATTTTTGTAATATAATAATAATAATATAATAATATGTGTCGCGATTCCAAATAGTTGGGAAACACAGCTTTACATCACCAAGTGCAATGCAAAGCATCTCATGTACTTGGTGTAAAGCATGCCACTCTAAAGCAGTGCAAAAATGTTCTCTGGAGTGACAAATTAAGCTTCTCCCTCTGGTAATCTGATGGAAGAGTCTGGGTGATGATAATACCAGGATAATGGTACTTGTATGATCTCACTGTGCCAAGTATAAAGTTTGGTCAAGGGGGGATTATGATGTGGGGTTGTTTTCCAAGAGTCAGTCGTAGCCCCTTAGTTCCAGTGAAAGGAACTCTTGATGTGTCAGCATACCAAGACAGTTTGGACAATTTTATGCTCTCAACTTCATGGGAACAGTTTGGGGATGGCTTCCTCCTGTTCCAAAATGACGCACATCAGTGCACAAAGCGAGGTTCATAAAGACATGGATGAGCGAGTTTGGTGTGCAAGATCTTGGCTCGCCTGCACAGAGTCCTGACCTCCAGCTGACAGAACACCTTTGGGATAGATAAGAGCAAAGAACTGAGCCAAGCTATCGTATCCAACATCAGTGTCTCACCTCACAAATGCACTTCTGGACGAATTGTCAAAAATTTCCATAAATACACTTTATGGAAAGTTTACTGTATTCCACTCTAACAGCTGAAACCAAATTTTATTATTTTCAGATAAATTTTCATTACAACTAAGAGTGTTTTATTTATAATGATGTTAAAAACTGTACATTGTGACTTCAGTTGAATAGTAAGTGTCTTGTTCATACAAATGCCAAAATACCTCCAGACAACACAAGGTTACTGTGATGTACTGTAGTGTGTCTCTGTGTGTTTCTCACAGAGACAGCAGGTGTGTGGTAGAAAGAAAATTGGTAAAATAGTGTATGATAGAGAAATAAAGTGAAAGAGAATTCTAGAAAGGGAGTGACTGGAAGAAATCCTACCCCAGAGAGAAAACACTGCATCAGTTTTACTGGGAGAAAGAGGGAGAGGAACGCGTTACTGTGACTGCAGAAATATTTTCTGTTGAGACACCAAAGCCTAAAGGCACAGATGTATTTTTTTTCTGTGTATACATGTTGGTATTCAGGGATGTTTGTGCGTTTATGTACGTGGGAACTATTTTGTTACACCTCTTTAACATTTAAATTGTCATGCAAATTCCTGTATAGTTGAGTGGATTCAAATGAAACCTTTAAAATGTGTGTGGGATGTATGCACCACGTCGACAGCCTTTCTTGAAGGAAGGAGAGCAGAGATTAAATCTACTGAGTTCCCCTGACAGTCCTCTACTTGCTCATACACGAACACACACACACACACATATTTTCTACCTGGAGTGTCTGAATCTAATCTTCGCTAGGTCAGACAGATGTACACAGAGCTATGAGAAGCAGGGGAGCTCTGTGTCTATGTGTCTTGTAAATGGGGATTTCTGCCATGTTAACCACTGCAACATGACGGATGGCAGGGCGAAGATACGGACATATACACTCATTTTATAAAACCAATAACCCGCTCAGGTTTGTGCTGTATGGAATATCTATCTGAGGTGAGGCAGGACTGTCATAACTTGCAAGTTTTAAGAAGACTATAGCATAAATTCATAACATCTTTTTGTTTCAAAAAGTTGAGGTGCAGTGTTTAGGCTGTTCAGCTGTTGCCTTTTCTCAAGCAGTCAGCACACTTTTGATGAAATATGATTTCCATATTCCCTGGCTTTTGTGAGTTATTAGAGTAATAGCACCTGAGAGGCTAGTCTGCACTTTGATTTGGGGTATGACAGTGATTTAGACGTCAGCCTATAGTGTAGGGACAACAAAGTATCCACAGGAGTGGCACAACATGCCCTCATGAGTATTACAGCTTTTAAGCTGTTAACAGTTATTTGTACATACAGGGAGTGCAGAATTATTAGGCAAGTTGTATTTTTGAGGAATCATTTTATTATTGAACAACAACCATGTTCTCAATGAACCCAAAAAACTCATTAATATCAAAGCTGAATTTTTTAGGAAGTAGTTTTTAGTTTGTTTTTAGTTTTAGCAATTTTAGGGGGATATCTGTGTGTGCAGGTGACTATTACTGTGCATAATTATTAGGCAACTTAACAAAAAACAAATATATACCCATTTCAATTATTTATTTTCACCAGTGAAACACATATAACATCTCCACATTCACAAATATACATTTCTGACATTCAAAAACAAAACAAAAACAAATCAGCGACTAATATAGCTACCTTTCTTTGCAAGGACACTCAAAAGTCTGCCATCCATGGATTCTGTCAGTGTTTTGATCTGTTCACCATCAACATTGCGTGCAGCAGCAACCACAGCCTCCCAGACACTGTTCAGAGAGGTGTACTGTTTTCCCTCCTTGTAAATCTCACATTTGATGATGGACCACAGGTTCTCAATGGGGTTCAGATCAGGTGAACAAGGTGGCCATGTCATTAGTTTTTCTTCTTTTATACCCTTTCTTGCCAGCCACGCTGTGGAGTACTTGGACGCGTGTGATGGAGCATTGTCCTGCATGAAAATCATGTTTTTCTTGAAGGATGCAGACTTCTTCCTGTACCACTGCTTGAAGAAGGTGTCTTCCAGAATCCAATCCAGCCACGGGCCCATCCATCTGGCCCATCAAGACTCACTCTCATTTCATCAGTCCATAAAACCTTAGAAAAACCAGTCTTGAGATATTTCTTGGCCCAGTCTTGACGTTTCAGCTTGTGTGTCTTGTTCAGTGGTGGTCGTCTTTCAGCATTTCTTACCTTGGCCATGTCTCCTTGAGTATTGCACACCTTGTGCTTTTGGGCACTCCAGTGATGTTGCAGCTCTGAAATATGGCCAAACTGGTGGCAAGTGGCATCTTGGCAGCTGCACGCTTGACTTTTCTCAGTTCATGGGCAGCTATTTTGCGCCTTGGTTTTTCCACACGCTTCTTGCGACCCTGTTGACTATTTTGAATGCAATTGCAATTTTGAGACTGCTGCATCCCTCTGCAAGATATCTCACTATTTTTGACTTTTCTGAGCCTGTCAAGTCCTTCTTTTGACCCATTTTGCCAAAGGAAAGGACGTTGCCTAATAATTATGCACACCTGATATAAGGTGTTGATGTCATTAGACCACACCCCTTCTCATTACAGAGTTGCACATCGCCTAATATGCTTAATTGGTAGTAGGCTTTCGAGCCTATACAGCTTGGAGTAAGACAACATGCATGAAGAGGATGATGTGGACAAAATACTCATTTGCCTAATAATTCTGCACTCCCTGTATGCTCAGTGATAACAAAGCTGGCAGTGTGTGTGCATAACAGTGAAAGGGTAAATATAAAACAAATCATAACGAGACCCAAATGATTTGATTTCATTGCCAAAAGCATCAAATAAAAGACAACCAAATGGATTTAATGACAGTAAAAAAAGCATAGTTTGAAATAAAGGTATATTAAAAAAAGTATAACAGAAAAATGTGTACAGCGTAGTAATCTAAAGACTGGTGCAAGAATGTGTCCATAATCTTGAATTATTGAACACTGAATACAGTGCTGGACCCCATTTTCGTAGAGGATAATATCCTCTTACAAGGTCAAGGCACTCTGACTACTTCACTCCAGTGATAGTCATATTAATCTGTACTAAGAGAGGCTATGGGATATTTGATGTGGATCTTAAAACCGACGAAGGTAATTGTAGTCCGTCTTTACTCTGACCATAATCAAATCATGTGCATACCTTTATAAATCAATGCCAATAAACATAACTAAGGTTATGTTCTTGTTAACTTATATGGTACATGCTGACCCAAAGATACCCATTAAGTTAAATCATCTGTAATCCAATACTGAAATTCAGTCCTTTTGTTTAAACACTGAAAGGAAACGTCTTTGACTAGAGGTGAAATTTAGGCCATGAGAAATATATACCACTGACATACCCATCATACCACGAGTCCCAAAGGACAAGTCGCCTTCTTACACAAACATAACCTTTAGCCTTTACCGCCAACTGAGAATCCAATGACTGGCAGAGAAAGCCAAGGGCTACTGCTTTATTTGCATTTTTTTTAAAGTTTTGAAACCTTTCAAAAGATGTAGCTTGCTTTATAACTTAATTGTACCTCTGATTGACGAAGTCTACATCTTCTGATCATATCCGCACTTTGTTTAATGCAGAAAAATAGTTAAATAATATGCACAGCCTATTGATTCAGACAGCTGAGAGGAAACAGAACTTATTGAAAACTACTGCTCAGCTCTAATCAGAGGTGGGAAGCACCAAAAGACAAATACTTCTTTACTGGATATAAGTAGAACTTTTGGGTATCTGCTCTTTACTTGATTATTTTATTATTGATTATTTATTTTTCTGGCACCTTTTTTTAATATTTACACAACATATTGGTGTATCCATCACTAGTGTTTATTGCAGAAAAACATATTTTGTGCATCATTTATAATGCTATACTCAGGGCTTGAATTGGACAAGAATAGTGGTTTTTCTTATAGTGGGAGTAGTGGGAGCGAGTGCAGAGTACAGTGGTTTTTTTTAAGTGGCAGATAATTTCAAATGCATTGTTACTATCAGCTCAACACATATCAGCAAGAACGCAAACTGTCTGACTGCAGTTACCTAAAAGTACAGCCGCTGTATTTCCCAGATGTGTGAGCAATAACTTTACTGAGAGATAGAGAAATATATAAGAAAGACAGGACAGGAGAGGAAGAAGAGAGGTTATTTTTAATGGTAAAGATTGCTCAGTGGCATGTGATGAAATGGAAATGTAATTAGTAAACTGTGTAAATCCACTAAGAGCAATAAACATCAGAGCAACAGCAGCAGCACTGCTCAGCTGATCACATTAGGTATAAAGAGAAAATCTACTGAAACTCACAAAATAAAATTTTGTAAGTTGTGATTCTTTCTCCCCCATGTGATTGGACTTTCATTAGGACTGGAGAAGTGTAGTCGAGTGGTAAGACCAATGTACACCAGTGTAAAAACTGCAAAACTGCACGCAGAAGTTGCATTACCAGCAGGTGGAGATGATATATTTAAAGACAATTTCTTGGCTTTAAATAGAAAGACTTATGAAGTACACTCCAGGGTGCTTGAAACAGGCTTGAAACAAACTATTTGTGCAGCTTACTGCAACTTACTACAAGTTCTGCATGGGTGTCCATTTCATGCTCTGGTGAGGCAAAACATGAAATGGACAAATGTCTTTTACATGCTTTGTAAAATATCTCTTGGAAGATGTTCACGTAGAGCACAGGCAGCACAAACAGTATGTTTTAATATGATGTAGTTTATCTTAGTAATAGTGGAGGAAGGTTTTTTGTGAGTGTTTATTGTGGGCTATTGTCTCTGCTTGCCTTTCTGAAAAAATCACCACTTATATAAATCAATCTGAAATGATTTGAATAATTAGTTCCTTTTGATGTTGCTGAGCTGGCCGGTGCTTAGCCCCACTTTTTATCTTATTTTTTTGTTTTGTTTTATTAAGAATTTACAGGATTTTTTTATTCGACCTACCTTTATGATAGATTTATTTTGTTTGTCTACTCAGTAATGGCCTCCTTTTTGTTCCAGTGAACAGTTGCTAAGTGAAGGTTCAATACTTGGATCAACTAGAGAGCTACTTAATTGGGAACAGAAAAACAAACGACTGGCTGCGAATCTGCTAAGAAATGTCTAAAAATGTCTGGAACTGTTAAACACACAATCCAATGCTTTTATCAATTTATTATATATATTAGAATAATCACTGATTCAAGTGGTTCATAGTAACTTCATACCCAGGCAAAAACAGGTGGTATAGACTAAAAATGAACTGTGTCATAGCTGTATGTTTTTTCCTTATTTTTATTTTTACAGATAATTGTGTTCATCGTTCTTTCAGTGTCTCTGTATTTTTCTACCCATCTGGTTGTCCATCTGTCATCCACCTATAGTATGTGTGAGCTATGCAAAACTTAATATGTGAATAAGGATGTATTTTTCACGCTACATTTCTTAACAGTCAGTTTTTCATACCTATTCTGTAACTCTCTCTCTTCTTGCAGGAAACCTCCACCAATGTTAGGTGATAGCTATTTGTTGTTTTTTTTAAATCAGCAGACTTTTAAACAGGAGTAATGTTGGATTAAAATGGGCAGCTAATCGTGAGGTCTCGAATGTAAGAGATCTGTATTTTAACTGAAGAGTTGTCACTGGGCGTATAATATGTTTTAGACCACAAGAGAAGGAGCAGGTTGGCACTATTGCCATTGGAGAATGAAGTTACAAATGTTGGGAAAGAACAAAACCTTCAAAGTTTGATAGTACAGCACTGTTTTGTAATGTAATAAGTCGTTTTGGTCAGTTTGGTGAGCTATCCGCATAAACGATCTGTAGGCTATATTCTGTAAGTTATAACGAGAAGTTATAGCCTATCTCGGTTCTTTTTTCTTTCATTTGTATTTATTGATATAGCATCATGTATTTTGCAATGAACCCAAAAGGACACTACTCCATAGACTCTGAGAATGGTACATATTTAAAAATAATATGTAAAAAAACAAAACTGATTGAATTACAGGGGAAGTTCTTTGAAAAGAAACATTGGGAATTTAATGTGTGGAGTCTTTTTAACACACTCCCACATAATGCTAGGTGCTTGTATAATGTTTTTTAATGTAGCGGACAGTCCATGTGAATGTGCAAGGAGAGAGAAAAGTGTAAGGAGGAGATGAATTGGATTTGGTCCAAAATCAATGTCAGCCAGTCTCTGTTCTTTCTTATATTTCAAAAATATCTGTGTTTATGTCTCTTCTTTTTTCCCACTTGTTTCTTTTCTCAGTTTCATCTGTATTCCCTGCCCTTTGTTCTCCATCATTTGTCTTTTTTCTCATTTCTGATGACAACTGCCGCTCACAATCATACAGGTGGGTTAACATGACAATGTGGCTGAGTGATCAAATATTAAACACCTTAATACTTCTGATGATGAAGTCTTTTTTTTCTTTTATATTTATTTGAGCAACAGTTTAAAAGATTATTCCTATAACTTGTCTACTATAGAATCACCTTCTGGGATTCTAGTGGTCTTTTTCACTGCTACAGGGGACACTTGGAGTAATTAAATTAAACTTGAATGAGTACAGAAATCATCAAAACAGTAAATTAAGCAATTGTGTTTTTTAAATATGGTTACAGATGTGTTCAAAAGAAGAATATTAAAAAACATTTTCTGATTAATCTAAAAAGTTGACACATTTAGTTGACTTGAGAGAATAATCAGCTATTTTCTTTTTTTAAACACATGCAATTGTACTAGTGTTCAATTTTTCACATCTGACAATGTAAATTAACAATGTAAGGCCCTGATATCTCATTGTCACAGAATGCTGCTTTAAGGCAACCACTCAAATGTTTTCTGTTTTTTTCTCTTAATCTTTTGGAACAATCATGCTTTCTTTTTCAATAGCTGGGATGAATCTTGCAGCACTAAAGCACTTTAAGGTGGTATTTTTATCCTTTATACTTTATGTAGTATCCAATAAGAAACAGGCAGAAATCATCTTAAAAGGAACTTTGATGCCACAAGAGCCACTAACTATTAGTCTTTCCAGCTCAAAGCAAGGTATTAAACCCCCAGCTGCTAAGCTGGGAGCAGATGAGGAAAGGCTCTCTTCTAGGAATCTTGCAAAAAGATTGTAATTTAATGAATGTGAAACAAGGTGTTTCTAAATCAGAATGCATGCTCAGTGAACCTATCTGGGATACACACAACTTAAATAAGTAATGGTCTTTCTCTCACATCTTATATTGTACCACAGTGATTAGTATGTCAGGCAGATATGCTGCATCTTCTTTAAATGTTATTCAGACTGAGCAGTTTGTGTATTCAAAATACTCAAAAGGTGTAGCTATGCTTTACACCTGCATATCCATCGTGTACATTTCCACAGTTCTGCATCTGTATTAGTACAGTAGTAGTAGTACAGTAAATTGATACTACTCTGTTTTATAGTTTCTAAGAACCCCTTTTCTTTTTGCTCACTTCATGTTATAAATAACGTTTTTTCTTAAAATAAGATTGAATTTTTAAAAATATACACTTAGCAATCCATGATCATGAAAAATGTAGATTTTGTTTTAGCATTCTGTGGATTTATTGAAAATCAAAACACTTCATAATCTGCAGTGACACTGAGAGAAATGACACCTTTGATTTCCATTACAAGATTTCACGACAAGATTTGCAGACCTGGATTTTAACACTCTATTGTATTCTTCCTGTCACATTCCTTGAGATTGGAAGCGTGTGCCACATGAAAGTCTCACCGTATATGTTTTTTGAGGTTTAAGTTTAAACTTGGGCTGGGACACTCATGGATGGAAAAAATCTTCAAGTCTTGGTCATAAGTTTTTCTTGAAGGACCTCTCTGCATTTGGATACTTAATTGTTCCCCTGACCTTTGATCAGAACTCCACCTCCCCGCTGTTTGCACCATGCTTCATCTTAGGGATGAACAATGTAACTGAGAATCTTTTCCCCATGTACAAAGTCTCTTAAGTGGCAATGGGTAAACTCCAAGCAGACTGCCATGCGACCTTTACCGTGTGTCGTTCTCGCTTCTTTACCATAAATAACTAATGTGCACCTGGGGATAAGGTTCAGAGCAGGGGCGATTTTAGCCCATTTTTGGGAGTGCTGAAGCACCCCCAAAATGAATCAATTAAAGCACTCCCACAGATTTCTTACTTTTTTTGACTTTTTTTTGACAAGATTTGCTGTTTGTGTGACACACTACTAAAAATATAAAAAGCATACAGTACTTGGTTGAGACGTAACATTTTAACAACAACAGTATAGAAATCCCCCCCTCCTAAAATGGTTTGTTCCAGCTCGCCTCTCCCCTGCTCTGACTCTAGCGCTCTGTCTGCCAGAGTGATGGTGACTGAGCGGAGGTGTAAGTAGTGCCTGGCTTAAAACAGGACATATTAGCTGCATTTAACCTTCAGTTACTCTTTATATAGTTAGGTAGTGTTGAAAACGTGTTTTTCCGACGATGTTTGCTACCCTACAATCCGTCCTGCTCTGTAGTAAATTCAGCGACATTTGACCGTCCTGTTGCTCCCATTGAAATGTATGCAGCCTATTTAAAATCTAAAACTTAAAATTGTTAGTAGCCTACTGTTGTTGCCACTGTCCTGTTTGAAATGGATACTAACTAGCTAACTGACTGAATGCCCATTAACCTTATAACTCCTGTTGTGTGTGTGTGTGTGTGTGTGTGTGTGTGTGTGTGTGTGTGTGCGTGTGTGTGTGTGTGTGTGTGTGTGTGTGTGTGTGTGTGTGTGTGTGTGTGTACAGAGAGACAGCCAGGTTCATAATGGATATAAGGAAGTTTTTTCAAAAAAAGGAGCCACATTCAGGTAAAAGTGTAAAATCAAATGATCTGTGAATCAGGAATAATATTGGATAATATTGGATTTTAATATTTATATCTTTTATTAGATGTTCATGTGGTTTGGTTATTTGCCTTTTGGTTGAAAGTACACTGAGAGAGGACTTTTTGTTAGTGATCTTAATAGTATTTTTTCATATTAATTTAATTTTTCATCTAATTGAATACAATCTATTTGTGTATGATTGTCAGTCCGAAGAGGGAGAGAGGAAAGAGGGGAACGTGAGGAGAAATTACAAGGTCAGGAAGAACCAGGTAAGAAAACAGACAGGGAGCAGTGACAGGCAAAACAGAAACTGTTAAACTGACAGGGAGAAAAAAACCTGATTTTACTCACACAATCTGGAAGTTGTGTTCTCCCTATATTAAAGCTGCTATACAGAATGTGCAAAACAAACTGGGTTGAAACATTTCGACCCTCTTTAACAACATTCCAACATAACATTATAATTGATTGGGGAGATTAAAATTAATGATATGTTTTATGTGGTTCAGCCACAACTCTACTAAAACCTCAGCCAGTAATAGGTAGGCCAACTTTTGGACCGTCCAGTTGTCTATATGACTGCCGCAGTACATACATCACATTTGCACACTATCAGAAAGTGCCAAACGGTGCCCTGGTGGAGTGAGGAGCTGTAAAGAGAAGCAGATACTCTGTTTATATTCTAAAAATGTTTTAAGTTAGCTTGTTTCAAAAGATTCTGTATACAGCAGCTTTAAATGTTTTCCAAAAGCACACATACACTTATCAGTGTTTCTCAAACTTTTTACAGTGTGTACCACCTGATAAAAAAAATGTTAAGCTCTCCTAAGTACCACTATGAAAGCATGAAACTCATAAATCTTACAACACAAAATCAGTATTATTAAATTAGTAAAATTAGCATCTGCAGTAAAGGTTTTTCATACATTTTATACATTCTACCACAGGCAAAGTTGCCTCCATTTTTATAGTTTTTATTAATATTTTGTAATAATTTATTTGTAATAATTTATGCTGTTTGGGAGTGTTTTTGTATGTATCCAAAAAATGTACTTTTTATTTGTTTACTTTTTACTCACTATGAGCATCATTCATTATTCTCCTCCAGTAATTAAGGTTAGGATATGTATTTTTTTTATTCCAATCCATTCTTTTTTTGCAGCATTTTAATAACCTTTATCATATTTGATGGTTTTGTTACAGACTTTTCAAAAAAGGGTTTTGCATTTCTTTCACAAATGTGGGATTAAATTGTGTTTAAATGTGCAAAACAGTGATGTCATGTTTTGAGATGAGGACCCAGGCACAGAGAGACTTGATGAATTTAAGAATCTTATGATTTAATAAAGAAATTTGCAGACTTGCACAGAGATTAAAATTATGATGACTGATAGCGGAGACGAAGATAACAGACGATGAGGACAGGGAGGAACAGGGGTTTAAATGCACCAAGGAGACATTCAGGGACAACTCGGGACAACTGGAGACATTTAAGGATGCAGGGACTGACAGAGACAGGGAAGACGTCTCATCGTGACGTGTAAAGTTTATCTTGCCTGGCTGGGCAGCTCTCTGGGTGCTCAGCACCCCCAAATCTCTGATCCTAGAATTGCCCCTGGTTCAGAGATACTCAAAGCTCCGATCTGTCCCTCACCACAGTTTCATTGTTAGTGCTACATTTTCTTTAATTTTATTGCATTTTTTTCTACTACAATTAAATGTGGGATATTAGAGATGCAGGCATATCTTTCTAAACTAAAACACATTCTTTCTGATTTAGTTTGTTCTGTTTGTTTTTCAAAGAGTCAAACTCAAAAATTCAGTTTCCTGATACAACTATACTTCTAAATAATAGACAAGTGTTAGACAAGTAATACTGTTACATGTCATTATAAAGAATTACAAGCTTATGAGCAACATTCTATTTCTTATTTCAGATCAGCGAAGGTGCCTCAGAAATGAATCAACATCAAACTGCTTTTGACATCAAACTTCCATTTTTTTAAACATTTGTTTAATCACTTTGACCTCTGAATGATACAATTATATCAACAACAGTTAGAGTTACTTTGCTTTCACATGTAATCTCTTACACCTGCAAGTTTCTACTTGTCCTATAATATCTCTTTTGGACAATTCTCTGTTTTTTCTTTTTGCCTCCTCTTGTATTTTTCTGGCTTTCAATTTGAACGTATGAGGTTTGCCACTGTGGAGCCCAGTGTTGGAAAGACAGCAGTCACAACTTCCTCTGGGGTCTTAACTGAGGCTCAAAAGGTTGGCACAAGCTGGATGACTTATTGAAAATTTTACTGTTTTGGACAGCAATGAGAAGGCAGCTCTTTTTCATTTTTTATAGCTCTTTTAACACACTGTTGCACACATGCAAAAACACACACTTGCTCACACATAAAAAGAGTGAGAGAGGGTGAGATGTTGGATCAAACAGACTCATTTGGCCTTGATACTAAAGAGTCCTCTTATCTTAAAACAGCCATTTAGTGTTAATTAATCCTTTTGACTGAAACCTCCCCCTACAACACATTCTCTTTGGTTGTTAGGCTTTTATGCTTAAAGTGCTCACACCACCTCAGAAAGCCAAATTGGGAAAAAAAAAAATCCCAAAATCTGATTGGACCACCACTGCCTTTCCTCTCTGTATCCATCTGGAACACAGATTAGTTTTTATGTCGTTTTGCTTTCAAACTTAAATGAAATAATATATCAGTGATGAAGGGAATTGTGCACTTTCTCTTCAACTTTGCAGCATTATACTTTAATGCTTTAATTCGGGAATGCACCAGGACATTCCCGATGAGAATGCTTCCGTGGAAGGCTTCCACACTGTTCGGGCGGACAGGGACAGCATCGCTAGCGGTAAGCGTAAAGGAGGTGGGCTTGCTGTTTTAGTTAACAACCGGTGGTGTAACCCTGCCAACATAACAATCAAAGAAAGGATTTGTTGCCCGGACACTGAACTGTGTGCTGTTGGACTCAGGCCGTATTATTTACCCAGGGAATTCTCTCACGTCATCTTGGTGGCTGTTTATGTTCCCCCCTCTGCTAACCCCACAGCTGCATGTGACACTATCCACTCTGCCATAGCTCGGCTACAGACTCAGCACCCGAGTGCCTTTATTGTGATCTCGGGTGACTTCAACCATGTATCACTGGACAATACACTACCAACATTCAAACAATATGTGGACTGTCCCACCAGGGGAGAGAAAACTTTAGACTTACTGTATGCTAACGTCAAGGATGCATACAGCTCCTCCTCCCTCCCCCCACTTGGTAGGTCAGATCATAACCTGATTCACCTCACCCCCCGCTATGTGCCAATTGTGAGGAGGGAACCTGTGACCACCAGGACTGTTAGGAGGTGGTCAGAGGAGGCAATAGCGGAACTACAGGGCTGTTTCGAGGTGACCGACTGGGAAACACTCTGTGAGCCTCACGCCGAGGACATCAATGGGCTTACTGAGTGTATCACAGACTACATAACTTTCTGCACCGACTCCATTGTTCCAGCTCAGACTGTTCATTGTTACCCAAATAACAAGCCGTGGGTGACTAAGGACATCAAAGCCCTCCTCAACAACAAGAAGAGGGCTTTCAGAGGGGGCAACAAAGAGGAGGTGAGGAAGGTCCAGGTGTTACTAAAGGACAAGATCAGAGAGGCTAAGGACAATTACAGGAGGAAGCTGGAGTGGAAACTCCAGCAGAACAGCATGAGAGAGGTGTGGAGGGGCATGAAGACCATCACTGGATTCAGGCCAACCAACAGCAGGGGAGCTGAGGGAGGTGAGAATAGAGCCGACGAGTTGAATCTGTTTTTCAATAGATTCGACACCACAGTGTCTGCTCCCACCCCCACAACCTCACCTGCAGTCAGCCTGGAATCCAGAGCCACACCACTGTGCCAGCCTCTCTCTTCACATGTTGCCTCCTGTGAGATTCCTGACACCCCTCCCCCACCCATCACCTTCACTCAATACCAGGTTGAGATGCAAATGAGGAGACTTCACTCAGGCAAGTCTGCTGGACCAGACGGAGTGAGTCCCCTTGTCCTCAAGGCCTGTGCCCCCCAGCTGTGTGGAGTCTTTCATAAACTGTTTATGCTGAGTCTGAGTCTGCAGAGGGTCCCGGTGATGTGGAAGACATCATGCCTCGTCCCTGTACCAAAGACGCCTCGTCCCAGTGGCCCCCAGGATTACAGGCCCGTGGCACTGACCTCCCACATCATGAAGACCCTGGAAAGGCTCATCCTGGACCAGCTGCGACCCATAGTAAGACCACATCTGGATCCCCTTCAGTTCGCTTATCAGCCTCGTCTCGGAACAGAGGACGCCATCATCTACCTACTCAATCGTGTCTACACCCATCTGGACCAGCCGGCGAGCACTGTGAGGGTCATGTTTTTTGACTTTTCCAGTGCTTTCAACACCATCAGGCCGACCCTCCTGGGTGATAAGCTAACAGCGATGCAGGTGGATGCTTCTCTGGTGTCCTGGATTGTTGATTACCTGACAGGAAGACCACAATATGTACGTCTCCCACAGTGTGTGTCTGACAAGGTGATTAGCAACACAGGGGCACCACAGGGGACTGTCCTCTCCCCCTTCCTCTTCACCCTCTACACCACAGACTTCAGCCACTGCACAGAGACCTGCCATCTTCAGAAGTTTTCTGATGACTCTGCGGTGGTTGGATGCATCAGCAGGGATGATGAGACAGAGTACCGGGCTGTGGTCGACTCCTTTGTCACGTGGTGTGAGCAGAATCATCTGCAGCTCAACGTGGCAAAGACCAAGGAACTGATCGTGGACTTCAGGAAGACCAGGAAACACTTGACCCCTGTTTCAATCCAGGGGGTCAGTGTTGACATTGTGGAGGACTATAAATACCTTGGAGTACACATTGACAATAAACTGGACTGGGCTAAAAACACCACAGCACTTTACAGGAAGGGCCAGAGTCGTCTCTATTTTTTGAGGCGACTGAGGTCCTTCAACATCTGCCAGAAAATGCTGAGGATTTTCTATGAGTCTGTGGTGGCCAGTGCGATCCTCTATGCTGTTGCATGCTGGGGGAGCAGGCTGAGGGTCGCAGATGCCAACAGACTTAATAAACTGATCCGTAAGGCCAGCAATGTTGTGGGGATGGAGCTGGACTCCCTCAAGGTGGTGTCGGAGAGGCGGATGCTGTCCAAGATAAAGACAATGTTGGATAACACCTCCCACCCACTCCATGACATGTTGGTCAGTCACAGGAGCTCGTTCAGTGAGAGACTGAGATTACCGAAAAGCACCACTGAACGACACAGGAAATCATTCCTGCCTGTGGCCATCTCCCTGTACAACGCATCCACTTAACACACTGTTTGCTGCTACAGCTACACATGTTTCTTTTCCAAATATTTATTTATAAGTGACTTATGTATGTATGTATGTATATATATGTATATATTGTACTATTCTTAGTTAGCGTATTGTCTGTCTTGTCTTAATGTTGGTTTAAAATGGAGCACTGTAACAAAAAATAATTTCCCCCAGGGATCAATAAAGTATTCTGATTCTGATTCTGATTCTGATAAGCTGCCAAGCTGTAAACCTTTAAGGTAGTTATACCACAGACAAACACATAAATAGCCAACAGAATTAAGTTTTCTCTGTTGGAACAGCAGTTTATCTACAGCTGAGAAGAAGAAGTTGGACAAGTTCATTAGGAAGTCCAGCTCTGTCCTAGGATGCCCCCTCACCCCAGTGCAGGTGGTTGGAGACAGAAGAACTTTGGCAAAAGTGACATCACTTGTGGACAGTGTCTCCCACCCCTGGCATGATGCTGTAGAAGAACTCCAGAGCCCCTTTCAACAACAGACTGCTGGATCCTAGGTGCACAAAGCTTTATCGCAGGTCCTTCTTCCCAGCAGCTGTTAGGCTTTATAACCATCACCACTCCCAACAAACACAATAAGTCGTTTATAGTATAGTAATATTAGTTGTTTATGTCCCTGCTCTTATTTGTACAGTTTTTCCATTTTCTGTTTGTAATAATTTTTTACATTTTTAATAACTTAACAATTGTACAGTATTGTTTTTATTTTTTTTTAATCCGCATGCTCCAACTGTCTGTCACTTTCCTCCTGGAACATCTGAATTTCCCCAATGAGGGACAATAAAGGTAATTTCTATTCTATTCTATTTCCTGGCAGTGCTGCTTCCTTGCTGAAAGCACAAACTGCTCTTCAATAGGTTTCTCTTGCTCTTTCTGTTTTTTGCTTTTGATACTGTTCACCACACCACCCTGTCTGAAAGGCAGTCTTTCTTTTGTCATTTAGCTTTTTCTTCTATAATTGTCATTGCAGCTTTCATCAAACCCATGCAATCCTTATTGCTTTGACTTAATGTTCTGATGGCCAGCTGGTAAGTTGTTAGACCACTGTTGTTGTCATGATAAAAAGAAATATTCAGCAGTCAATACCCAGAAAAAAACTTACCTTAGCATTTTTTTTTTCAATATCACACAGTTTGCACTTATCATCCCTCAAAAAATACAGCTTTGAGTTTTTAGGCTTGAAGTTAATGTTGTGGTCCCAAGGCTGGTAGTGACACAACAGCAAGTGAGTTTGGCTCAGCATCTCTTGATTCTCTCAAAAGCGTTAAAGGTTAAACCATTATAGGAATAAAGACACATACCATATATTTCTCTTCCTAATTTCCAACTTCCCAAAGCCTTGTATACAATCATAAATAATAATTTGGGTGCTAGTGTTACTCTGTGTCAATGTCTATTGTAGCATATGTTTTCACTTTGAATATTTAAGTTATTTGAAAGTATAAGTAGTTCGCCTCCTACTCCTACTCCTACATTTTGGCTTTTCTGCACCATGTGCTACTGGTTGCCTATCTGTGTTAGGCTGGTGACCTGTCCAGGGTGTACCCAGAGTACCCTGGACAGATCCCTGGGCCTCTATGGGCCTGGCTCTAGGGCGGGACCCTGGTAACCCTATCCTGGGCAGGGTGTACTGTTCCCTTGGTTGTATACTCATATGTGTATATGGAACACCTCACCCAGGAGGCTCCCTGATTTTTCCTGGGCACCTTCTGCATGAGGTGTTCCAGGCATGTCCCATCGGGAGGGAGGTCTGGGCTTCCCTGCTTCGGCTGCTGCCCCTGCAACCTAGCCCTGGATAAGCGGAAGAAGATGGATGGATGGATAAATGGTTTTTTTTTTGTTTTTTTTTAAATAGACTGTTGCAAAGTGGTGTGCAAGGAACCTAAATGCTAGACACTGTAGGCAGAATTCTAATCAAGGAGCAATTTTTTATTGTAACTGATCCAAAAAATAAACAAACAAAAAAACAAATAAAATAAAAACAATGCTAATTTGGGATTAGACATACAAGGGTAATCTGACACAGGTCAAAACTCCTTACACAACTGGGGAGTACAGACAGAAAGCAAAACTAATGCAGGATATGAAAGACAAATAATCTTCAAGGTTAACCTGCAGGACAAATAAAAGAAAAAAATAAGGGAATAACTAACACACAGCTGGCAAGAGAACACAGCCGGACCCAAGCACAAACACTGAAAAGACGCAGAGCAAGACTCAAACAAAAATCTCAAAGAAATGACTAAAAATAAGCCTGAACCAAAACACAAAGTGACACAAATTAAGACTAAATAATACCGGAACTCAAACTCATGATATGCTAGACCAAAATAAATCAAAACAGGAATCCCAAAATTTGAACACAAATGTTTTAACTCTAAATAGAACACCCAACATATATAAACAATGAGTCCAAATATATAAACCAAGAATCCAAAACAAGAAAAAATAACTGAATCTTGGGACAGGTGACAGACAGACTTTAAGATTCTCCAGTGCAGCTCCATGAAGTGTTTTCTTTCAGACCTTAATAAAAAGAGAAAAATAAATAAAGCATTGACATAATCAAATCCCCAAAAAGGGTGGGAGTGTTCAAAAAATCAGTTTCACACAAACACAAAGATGTGGCGTTCAGATTCTCTGTCTGACGTTAATATGGAGTGACAAGCTAATGATTTTTGAGAGTTCCAGTGCTTCAGGAGTCTTGTACAACTTCACCCAAAGACTTACCGGCTGCAGGTCTGTCAGTCACAGAAAACACACAGAGAACCGGTTCTTTAATCTCAATTTCTTGAACCTTGTGCGGCAACATATTTACTGTCTATGTCCATCCTGCTAAACATCAGTCAAAGAAATGCTGGAATTACAAAGCAGAAACAAATGTGCCTTTTAAAAGGGAATACAACAATGGTTTTCAAACAACCCCTACTACAATAACCATAAAAAAATAGAAAATGAATCTAAGGATGATGCTAATGTGCAGTTTTGGTAGGAAAACACAGTTTTAAGACTGGACAGAATTAAAATACTCTGTTATTTAGGCATTAAACCCATTAATGATGGAAATTGCGCTAGCATATGTTTGCATCATTTTCTTTTCTTTTTCATTCGACTGATGAGCTCCTATTCCAAGAGTGATATACAAAAACTGCATAGAAATTTGTCCATGTGTGAATGTTCATGGATTTGTGCCATTGCAGGTACTTAGCAAACGTTTTGATACTTTGCAGATGTAGATTTGCCAATCTGTGGGGGCTGTGTGGGATCCCAGTTAGTGGTTTTGACAAGCTTAATATTCTGTGGGGACAAATTTGGGGGGGACCGTTCCCAGAACTCAATCTATCTGCACTCCCTCTCTTCACCTTTCCCGTTTTCTGTTGTTTTCTTTTTCCATTCCTCCCCAAGGACGGTAAAATGTCATACTAACTAGTAGTGTCATTGGGTGGGTTTGTCTAAACAAGTGGTTCGTTACCCTTTCAACCATGATGCAAAGTCAAAATGATTAACCTTTCGCCAGTGCAACCCAGTTTAAGTGACCCATGAAATGTCCGTGACCTGTTTCAGGATCCTGATATATAGTTTTAGAAATGCTGTCATGCAGGGTGTGTATGTAAAGCTTTAAATATAGCCTCCTACTCTGGGAGCAAGTTTAATGAAAACATTCCCTCGCCATGTTATGACCCAACAGAAACAGACTCACTCTTTTCTTTTAGTTACTGAACCATAAAAAAATCCAGTCAGTGTTTTGTCAAAGTCTGAATCGGTACCAAAAGTGGGCCATGAGAAGATTAAAACCAGCCTTCAAGTTACTGTCTAAAAGTTAATGTCAGAATTCATCCCCTCATGCTATGTTGCAAGACCCTTGGGTTAGCTCATTGAATGCAAGCTAAAGTTTTCCATATGAAACTACTTGGTGAGTCAGCATCCCATAGTAAGCACAGGATAAAAATCAATTCATTTCAATTATGCTTTCTATTTTCCTCAAGGGGGGTGGATGGATGGATTGAATTCCCAAAGCCAACAGTTAACAAAAACTCCAATGCATTCATAAAAGAACATATGGAAAATTAGATTGGCGTCCTTATTTGACCCGTGTTCATAGCCTTCGTTACTCCTTAATTAAATCAAGTCAACACCAGAATTAGAATTAATGTCCGTTCACCACATTCTCAACTCTTAATTTGCTTATTTTTAATGCTCTGTTGTCAAACTAACATCTTATAAGCCGTGTTAGTTAATTTATTTACACTTCAAGAGAAAAAGCTGCTCCTCAGTAACTGACTAAAGTACAAGACCCACGATTCACCCACAGAGATAGGAAGCAGACAAGTTGTTCTCCAAGTCTTTAGATTAAAGAAAGTATTATCATTCCTTTTATTTATACTTATATTATATTTTCATGTATTTACTAAATATATTTAAGTTAGTTTTTACCATGGCTTAAAGTTAAATGGAATTTTGGTCTAAATACCTAAACTGAGGTCCTACAAAACCACTCACATCAAATAAGACAATTTTCTTATATGATGTGAGCGTAAAGATTTCAGCTGTTTAAATCATGACGCCTTTGTATTCTGGGAATAAGGTAATGTCTTATGGCAGATACAATAATGAGTAAGTATATCAGTCCACTTGGAAGTGATTTTAAAGAGATTTTCTCTCTTGCTTTTAATAAACAAATCCAGCAAGTTAACTGAACCTTTGAACGTACCTAACGCACAGTGGACAGTCCACTCAAAACTTTAATCATAGACTGAACAGGATTGAAAAGGTTTTGAAAGACTGGTACTTCGTGTAATGCTTGTCTCAAAAGAAAACATATCTATACACCTCAATATATCACTATATATCATAGCCACATACAGAAAAAAAAACAAAGGTGACTTATTGTCTGTTTTGTTTCCTCAATTGGGAAAAAAAAATCTTAGTCTAGTTGAAACTACACCTGTATACCTTCTGAAGGTATTTATAACAGGTAAATGATAATTTAATGTGTAATAGTGCAACTGTTGTGCATTTCTGACTATCCTATAGCTTTATATGCTATACTGCTTTAGATTTCACAGCAATGGTGTCAGTGGAACCATGTGCATTTTTCTGTGTGTGTCCTTGGTGGAATGCTGTTGAGAAATCACAGGAAGAGGTGGAAAGGACATACACAGGCATCTAAATGTGGCACTCAGACACATATGGAGCACATATGCAGCCCATTACTGCTTTTACTGAGTCACTCAGTCCAGCTCATTGCCCAGTGTCAGTCTGTCTCTGTTTCCTGGTTATTTCACCTCACTTTATGATAATTGAGGGGATTATGATGGGTGAATGTGAGATGACATGTCAAGCTGTGTGAATTCTCAGGTAGACTGGAATCAGATTATGTTTTAAATATTGACAGTATATCACCAAATCAGGAATAAAAGCGCTGTTAAGTATAAAACTAAAATGTTTCACTTCTCTCTGTTCTTCTGTTTTGCTTCAATGGGACCTATTCCCATTTTTATTTTATCCATACTACTCCTTTTTCTATTTCTCCTTCTGTTGCCTCTTGTCCTCCTAACCTTGCCAAGAGTAAGTACAGTTTCAGAGACCAAGATTTTTGCTTCAAGCCACAATCATTCTCCTCCTTCGTTATTTAAGACCCTCCTCTACCTCCTTTTAAAGGGTTTTCCCTCAGAACTTCAATATTCTCTTAGCTCCTTGCCTTCCCACCTCCTCCTTCTCCCTGTATCCCCCTCCCCCCAACCCCTGAGACCTTGGACAGTGATGCCGGGTGTATTTAAGAAGGAAGCCGAGGATTTTCCACAAAGCTTCAATCTTGGTCTTTTACAGAGCAGCACCACATGAACACACACCAGGTTGCCGAACCAAGGTTTATAATGGCTTAAAGTGTCCAGAGGAGGCGGGAGTGGATGGCGTGTAAGGGGGATGAGAGAAAAAGTAAAATAAGTGATTCAGACAGAAAGGGACCGACAGGATTGTAGGAAAAAATAAATCAGCGTCTGTCTTTTGTTAGGCTTATTTATAGGCTGAATACTTTGAAAATAACACATGTGTTTTATACTGGAATTTCATTTGCTTGCAGGGTATGTTAGTATTCCATGTCCATAAAAAGCAATTAAGAAAAGAAATGGAAAAGAGGTGAATAACTGGCAAATGGATGGAAATTAAAATGAATAGCAGAGAGTGAAAAAAAGGTTAAATAAAGGACAAAGATGGTGAAAGTGAAGAAAAATAGCAGAAGCAAGAAACTCATAAGAAAGAAAGTCCCCTATTTCCTTCACCCCAGGCTGATCCAGCTGAGCCTAAAACCACACAGCCACGTGGCCACCAAAACCTTCCACTGTGTGCATGTGCATGAGTGTGTGTGTGTGACTTTTATTTATAGCCTGTTAAAATGCACTATATGTGTGCAGATGTTAATGGACCATTTCTACCTTTACAATTTGTCTAGGGGGACTGATTTTTGTGTGTGTGTTTGTGCTTTACAAGTGAGAGCTTTTTTTGTGCCTGGACATCATCTTTAAACTTACCTAAGTGCAGCCACTTGCTTGTGCATATGTTTTTGTGTCTTGATATTGTATAGCAGGTTTCTAGTGATTGTGCTTTCCCATACATTTAGTATGCATTTTATTTGTGTATGTGCATTTCTTTTTTCCTTTATATGTTTTTACTTTTGTGTAACTCGTGTAGCTCTGTATTCCTGCACATTCTCTCTTGCAACTTGCCACATGTCTCGAGATGTCTCTATCCTACTCTTTTCTACTTTCTCTTTCCCATGATTCCCCAACTGGTCATGGCAGATGGCTGCCCCTCCCTGAGTTCTGCTGGAGGTCTTTGCTAATAAAAGGAAGTTTGTCTTCCCCACTGTTGCCAAATTTGGGCACAGTCACATGAGATTGTTTTTAGTTCTCTCTAGCCTTGAAATGGTTATTGTTGTGATGTATACTAAAAAAAATAAGCTTACCAAATTAAAATGTTATTTCCAGTGCCTCTAGCATCATTTTTCAACATTTTGGGTATTCCTCCAGCACGCTATTTTGCTAGATAAGGATGAGTAACAGCCAACAATAGACTGCATAATGAGGCAGCAGGGTTGGCATTTGGCATGACCACATGACTCCTTACCAGGAGACAGGAGTCTGAGTCCTTTTTTGAATTCAACTTGACATCTCATTTATTGTAGGAAAAGGACTTTGTGCAGGTTAAAATAAAGTCTTTTATGATATTATCTACATATTACAGCTCCATGTCTCACAACAGTGATGAACCAGCAGATCTCATTTTCTTGCGGGATCAAAACATCCAGTTTAGACACTGAAGGTCCTATTGAAGTCTTTCAGACAACCTCGCATATTGAAACTGAAGCTGAAAGGCTACTCAGCTACTCAGCACATTCAAATATAATGGCTCCCACAAAGCAGCAGCATGTGACAATCTGGCAGAGGGAATTAGTTGGTTTACCTCTGTGTGACACGGTGTGATGGCAGTATTTTGGAATATGTTTCTGGAGCAACTTCTACCACATTAAGTATATTACGTCTGTAATACTTGGGCATTAAAACAGATGAACATAAACGTGAGTTGAGAAATTATAATTCCCTGAAACTAAGCATCTAATTTAACAAACCCCCAATCCACAGTTTAGCATCTGTGTTTCTCATATATCTTCTTACGTCTTAGCATCCATTCATTTTTTTTGTTTTTATTTTTTGTTTTATTTTTGAATCTGATCTTAATCTAGCAAGTTTGTAACTGTTGTTTATATTAAAATGGGAAATAAATGCAATTTGGTGTAGGTTTACATTATTTTACTGAAGTAACTAACATTTGTACCCTCCAATTTGGCAAAATATACTAAATCTACTATGAAGATGTACACTACTACAAATTAAGATTTTTTTTTAGGTATGTGTGCTTTCTTGTGAAGCGTTCACATGTCCTGGTAATGCCCTGCCCCCACCGAAGATCACATACAATTGTGTGCAAATCAAAAACTGCTGCAGCCACTTTGACTTTATGAAATAATGTGCATAACTGGCAAGACCAGAGCAAAATCAAGAAATAAAAATGAAGGAATCATTCACATTTGACGCAAGATTGAAAATTACCCAGCTCAGCCATCTTTGAGTCTAAAAAACAATTGTACAACTAACCAAAACTATGTAGAAAGCAGTGTATAACTGCGTTGTACATCCCTGTCTGGATGTGAAAAACATAAACTGACAGCAAGCTTGGAAAAAGCAAAGCAAAAGCAGCCATCCATCCATCCATACATCCTCTTCTGCGTATTCAATTTAGTGTTGCAGTTGAGCCCATCCCAGCTGTCACGGAGCAAAGGGCAGGGTGGACCCTAGATAGTTTACTGTTTTTGGGCACAGAGACAGACAACCATTCATGCTCACATTTAAACTTACGGTCAATTTAGATTCACCAGTTAACCTAAAGTGGATGTCTTTGTGGTTGGCCAGAAAGCCAGAGTACCTGCAGAAAATGCATGCAGACAAAATGCAAACCTAGGACCTTCTTGCTGTGAGATGACAAGTTAAGCTACCTTATGACTCTGCTGCACACAAGTGAAGGCAATTTGGTGGATGACACTGACAAGGTGACCATTGGCTTTGAGGTGCAGGAAGGATACTTGTCCAAAAAACCTGCTGGTTGAGGGAACTCCAGATGTTATCCTGGGAATGCTGCTCTGCGTCATAGAAATCAACAATGTTGTCTTTAAGGATAACACTTAAGCTGCCCGGCAGCACTCAGGAAGGTGCTCAGGAAGCCTGCTTGCCAGTTGACCTGGCTCTGGTCCTGACTGACACATTAGCAGGTTAGATATTGATAATTTGGTTCCAGTAACGGCTGCACCTGCTGCTCTAACCCCAAGCCCTACTTCACCAGCTGGTACCTATGCAGACATTTCTATCAGAAGCATGCACATAGTCATTGCTCAGAGGTTGATACAGTCCATGCAAACAATCCCTCACTAATATGTTTCTGAAGATGTCATCATGAACCAACTCATTGTATCCCTGCTGTTTGAGATTCAGAGAAGTCACTGATGGCAGATAACAATAGCCCATTTTCCATTAGTCAGACCAGCCAATAGGTGGCATGCAGTCTGACAACGTCACATTTTAGTACCTGGTACTATGACCTATTGGAAAACCCTGGAAACTGTGGCAAACCCTGCCAAGTTGGTCCAAGTAGGTACTAATGGAAAAGGGACTAATGAGAAATTTAGACATGTCAGTGATACTGCTCTGGGCCCACCAGGTATACAGGGAGTGCAGAATTATTAGGCAAATGAGTATTTTGTCCACATCATCCTCTTCATGCATGTTGTCTTAATCCAAGCTGTATAGGCTCGAAAGCCTACTACCAATTAAGCATATTAGGTGATGTGCATCTCTGTAATGAGAAGGGGTGTGGTCTAATGACATCAACACCCTATATCAGGTGTGCATAATTATTAGGCAACGTCCTTTCCTTTGGCAAAATGGGTCAAAAGAAGGACTTGACAGGCTCAGAAAAGTCAAAAATAGTGAGATATCTTGCAGAGGGATGCAGCAGTCTCAAAATTGCAAAGCTTCTGAAGCGTGATCATCGAACAATCAAGTGTTTCATTCAAAATAGTCAACAGGGTCGCAAGAAGCGTGTGGAAAAACCAAGGCGCAAAATAACTGCCCATGAACTGAGAAAAATCAAGCGTGCAGCTGCCAAGATGCCACTTGCCACCAGTTTGGCCATATTTCAGAGCTGCAACATCACTGGAGTGCCCAAAAGCACAAGGTGTGCAATACTCAAGGAGACATGGCCAAGGTAAGAAATGCTGAAAGACGACCACCACTGAACAAGACACACAAGCTGAAACGTCAAGACTGGGCCAAGAAATATCTCAAGACTGGTTTTCTAAGGTTTTATGGACTGATGAAATGAGAGTGAGTCTTGATGGGCCAGATGGATGGGCCCGTGGCTGGATTGGTAAAGGGCAGAGAGCTCCAGTCCGACTCAGACGCCAGCAAGGTGGAGGTGGAGTACTGGTTTGGGCTGGTATCATCAAAGATGAGCTCGTGGGGCCTTTTCGGGTTGAGGATGGAGTCAAGCTCAACTCCCAGTCCTACTGCCAGTTCCTGGAAGACACCTTCTTCAAGCAAAAACAAACTAAAAACTACTTCCAAAAACATTCAGCTTTGATATTAATGAGTTTTTTGGGTTCATTGAGAACATGGTTGTTGTTCAATAATAAAATTATTCCTCAAAAATACAACTTGCCTAATAATTCTGCACTCCCTGTAGTGAACAGGGCGGTTGGTGCACAATTGAATTCCCCAAGCACCTGGAGAAAACGCTCACCATGCTGCTTTGATGAGATTTTACTGCAAAGCTAATTGTATATACAAATGTGTATATATATTCTGCATCATTATGTTTGTTTGTTTTTTAATGGCATTATATGGAACAATATCAGTGTATTTTTAATCACGATGTGTATGGTGTGAACAATTTTGAGGTGCTGGAAATCTGACAGTTATGATTCATAGCGTGTATGACTTATTCAGTGGAAAAGTGCCATCATTTTTTTGTAGTACCAAGAAACTTTAAAAAAAAATTTTCCACTCTGTCTTCATGGTCTATTTATTTTTAAAGTTTTATGGTCCGAAAGGAAAAAATGTAAAAATGACATTTTGTTCAAAGGAAGTATGTATTGTTGTCTTTTCTATACTTTAGAGAGAAAAAAATATGTATTCATAATAGGAAATAACAGTTCTTTCAAATGTAACTTTAATGCAGCCAGTAGTGCACAGGTAATAGAGTGGCTTGGTGGTCCTACTGTCACCTCACATCAATGAAGTCCCATGTTCAGGTCCCAGTCCAGGTTCTTTGTGGAGTGTGTGGAGTTTGCATGGTCTCCCATAACTGCCCAGAGGTATGAATGTGTCTGTCTGTGTTCCTGGGGCTTGAACTGTCTGGAGAGATTTTCTGGCTAGAGTATGTTAAGGCTGAATGCTGCTACATTGTGACCATGAACAAAAGTAAGAAAACGCGTGAGATCGAGATGGATGGCTGCAGACCATTTAGAGAATGACCCGAATAACTTCACTGTCAATAAACTTGGAGAATGCGTTTTGTAAATGTACTGCATAGTCTTCTACAGCCCACTGTCTGAGTATCAGTTAAAATACAATAGGGATACAATAAAAGCTTGTGTTATAGGAAAAATGTAACCTATACTCAAGATGAAGGATGTTAAACTGAAACTGTTCTTTGTCAAGTAGAAACTAAAGACAAAATAAGACTCTTTCTTATGGGGATGTTTCATCATTTTGCCTCTTCAACTAAACAACTACCGACAAACTATTAGGCTTGTGATTAGTTAATTTCCCAAACTTCTGAGTCCCCAGAGTTAGCAAAGTATAAAATTGGAGTGTGTCAATGTGACCTCAGAATTGAATATAAAAGGACATATTATTTTTTACTAACTCCTTTCATTGTCACCTTTTAACATCCTTATTTGTGTCCCTTTGCATTGCTCTCTGCTTTACTCGAATCACTTAATCTGCACTACCATTCTTCTGTCTTTAACCATGTCATTCCATTCCATTTAAAATCATTCAGACAGCCAGTCAGTCACCTTACCATCTGGTTGTTTACAGAAAGAAAGGTCGGGGCAAATTGAGGAGAAGTCTGCCCTTGAGAGCTGGAGTGATGGCTGGTGTGAGCTGTATAAGTGAGCACGGGAGAGGAGAAAGTCTGTCCCAGAAATCTTGAATTTACAATAAGGTGTTTCTTTAGCTATTGATTGTCACCTCTGACTATTTAAAAAAACATTATAGGCAGTGACCCATCTTTTTTAGTGGGTTCCTGTTTGAACACCTAATAGATTTATTATATATTAGAATATCTGCAATTTGTGAAGAATATTTATAGAATATTTGGAATTCTTTCACAATCTGAAAGAACTCATAGAAACAGATAATACAACAATTTTTTTATTGTCACGCAACATTGTATAAACTGGGAACAATGGTGTGTGGGTCCTAATATTGGACTGGCATGTGCACATGGCTTGTATTAACAATGTAGGTTTGTGCAGAATGCACCAGAATCAGGCTATAGACTGTATATAAAAGATAGATGTAGGCATCATGATGTCACCCAGTGAAGTCTTGTTCAAAACTTTGATTTTAGAATTGCAGCCATTGTAAACTTCCTTTTTTTTCTTTGTTTTTTGAGGTAGAAGTCACTGTATTCAGAAAAAAGTGTGGAGTGCAAGGTACATTAAAAGATTAATCTTATTGCACCACAAAGGGATAGATACATCATAACAAAACAGGATGTATATGTACTAGTATTAGAATACTTTCAGTCATTTTTTGGCACAAATAAAAGTGCATTAATGGTTATTATATTTCAAATAACTGCATTCAAATTTCTTTCTTAAAAACCAGCACTTCATGCAGTGTTATGAAGTCCAGATCTGTGAGCCAATAAGCTGAGTTGAAATCAAGCAAAGAACAACTGTCTCCAACTGTCAGTCACAGCAGCCAGTCATTTTGGCTGCTGTGACTGAATGACTGAATGTCTTTCTGCATCATTTTGGCCCACGTTACCACTTTCCATGATGAAAAGCTTCCATACCAACACATTACAAAGGTTCTCTATTGGATTGAGATCTAATGACTGTGGAGGCCGTTTGAATACCATGAAGTTATTGTTATAATCCAGACATGAGATGATTTGAGATTTGTGATCATTGTGCTGGAAGCAGCCATGAGAAGATGGGTACACTGTGGTCATAAAGGGATGGACATGGTTAGCGACAATATTCAGCTAGGCTTTGTGTAACACTGGTAGTGCAATACTAGTAGTGGGCATGTTAGACCTGTTAGTGCTACTTCTAGCCTTCTTTGCATGTAGTACAGGTAGTACAGTTACCTTTAACCACAGTATGAGGACAGAAGAGAAATATGGGCCAGATCAGACAGGTTCTAGATTCGTAGGAGCCAAGGGTGTATGACAACAGAGGACTTGTACGCAGTAGGTGTAGAAAACGCAGTTGCATTTACTGACAATTATTAAAGTTTGGCAGGTTGTGCACATTTAACAAAAGTAGAGTGTGCTTCTTGAAAACAAAATAACATAAAATAAACCCCACAAATGGTCGACCCAAGGATATATAGTCTTTTTTTAAAGTCAATTTCAGTCTGTCAATGTTCAATAGTCACTCAGTGTGTTTGTAACCAGTCGGGTTACAATCTACCAGTTCATCCGGCTCTTTGGGCTGGGCTCACCATTCAGTACTGGAAAAAGGATCCTCGATTCTTCTCAGGTCCTCAAAACCAATCCAATCCAAATAAGCAAAAGGAACAAACCTGACCATGTGAAGCAACAAATGCTACACGGGGCTTCACAGTGCTCACGCTGGCTCACGGCCTCTGGAATACAGTATCACTCTTACTATTTTCACAGAAAATAGGACTTTTACTATCCAGCTAGCTTCTTCACCGCACGGGTAAATGGATCTTTCACCGTCTGTGTCTCTGGTGTATCTGACTGGCACACGAAGGCACACACACACACAGGTGTCTGAGCAGCACACACAGACTGGGGATGGTCAGACCAGCCAATGATTGGTTGCTCAGGGGATCTAACAAACACACTCTAAAGGACAAAGTCCTGCCCCCACACCATTTATATATTACATATACATACGTACATATTAATTAAACTTATGTTTACATGCTTTTTATCAGTATTTATTATATTTAACTGTGTTTTTATCAATATTTATTCCCATTGTGAGAGTATGAATATTTATACTTTTAATCCCGTTTTTAACACTGGGTTGCATTTGGCATTTGAATGATTCTCAGCCGATACTAAGGGAAGCAAAGTGTGGAAAGAAAATACACTTTGCACACCGTTACACCACCAACAACAACCTGAAACATTGATACAAAGCAGGATCCACCATCGGAAACTCATAGGAAAACTCAACACTCATCAGACCAGGCAATGTTTTTCTAATCATTTATTGTGTAATTTTGGTGAACCTGTGTGAAATATAGCCTCAGTTTTTCTTACTTAGCTTGGTGGAGAGAAGACCTGAGATGCACTTCTACGTACCCCAGGTGCAATGAGAAGTGATTTGAGCTGCTGTTATTTATCCGACCTTTGATGTTCATCTGTATACTGCATAGACTCAATTGCCCAGCCCCTCTTTCTTTGGACAATAAACATATGTTGAAAGCTTTTCTCCTCTGTGGGTGTATGCATCCTCACAACATACAATGGTAAAGGAGTGAGAAAGAGAGGGATACATGCAAAGATGCACATACAGATAGACATCAGCATATTACATGGCAATGAAAATTTCCTTGGATCTCTCAACTTAAGAGACGTGAAAATCAGTATGAAAAAGGACTCTGTTTGAATGTAAAGGTCATTAGCAAATTATAATCACCAGATGATTGTCAGCAGTTGTGAATTTCTTCCTTCTCACAGTATCTGTGCACGTTGGATCACTCAGAGAATAATAGCAGTTGTTTAATCTCACCAGGTGAATCACTATTCTTAACTCTTCTGTCTTGCTCTCTTTAATCTGTCTCTTTACTTTATCTTCAACATAGCATCTTCTTGCCATCCTTTTGCTTTTCTTCATTTTCCTGTTTTGTTTATCTGCTTGTTTTTTAATCCCCTGTTTCCATTTTCTTTTCTGTCTTTCTTGTCTTCTCTCTCTCTCTTCTTTCACCCCCAGCAACACATTGCATGAAGGTAAAATCAGCAGCAGCAGTCATTTATCAGAATGTGCTTGAGGTATTTAAGCATTTGTCTGTGACAGAAAAAGAAGAGATATTAGAATCTTGCTTTAATCACGCTTGTTTGTCACATAACAAAAAAAACAAACAGTTGTCACTTAGTCGGTTTCATATAATGTTGCGTTCAAAGTCTTTTTTCCTCATTTTGCGACAGTTACTAGAACTCTTTAAAAAAAAACGGTGACTGTACCAGAAAACAACAAAAAATGTGAAAAGTCCAAATTTATTAAAAATACTTGACTATGTGTATTTTTGTTACACAACTGTGATGGCCAGTGTTTTCAAAAAAAAAAAAAAAAGCATAAAGGAGTCCAAGAGTCAGCCTCTTTGAAAGTGATCTGGTTGCATCAGCATGAATGATTGAACTGTGTCAGTAAATAAATGCATCTTGAAACATTACTGACATTCAACCAGCAAGCATAATTAACATTAACCCCACACAAACAGCACAATACTGTGAAAGTAAAGGCTCCAGGATGGATTTTCGATGTACTAAAAGAGGTTAGTCCTTTACATACTTAAACAGATTGTCTAAATTGCATTTCCTATAATACTTGTTTATATACACAGATAGGTATTGCTTACTAATATAACAAAAAGTGTGAACATTTAATTTTCCTGTTAACACAGTGGAAATGATTAGATGAGAATATGAACCACATTTGTCATTTTAAACAGATTATAAGCCATGCAGTCTTTGCCACTTTCAGTTTCCCCTTACATTGCTGTGCATCCAGGGAGCTAAAATCATCATGTCGTCTCACTTATGGAGGAAAATCGGTCAATGTTCAAGTTAACTGTTTCTACTCTGCCGTGTTTATTTATTTATTTATGGTACATTGTATATGAGATCTTCCTCTTTGGATTCTTTATCTATAGGCCATATATATATATATATATATATATATATATATATATATATATATATATATATATATATATATATATATATTAGGGGTGCAACGATACTCGTATCGATATTGAACCGTTCGATACAGTGCTTTCGGTTCGGTACGCATATGTATCGAACAATACAATTTTTTTCAAATTTTTTTTTTTTTTTGTGTCCCGTTTGGATCTATAGCCATCAGAATTGTTGTCTTGAGGCCAAGAAAGATGCCAAGAGGATTTATTTTAAGTGGATCATCATATTGGTCCATTTGATTGACCTTTATTATAATTATGAATTTATTTTATTTTCAGTTGCAAACGGGACAGACATGACTGTGGGATAGGACAGGGGGAAAGAATGAAAGAAAGAGGGGGAGAGAAAGAAAGAAAACCAAAGGGGAGAAAAAAAAAGAACAATACAAAATTTGTAATTTATTTTATCAACTTTCCTTCTGACGATGCTTTCTGTGTTGAGCGCTCAGTGAATCTGCATTTGACTACTCCGCCTAGGCTCGAGAGTGCAGCCTAGGCGGAGTAGTCGAACGCAGATTCACTGAGCACTCAACACAGACAGCATGGTCAGAAGGAAGAGCGCAGGGCAAGCTAGCGAGACAGAAGTGGACCTCCCCACCCTCATTCAGATCTGGCGTTTGGAATTATTTTGGTTTTCATGTGACGTATGACCCTGAAGGTAAGCGAGTCATGGACTAAAGTAAAACAGTATGTTGGATGTGCCATGCAATGCTCAATTACATGGGTGGGAGCTAGTGTGTTAGCGCAGTTAGCTCGTTAACGTGTTGGCCGTCTAGCCCCTCTGTATAGGGTAGCTCGTTAACGGAGATTTGCCTGTTGTGGCGTTAAGGTTATTTCAACGAGATTAACCTGAAAGCACTAGTGGGAACACAACAAATATGACTGCACATTTACACTGACATCATCCTAGTGCAAAGACAAAAACAACAAGCATGCATGCTACAAACTTTAGCCGAGTCATTTAGACAGCTGTTAGCACAGGATTCTCCTTATGGAGACCTGATATGTTTAATATGCTGCTGAGAATATAGCCCAGAAGAAGCGGATAGTATAGCTTTTATTTTGGAAAGAGACATTTCTCTGTAATAAACTCTCTTTTCCAAAGATGAGTGATTCCTCAATCAGATACAGGGCTCACAATATCGCTAGCCCGACGTCCCGGGGCTATCTCTGCCCTGCCTGTCGGGCTATTGTAGGAAGGAAAAATATATGTCAATGCTTTTGCATTCTTTCAGAAATGTAGCTGGGTAATTATGTCATTGGGTGAGCCACTGTCAATATGTGACATATTGAAATCGCGTTTGAATTTGCGCTTGTTTTTTTGCTTTCACTTTGCAATCGCACGAACTGTGTATAGAGAGCGACAGCACTGATCTGTGAGTGATGATAATTTGTGCACCAATTCCTCTGACATCGTCTTATTAATTGTTAGCTTACTATGCAAACATGACAAGTGAAATCTCCCGCAGCTTAAACATGTGAGAGGTTGATCGCGCAGAGAATCGCTGAGCTTATGTGAGTGCGGCAGGATATATATTTCACTACGATGACCTGGATGACTGAGAACCTTCACAGACAGATATATATTTTAGTTCTGCTGAGCCAAATAAGACAGGTCAGGGTGAAGAAGTGAGAGCCAAAGAAAAGCTTACCACAAAACGGAGAAGTTATGACAAATCAGACTATAAGGCAAAAAGAAAGTGCAGCTTTATGGTTTCATGGACAAAAGAATTTCTGTGGCTGCAATATGACGAGCTAAAAAACAACACGCACAAGGGTTAGGGTTAAATTTAAAAACTGTACTTTTGTGTTAAAATATATATTTATAATTTTAATAAATGACAAATTAAAAAGGCATGAACATTTTTTTTGTATCGAAAAAATATCGAACCGTGACACCAAAGTATCGAACCGAACCGTGAATTTTGTGTATCGTTGCACCCCTAATATATATATATATATATATATATATATATATATATATATACTTCTTTTTTCAAGATTTTTCATTGAATATCCTTTATCATCCCCTGCCAAAAAGGGGATTTCTCATTATAACATGATACTTGCTGCAATCACATTGACAAGTTGAGATTTAAATGCAGGCATTTTCCCAGTTCTTCCTTTTTCAGTGTTTTGTTTTTTATTCCCCACAAGTTGAATATCCTAGATAAAATCCAGCATAAAGTTTGTAAATTCACTAAAACTTGATCCTATTATTTTATTAAGTTCTTAAGTTTGTTATCAGTCTTTGCTCAGTTGGCTAAACCATCTGTTGTATATTCTAACATTGTATTGGTGGCAGTATAGTGCTTCCATGTTTCATCCCAGCTTAGTCAAGAAACCCAAGAAAGCCTTTTTCCCATATGTGAAAAGTAAAGCTTATCATGACCGGGATTAGGGAAGCAAATGGAGAATTGCTTCCAGTTGAGAACTAAATCATCCAATCCATCTGAAATGTATGCTTCTGTGTTTATCAGTTTCTTTTATCAGCGCTGTCATTTTTACTGCTGAAAATTGTGCAATTATTTCAGCAGAGTTTTTGCAGTATTGAGTCAAATAAAAGCACTTCCTTCTGCTCAGTTACTGCAGTGTTTTCAGGCTTAAGGATAACACAATAGTTGTGCTGATAATGAAAACCTTAAAGGCTTTTCAATATTCCCTTCACAGAAAATTCATCAAGAATAAACACGAGAATCTGCAGAATCAGTGATGGTACTAGTTTTAATAACATCTTAGTAATTCCATGATGCAATTAAATGTTTTTCACTCCAACAAAAGAATCACTTTGAGACAATAAGTATTCCATTTGTCTTTACTCTTTGCCTGTTGTCTGTTATTTCAGGCTTTGGAATAAGGAAGAGAGATATATGACACTGATTTCCACAGGCAGTTGACAAGAATGCCACAACTTAAGCACCAGGGCATGAAATTACATACTTTATCATATCCTGGTGAGTACGTGTTTTTGCTATGAGTTCCATTTCTTTTGATGAACGGTCACATTGTTGGTGTGATTTTGGGTTAAATGTTCTAGCAGCTGCAGATTTTTTTGTTTTGTTGATATTTTAGGGTAGTGACTCCTTTTTGGCATACAGTCTTAATCCGAGAGTCTTAGCAGTGCTCGGTTTGTTATTTTTTTTGTTAGGCGGTGCGTGATGTGCATGTGTGGGTGTTGGTGTAACTGTGAAATGTGAGAGCAGCTGCACAGGGAGGTGTGAACTTGTGCATTTGTGCACTGTGTAAGTTGGTGTGTATATGTATGGAGGTGGGTAACAGGCAAACATGGCAGGAGTTATTTCTATTTAAACACCACCAGAGGTAGTGACACCTGTGCTGGCTGGAAGCCTAGAGACACATAATGGTTTTTAATGGGACTCCATCCTCAGAGTAGAATTCACGCTAGATGTGGCCTCAATTATTACATCAACAGAAGTCTGCCTCTGTGTCTACCTGTCTGTGGTAGTTTGACTGCTAACACTATCTGACATGTTTTGTTGTTGCTTTTTTAAAGTGATGAACAATACACAGAAACTACAAAAGTATTGAAAGAGCAAGCAGTGTGAAAACCAACTGTGTTATCACTACACTTTTTATTTTTTATAAGGTACACTTTTTGGACAGCTTTTAAATTTCACAGTTTTCATTTGTCATTTTTTGAAATGTCGGTTTGTGTTATTGTCATGGTCCGGAGTCTGTGACTCCGTGTTTATGTTTAGTCTATTAGTATTCTGTGGTTTTGGTTACCTTGGGTGTTTGTATTCTTTTGTTCATGTTCCTATGTTCTGTGTCCCCCAGTCTGTGTTAAGTTGGTGTGTTATGTCATTGCGTGTATGTGTTTCCTGTTTTATTGTGAAGGTCTGCGTCTTATGTGAGTGTTTTCAGTTTGCCTCCCTAGTCTCGTCATGATAATCACTCCCAGCTGTGTTCCCCACCTGCGTGTAATCTCCCTGTGTTCTCTGGGTGTATTTAAGTTGTGTCTTCTGTCATGGTAGTTGCTGGTTCGTCTGCGTTATTTTCCTCGCCGCCATTCTGTGTTTATTCCTCCAGCTTCCTGGTCATTCTCCCTGCAAGGTACCCTCGTTAGTGTTCTGGTTTCATGTTTAGTTTAGTTTTCCCAGTTTAGAGTTATTACCGTTCTGTTTCTCGCCACCCCTTTTGTTGTTCTTATCCGGTTGTAAATAAAGCTCATCCTCCACTTAAGCAGTCTGCATTTTGGGTCCTATTTCATATTCCACACGGCTTGCCCCGGAAGAAACGTCGATCGCGCCGTCGTCGGCGCGCCACCCCACAGCCGGACGTTCGGACTTCTAAATCGCCGGCTGTGGTGAGTGAGGATTCTTTTCCGTTTCCGGACTGTGTGACGGTTCATTCAGGGGCTGTGTTCTGTGCGGCAGATATTGATATGAACAGCTTGTCGCCTGAGCCACTCTCAGCTCAGTTAGCCGCCCAGCAGCCTGTTTCAGCTCAGTCTCCAGTGCCTGTTTCAGCTCAGTCTCCAGTGCCTGTTTCAGCTCAGTCTCCAGTGCCTGTTTCAGCTCAGTCTCCAGTGCCTGTTTCAGCTCAGTCTCCAGTGCCTGTTTCAGCTCAGTCTCCAGTGCCTGTTTCAGCTCAGTCTCCAGTGCCTGTTTCAGCTCAGTCTCCAGTGCCTGTTTCAGCTCAGTCTCCAGTGCCTGTTTCAGCTCAGTCTCCAGTGCCTGTTTCAGCTCAGTCTCCAGTGCCTGTTTCAGCTCAGTCTCCAGTGCCTGTTTCAGCTCAGTCTCCAGTGCCTGTTTCAGCTCAGTCTCCAGTAGCTCCTGTAGCGCAGGCCCCAGTAGCTCCTGTAGCGCAGGCCCCAGTAGCTCCTGTAGCGCAGGCCCCAGTAGCTCCTGTAGCGCAGGCCCCAGTAGCTCCTGTAGCGCAGGCCCCAGTAGCTCCTGTAGCGCAGGCCCCAGTAGCTCCTGTAGCGCAGGCCCCAGTAGCTCCTGTAGCGCAGGCCCCAGTAGCTCCTGTCGCGCAGGCCCCAGTAGCTCCTGTCGCGCAGGCCCCAGTAGCTCCTGTCGCGCAGGCCCCAGTAGCTCCTGTCGCGCAGGCCCCAGTAGCTCCTGTCGCGCAGGCCCCAGTAGCTCCTGTCGCGCAGGCCCCAGTAGCTCCTGTCGCGCAGGCCCCAGTAGCTCCTGTCGCGCAGGCCCCAGTAGCTCCTGTCGCGCAGGCCCCAGTAGCTCCTGTCGCGCAGGCCCCAGTAGCTCCTGTCGCGCAGGCCCCAGTAGCTCCTGTCGCGCAGGCCCCAGTAGCTCCTGTCGCGCAGGCCCCAGTAGCTCCTGTCGCGCAGGCCCCAGTAGCTCCTGTCGCGCAGGCCCCAGTAGCTCCTGTCGCGCAGGCCCCAGTAGCTCCTGTCGCGCAGGCCCCAGTAGCTCCTGTCGCGCAGGCCCCAGTAGCTCCTGTCGCGCAGGCCCCAGTAGCTCCTGTCGCGCAGGCCCCAGTAGCTCCTGTCGCGCAGGCCCCAGTAGCTCCTGTCGCGCAGGCCCCAGTAGCTCCTGTCGCGCAGGCCCCAGTAGCTCCTGTCGCGCAGGCCCCAGTAGCTCCTGTCGCGCAGGCCCCAGTAGCTCCTGTCGCGCAGGCCCCAGTAGCTCCTGTCGCGCAGGCCCCAGTAGCTCCTGTCGCGCAGGCCCCAGTAGCTCCTGTCGCGCAGGCCCCAGTAGCTCCTGTCGCGCAGGCCCCAGTAGCTCCTGTCGCGCAGGCCCCAGTAGCTCCAGTGCCGCCTGTCGCGCAGGCCCTAGTAGCTCCAGTGCCCCCGCTACCCGTAGCTCTGGCTCCAGTATCACCGGTTTCGCTCATTCACTCCATGCAGGGAGAAAGTTTAATTTCATCTCAAGGTGCTTTTCATGGTTCAGCCGCCATTGGCACAGTTTGCCGCTCCAGGGCTTCCCCAGAGGCTAGGTCTCAGTCCCCAGCTGATTCTGGATCCCTGAAGTCTATGCAGCCACCTGAGAACTGCACCATGTCAGCGTTGCCTGGGCAGAGCCAGTGCTCAGTGCATCGCCAGTTGCCTTCGTGTTTGCCAGAGGACTCCATGACTGCTGGCTTAGTGGTGGCTTCTGCTGGAGGGTCCGAGGGACCGCTCCGGCCTTCGTCTCCTGTCTCCGCTGGAGGGTCCGAGGGACCGCTCCGGCCTTCGTCTCCTGTCTCCGCTGGAGGGTCCGAGGAGCCCGTCCAGCCTCCTGCTGCAGCTTCATCATCCTCGTCTGGTCCAGCTTCATCATCCTCGTCTGGTCCAGCTTCATCATCCTCGTCTGGTCCAGCTTCATCATCCTCGTCTGGTCCAGCTTCATCCGAGTCTTCACCCTCGTCTGGTCCAGCTTCATCCGAGTCTTCAGCCTCGCCGCCGCTGCCTCCCGCGCGGCCGGCCCCCGGACCCTCTTCGCCTGAGTGGCCGCCGTTGCCTTCCGCACGGCCGGCCCCCGGACCGCCATCGCCTGAGTGGCCGCCGTTGCCTTCCGCACGGCCGGCCCCTGGATCGCCATCGCCTGAGTGGCCGCCGTTGCCTTCCGCACGGCCGGCCTCCCGAACTGTGTCCACGTCGCCGTTGCCTTCCGCACGGTCGGCCCCCGGACCGGTGCTGTCGTCGTCGCCGTTGCCTTCCGTGCGGCCGGCCTCCTGAACTGTGTCCGCGACGCCGCCGTTGCCGTCCGCACGGTCGGCCCCCTGAACTGTTTGGACTCCTGTGCTGGCCGGCCCCCTGACCTCTTCTGTTTTGGACTCTGTTTTCCTGTGCTCTGGTGTGCTTTTCTTTTGGTTTTGGACTCGTGTTTTTGTTTCTTTTTTTTCTTTTGGCCTTCTGGTACTCCTGTTTTGTTTTGCCCAGATCCCTCCGTCCTGGACCCCCGCCGCCCACCCTGGTTGGGTTGTTTTCTGTTTTTTCTGGCTGTTTTTTGTTGGGCTGTCTGGAGCCAGCCTTTGAGGGGGGGGTCCTGTCATGGTCCGGAGTCTGTGACTCCGTGTTTATGTTTAGTCTATTAGTATTCTGTGGTTTTGGTTACCTTGGGTGTTTGTATTCTTTTGTTCATGTTCCTATGTTCTGTGTCCCCCAGTCTGTGTTAAGTTGGTGTGTTATGTCATTGCGTGTATGTGTTTCCTGTTTTATTGTGAAGGTCTGCGTCTTATGTGAGTGTTTTCAGTTTGCCTCCCTAGTCTCGTCATGATAATCACTCCCAGCTGTGTTCCCCACCTGCGTGTAATCTCCCTGTGTTCTCTGGGTGTATTTAAGTTGTGTCTTCTGTCATGGTAGTTGCTGGTTCGTCTGCGTTATTTTCCTCGCCGCCATTCTGTGTTTATTCCTCCAGCTTCCTGGTCATTCTCCCTGCAAGGTACCCTCGTTAGTGTTCTGGTTTCGTGTTTAGTTTAGTTTTCCCAGTTTAGAGTTATTACTGTTCTGTTTCTCGCCACCCCTTTTGTTGTTCTTATCCGGTTGTAAATAAAGCTCATCCTCCACTTAAGCAGTCTGCATTTTGGGTCCTATTTCATATTCCACACGGCTTGCCCCGGCAAACCGTGACAGTACGAACCAGCCACTATGGACCCAGCAGCTTGCAACCCTTCTGAGGAGCTAAAGGACGATATCATTTTCACTGTGGAGAATCTTCTCAGCCTATGGCTGGAACACCCCCCGGAAGAGCTTCGCCGCGCAGCGGAAGATCGGCTGCAACGGCTCTTTTCCGGCCTGCCATGGCTATTGGAATCGCTTTCCCCGACCATACAGGCCTTTCTCCACCTCACACCACACCTTCTCTCCGCCACTACTACCTCGCAGCCCGACTCGCCGGACGTGATTTTGCCCGGTCCGTCGGAGCCATCTGCGGGGAAGAAACGTCGATCGCGCCGTCGGCGCGCCACCCCACAGCCGGACGTTCGGACTTCTAAATCGCCACTTAAGCAGTCTGCATTTTGGGTCCTATTTCATATTCCACACGGCTTGCCCCGGCAAACCGTGACAGTTATAGCATAACCTTGTTTATATAACTGGTAAAAAGACATTTTTGATGAGGCACAAAACACACAAACAAACAAATAAACAAACAAAACATTTACCAGAAGTTTATGATGGCTTAGTTATAAAATCAGTTAATTAATGTACTTCCTAGATTTGAAATTTTACTGCCAAGTTAACTATAAACTTGCATTTGTATGTCCAGCAGATTTTTTAATCATAGAATTGATTAAATTATTGTTTTATCATTGTTACATAATCTCTGATACTTGCTCATATCTTGATTAGAATGCCCATGTCCAAGTCATCCATCATTATACATTTTGCTCAAGCCTGAAGTCATCTTGATCAGTCAAAAGACCTGTAATAGCAAGGTTTTGGCCATGCCCTCCATCACATACACAACAACTATACAAACTTCACACTGAGCAGATAAAGGCCAAAAGGAAACCATAGGAATATTTTATGTGACTTGTGACTTGTGTGGTATGGCATTTGTAATCTCAGAATCTAAAGAAAGATGTTTGTTTTTTTTCAGAGAAAGATCATTTACAAAAAATAAATTAAAAAGTGAAACACCCGACTGAGCTCTTCTCTCTTTGTATAGTGTGCAGGTTATCCCCACCTGGTATGTACATTTAGGGTTCACACAGTGTAATGAAGTTCAAGAGTCTTTAAAAGGCACCCCATTTGTCCGTTTCAACTTAACTCACATCTTTTTGACTTAAGATACAGGGAACTAGGGCTTAGGGATAGGGTGAGAGGATGTGAGATTTTGGTCATATCGCACGTGCGATATGACCAAAATCTCCTATCCCGATATAAGAATTCTATCGTCCGGAAAACGATATAAATCACAAAAATGTAGCATTTTCTGTAAATTCTGTGAATCTCGGGCAGCTCGACTTGCGTGAAGTGTTTCCAGCTGCGCATCATGTAGCTGGAATCGAGTGTTTTAACCGATGCATGAAACGATACATTTTTAGACATAAGTTGTAACGGCCGCCATTTTCTTTGTGAGTATTTATTACACGGCGTGCTGCGGGGAAAAGCCTGTTCTAACGTTTGAGTCTAAGGTTTATTTTTTAGCACCTGGCGGCTCTTTTTTACTTCTCATCCGTAAATAATCTGCTCTTTCACGTGATTCAGTTTATTTTGAAAAGTCTCAACAGGATTTTGAGCTTTATTGTGAAAGGTTTATGTGGAACATAAACAAGCGGACACGCGATGGTTTTACCGTCGTTGTTGCTAAACACATAAAAACAGGCGCTTGTCCGTTGGTAGTGTGGTTATATTAAATATAAGAGAAAGAGAGAACTTTAAGAAATTAATACAGCCACTACAGTGACCATCAAAACGGTGAAAAAATATTGCCGTAAAGAGTTTATTTTGTGACACCACGAAACAAATGATAGCGTAAAATGAAATGATAGACGTTTTTATATCGTCATCCGATATATATTGTTATATCGAACAGCCCTACAGGGAACAGTTCCAAGAAATAGCAAATGAAGCACACTATAATATTTACAATATCACGCTGCATTGTGCTAATGGTTGTTTCTGTTATTTTGTCCACCCCCTGCGAGCTCATGCTGGGCTGTTTTCTCTGTGCTGTATATCTGCAGTGGAACAAACAAGGCATATAATGTGTGTATGGCATTACACAAGGCTTGTAATAAATACACTCTGTCTTATAGTTATTTTTGCCCAAAGCCTGACTTTTGAAGTGTGTATGGAGTTACATGTGGCTGGTAATAAATAGACTTTGGAGATAAGACAACTAAGATTTCTCTTCCCCTCCTCTTCCTCCTTCAGTGATGAAGATGGAGCAAGGAGCAGAGTAAAGTGATTAGGTTTTATTATTTTCTCCAGACTCTGAGCTTCTGGTTGATTAAATTAAAGCATGTAGTGGCTTGTCTGAACACAGAAGGGGTCAAAACGAAACAGAACAGAATAACTCCTAGGGTATTGGAGGCAGGATGAATGCAGTGTGATAGATAATGTGGTTTGGTGACAAGTGGGCGAATGAACAGAGATAATAATAAATATTATGTCTTGTACTGTCCTGGAAATCTGTATTTTATAGAGTGACTGAATGCAGTCAGATCAATAGTACTGATGTGCTCTGGGGAAAAAAAATTACGCAGGGTATAACAAAATGGACACAGATCAAATGCAACTGGGAAGCAAACATTACCTATTATATTTTATCCACAAAGGAATACCAGCCAAGAATACTTTAATATCTTTTGAGACTTTAAATGCATTTAATTTACATATTTATTTCCAGATATGTACCTATTAGTGTCAAACATGTGACAAACATTACTAAAGGCTAATTTAGTAATGCGCATGGACTTCTATTCTAGTCTTAGTTTTCTTTTGGAAATAAATAACATACAATAAGACATTGAAATATATCACACAAAAGAAACATTTGATTTGGCAGTTTGAATATGAAGACATGGTGGGTGTTCATTTTTTAACACTGATAGTAAGCTAAAAACTATAATTAGAAAATAGATTTCTAAGAAATTTTAATGGGCATCATTTCTGATGTCCATTAAAATTTCAAAACCACTCTAAATTGCAAAAGAACATTTTGATGACATGAGTACTAAAAAATGCATATATTTCTTTAATCTCTTGACTTAGTTAAAAGAAACTGCAAAGAAAAACTCGTATCTGAGTCACTATATTTTTAGCCGGAGGTCTGACAATAAGAAAAAGAAAAACCCTGAGGACATATTTTCATAGTAGAAAAGTACATATATATATATATATATATATATATATATTGGAGTTGGGAGAGTCTTTAAAAGCTAGGAACATTGGGGAATATTTATATCACAATGTACATTATTCTACCCTTTTCACTATGAAAATGCCAGAGAAAATATGTTTTAGTAGTTTAATATATTAAATATATGTATGTTACTTACCTGTTCAAAGGGAGATAATAATTCTTCTGTCAATAACTGCATGCACTACATTTTTGACCATTTAGGAAATGTGCCGTCCTTTATGTAATTCTCATTTACTAAGAGGTCATATGATGAGCTTGATCTTTTTAACGATTATGCTTTAGTCAATATCCCATTTGTGCAAAATATAGCTTTTTCATGGTATTTTAAAAGCCTGGCTCCCGGCACAGAAAATATTAAAAACAACTGTAAATACATTAAAATACTCAGATCCACATGGTAGTGTGGAATCAGTTCAGACTCCAACTTTTTTTAATGTTAGGTAAGGATATTCTCTCATTTTAAGACTGCACCTGCATGAAACATACCACTAGGCATGTCACATGGGAATTTAACCTAAGTAAATGTCATCCCTTACCCAGAGACCCAAGCTGAGTAAAACTTAAAACCAGCAACTCGCCTGTGACCAAATTCCATTTTCCTAATCAACAGTATAGATGATATTGAGCCCTAAACTTAATAAAGTCATTTTTGTGTCCATGAGAGAGAGAGCTGGGTGACAATTTGACAAAAAAAAAAAAAAAAAAAATCCAAACAAAAACGTTTTTGTTGCTGTTTGTTTGTAATTTGTTTTTAGTTAGAAACCTGACACCTGACAATTGTGTTTTTTGAGACCCATTATGTCATCATGTCATTTCACATCAAAATGTAACATATTTTTTAGGTGTGGTTACTGTAAGCAGGTACTTGTTGACAATTTGGCTTGTGGTACCTGGTAAAACTGTGATTCACTTCCTCTTCCTTACCATTTATAATATAACAGCAATCACCCTTAGGAACCATGTGATATATGATGGCTTTCAGATGCTCCACCATTGGAAAGGTCAGCAATACTGGAAACCAGAAGAATATAATATCAGTCACTTGGTTCATGTGCCTACAAAAATAAATCATGTATAAATATCATGTACCTTGCATCTGCATTAGGTGCAAGACCATCTATGACTAGCTAGTGTCCTCACACCGAATCGCAGCTTTCAAGACGTTGCACAAAAGTAAAATGATATCTGAATATATACGGAATGAAGAGCAGGCAAATACTATCAATGTCTTTTTGAAATATGCTATTATGCTACTTCCCATTGACAATATTATTATTCTTGGACTGTACTTGTCGTTAGTAATCCTTATTTGTCTTATACTTACTTATCACTTACTTATACCTTGATGTGGGCCTCATTTCAATCATTGTTTAGCTCAGGGATAGGCAACCTTTTTGATGACGAGTGCCATCTAAAATTTCCTCAGAAGTCAATGTGCCATAAACTTGCATTAGCAATAAATTTAATAAAGCTGTATATTAACAGTTGCTGTGCTGAGTGGAGAGCTACTGAAGCATTTGACTATAGACCGGCCCACCAGGTATTATAGGAAAAGCCATAAAACCTTTGAATGAAAACAAATGCTGTTGTGACAGTGATGTACACTGTCTGGTTGTATAAGTATGATTTCTATACATTTTACGTCAGATAAAAACTTTGGTTGTAAGCTTCAGATAATTATTTAATAACAGCCAGACATTTTAAATGAGAATAAGAAAGAAAAGTATTTCTTTGTGCCCCCCTTTCCCTGTTAATGCCCCACCTGGCCCCCTGGCAAAACTTTGCTAGACCCGTCCCTGCACAGTTACCAGCTATCAGCTACTCAGAAAAGGATCCTGGTGTTATTTATCTCTCAGAAACAGTTCATAACTTCAACTCATTCATGTCACCTAAAAGGTAAACCTGTTTCTCCATCACCTGTTCAGCTCTGATGATTCAGCAAGGACATCTCCTGGTTTCATCTTCATGTTTCCCTCTCACCACGTATCCAAACCGACATCATGACCAGCAGCTTTTACAGCTGTGGCTCCAGCAAACATCAGCTGATACTAGAAATTAATATTAAATAAATTCTAACAACAGCTGATCAAGCTTAAACGTGCTGCTGTTGTTTAGCACGACATCCGCTGGTTTCCTTTTTCTGGCGCAAAGTGAGGGATAAATAAACGAGAGACGGGACTTGCATCAGAAATACCGACCAGCTGATCATTGATCAGTTTCATGACTGAATGAGAGAAGAAGAGGCAGCTGACAGCTTAAAGACAGAATAACTTCAGCTTTGTGTCTTTTTCCATTCTAGCTGAAGTACGGGACAAACTGTTTTCCTTTTCAGCTCAATAAGAAACACGTAATATTTTCTCTGAATACGGGACAATTCCGTTTTTTACGGGACGGTTGGCAACTCTACTAACTAACCTTATGAATAAAATAAAGTTCACTATCGGTAACATCATAGCATCCACCCAGCTGTATAGAAACTCCGTCATGCTATTGTAACTGACGGTAAAAAGTCTGAACAACGAAAATAAACTCCACCTAAACTTGGTTTATATCTGACCCAGATAGACTGCAGGTCATAACTTCTTACCTGAAGTTCAGTTCACCTGACACTCAGACCGGTGGCCGCCTCGGGTTTCTCCTCCTGCCTCCCCTTTCCCTCATCCACCTGGCCTCTTGTGGCAGCTCCGCCATAGAAACCACCAAACAACTGAGTTATTTGTACACATCTGCCAGGACCTGGCCAATCCAACACCTTTCATTGTTTATACCATTACCAAAAAAATAAATAAATAAATAAATAAATTATCGGCCCATAAAAATCATTTGCCCAGTAAGCCCGATGGCCAGTCCAGCTACGGTCGTGCCATCAGTTAAACCTTCGCGTGCCAACTGTGGCACGCATGCCCAGGGTTGCCAACCCCTGGTTTAGCTCATCTTCTTTTAAACATCAGATTTCTTGTGATTTGACTCCAGTCTGCTGATTTGACACTGGTGTAAGTATCTTCCACTACCAATTTCCTAATTTTTGGACTGCAATTGAGTCTAAGTATGGCCTCGAAGTCCCAAGGTCAAAATGACATATAAGCCAAAATGGTTGTCAGTGACCAAGCTAAGATCCTGTGGAACTTGCAGATACAGAAAGGCAAACTGGTGACGGCTAACCAACCAGACATAGCAGTGGTGGACAAACAGAGGAAGAAGACCATAGTGATAGAGGTTCATATACCAAGTGATAACAAAATTACAAAGAAGGAACACTGAGAGAGGAGCTAGAGAAGATGTGGATGTGAAGGCAACGTTAGTCCCCGTCATAACTGGAAAACATGGGGCAGTGACCCCTAAACCGGGGGTGGCTTCAGCAGATCCCAGGAACAACATCAGAGATCTTACAATAACTTACAAGATAAAGTGCCTTGAGGCAACTGTTGTTGTGATTTGGCGCTATATAAATAAAATTCAATTTAATCCAATTGAATATCTGTCCAGAAGAGCGCAGGTCTAAAGACAGCAAAGCTACTGTTCATGACCGTCAAACTCCAAGGCCTCTGGTAGGGGACCCAACCTTCATGAACAAATAAAAACTGCCCGCTGGCGAAGTGGGGTATTTTTCTTAATTATTATTTATTTTTATTTACAGCATCTAATGCACCTATTCCTGTAGTAGCAGAAGTGTACCACAATGTACCCATCTTCCGATAACTGCTTCAAGCTGGATAATGAATATGACAATGTAACAGTATACTAAAATGGCCTCCATAGTCATCAGATCCACTTGAGCACCTTTGGGATATGATGGAACAGAATGCCTCCAGGAACTTGTTTGACTGCAGGCCACAAAGGATTTAGGCAGTTGTGAAGGCAAAAGGGGGTCCATCCTTGTACTTGCAAGGTACAACTAATGACATGATTGGTGAGTGTATGTAAAACTAGGAAAAAAAGAAATGGTCCACTTAAAGTTGGATGAAATTTGGGCTAGCCTTAATTCAGTATATAGATCGGTGCTTTCAAATAACTTAAAAAAACTTTCAATCCAACAAAATAAAAAATAATGTCCAGTTTTCTATAAAAGAATAAAATATAAAGTTTAACAAATTAATTTTTATCATGTATTGCCATGAAATCTCTTGGGGATCTTTAGCTTCCGAACATATGATTTTATAAACTAGATGGCCTTTTGTTTATAGATCCACTCTTTATAGGTAGTCTTGAAACAAACTTCATACCGTGCAGTCACACTGCTCCACCAGTGGCTAAATTTTGTGTTTTTTGTTTGTCAAGTGAACATTGCAGTCACTGGGAAATGTTAGCTTACCATCACCTCGGCTTCAACCTTTCCCTCACTCAAGCTGTTTTGGTTCCACATAATGACAGCATTTTTGTGACAGTAAACATAACCTCCTGGAATCAAAACCCAAATGGTCACATCTGAAATGTGACATCTCAGTGTGTGTGCTCATAAACAGTTCTTTCCTTTTTGTATCAAACTTGAATTCATTTTGAATTCAGCCGAGGGATGGGCATGAATCCACAACTGTACCTTTAACATACTGCACACGAATGACGAATGACCGTAGAGGCAGAGAGTTTGTTTGAATAAGGAACGAGTGGGATACTTTTTTTTTTCCATGAAGGGACATTTGCCAATTTTTAACGCTGAGCGGAAATGAGTCATACTCTAATCTAGGACACATCATTTACACTGGAACCCACCCCCCTACTTACAAGAATCTAAATGTGTACGTGTGTGTCTGAGTTGGGTGGGTGGGGGTGGGGGGGGTAATATGAGTATTTGATTTATTTCCAGCTACCCCAAACTTCTGTGGCTCACATACCACAAATATGACATGTTATAAAGCACACTGTCTTATACACACATGCATACACACACACTTACCCCAATCTCAACAGACTCTGGTGGATGTGAGGGGAGTAGCCTAGAATTAAACCGAATTAAAGACTCCCCCCCCCCCCCCCCGCATGTCATTTATTCATTGCTTTCTCGTTCCCTTGCTGCTGGGCATGACTGCTGCATAAGGAAATGCTCTAGGGCCTGTGTGTGTGTGTCTTTGTACCAATAGCCGTCGGCATCGTCTCCACAGAATTGTGGCACGCCATCTTTCAAAGCCAAAACAACATGAAAAATATTCTTTAAAAATACTTAGGTAACTGTCATCTCTTTCACACAATGACAGTTCTTTAAACTCGGCTATAAACCAATTACACTCTGTTGCAGTTTGTGTATTGAAACGGCAATAAAATCCCAATTACCAAGGGGAGAGATTACATAGACATGTTTGAGGCAAAAATGACAAAAATGTCTGTCTTTATTATTTGTATGTCAGAGAATTTGTATGTCTGCTCATGTGCATTCAAATGAGTGTGAGTGAGATGGATATAGATCACATTTTCAAGCAGGCAACAGGCACTCTGCTCTCCAGAGTAATCTTGAGTGCTGAGAAGCTTTCACTCAACAGCTTTTTACTAAAGTTAAAAAAGGGCCTACTTTTTGCATTCTGCCGATCAATTTCCGTCTCTGAGATCAATTTTGTGTTCAGCAGATGGAGAGAGTCCAAGTGTGGTTATGAGTTTGTGTGGAGAGAGAGCGCAGGATTGAAGGGGTATTTCTTTTTCCCTGCCAACACACACTGGGTTTGGGAACAAACAGCCTATGGGTGCATTAGAAACATAGCGTATCGCTAAAAGGATATTTGCAATGACAAAAAATGAAAATGTCAATTTTCATTACATAAATTATTCAAAAACAAGAAAGCTTTCATTTGACCACTTGTAGCAGACTGAGATGAAGTTATAACCTCAGCATAGTGTGGGTAGATCAATGTAGAATTCCTTGCCAGTGAGCACATTTACATTACTGTTGTCACATGGTATAAAATGACAAAAAGATATATTTGCTGGACATACTTTCAAAGACACAATTTTATTCTTTTTTTTTTTTTTTTTTTTCACTTACTGAATACTGAATTCACAATTTTATTCTTAATCAATATGGTCAGTGCATGCAAGGCAAGCAATGCTTGAGCACTGAAATCTAAAAAATTTATTAATTAATTAAAAATACAAAATGAAAGCAATCTCTCTCTTTGCACCTCAAAACAATGTTGTGTCCCATAAAAGATCTCATATTACCTACTGGCCTCCATATGCATGTCTGTAGAATGTAGTTTCACTTGTTTTGGATGAGGAGGAGGTTAGTGTAATAAATAAATGTTACATGCAGTTATAGTTATAAGTTCTGCTCTCATAAAAAGAGAATTAGAAGCATAAGTGTGACAGAAGAGAAGGTACTGATAGGCTTTTCTTATCTTTTGTAAATGACTTGAACTAACTGTTCCCTCATTATTATAGCCATTTCTGCACATTTGCCCTTGGTTAGACTCTCTTTCACTATATTTTCTGTCCTTCTTTCTCTTCTGCTATGTTGCCATACTGTTCAACTCATTTTGTCCTTTCTTTCTTTCTTTCTTTCTTTCTTTCTTTCTTTCTTTCTTTCTTTCTTTCTTTCAGGCAGTTATTATCAGTCTAATTAATTTCACATGCTGGTCAGGCCTGGTGTCTCTCAGTATCACACACATGCACTAACACACATATATGCAAACACCAAGATCCAGACTCTTTCTTTCTCTCTCTAGTAATTGCACCCAACTGCTCCCAGCCAGAACAATTAAGTTTCCATCAAAGTGGAAACAGAGGCCTCAACAACATTTTAGACTTTCTGAGGTTCTGGGCAGGCATGCAGAAGACAGATGTAGACATGACACATACTGTCCTTTTATACTGCATGGATGCAGTGAACTTAAGGGGGTATTGGACAGATCTTTTTCTTTCTTTCTTTTCTTTCAGCTTTGAGGTAAACAGACTGTGCAATATCCCTTTATGCCCATCTAGTCCTTTTAATGGATTTGACCTTGTTTATCAAGAACCCATACTTTTGCACTGTTCTCCACTGCAGGCTAGTTTAAACTTGTGTTTATTTTATTTTGATGTGGAGCTACTTAACCAAGTTTGAAAGACATGATATCATTTTTTTTTGGCAGTCAACGCACTTGGATAGCAACTGACACACAGTTTTACTACTTTAAGCTATAAAAAATAACTGTATATTTAAGAATTTCAGCCTATGAGAGAAGGTCTGTAAAGTGACCCTGCCCTGCTTTTTGGTAGCTTTAGCTCTACAAATAGATTTACAGGCTTTCATTAAAGCAGCTAGTGGTTATGCAGGGAAGAAGCTCTTGGACAACCAGCTGCATATGTGTGTGCATTTGAACACGAGTATGTTTGTGGGCCTCTGTTACTTTATGTGATTGTGTGTGTGTGTGTGTGTGTGTGTGTGTGTGTGTGTGTGTGTCTGAGGCTAGGCCCTAGATTACTTCCAGAAGTGGAGTTCCATAGCCTGCTGTTTCATTACAGCTACAAAGCAACCGCACCGCTACACAGAGTGCAGAGTTGCAAAAACTTTTTCCCCCTGCTTTCCTCATTGCTTGGTCCACCCTTCCTCTTCTTTCTCTTTTATGGTTACATCTGTGCAAATTGATTTTTTTTCCTCCATTTTGGGATTTAAGGCAGAAGCAGAGCTGAACTTATCACATTTCAAACACCTTTTACATAAACCAATATTTCTTCAAGTTGAAACAGCTTTTAAATTGTTGGTCTAAAACTGTTAAGTTTTTTTCAAGTTCAAACTACTTCATAGCTAAAATCTTTTCATCAAGTTCAGGCATGTTTTACTTAATGGTGCTACATTCTTATATATATCACATCAGGTGCAATAGGTCTGAACTTTTTTTCTTTGTCTCACTACCTGGTGGAATAAAAACTGAAGAAGTAGTTGTGAATTTTTAAAATGGTCATCAACCTTTATTGCACAATCGATTATTTGACAGTAATTTGAAAGTGCCAAGCACTTTACAAATGTTTTAGGTACTTTGGCGATTTAGATCAAGGAGTCAGTTCTGATTTTGTTTTGTTTTTTTAAGCAAGATAACAACCGAAAATATATTATTTTGCAAGGTTTGTAAAGGCTTGCAAAGCTGTAGCTGAACAAGACTTCTGGAAGTATAACTCTTGGAAAGTTTCAAAGTCGAGATGTCTGGCAAAAACATATTAGCACAAACACCTCACACCACCTGTCAAGCACGGTAGCAGAGGAGTAATGATTTATGTTTGCTACACAATTTCATTAACTGATCTCCAAATGCCAGTAATAAGTCTTCCCTAACCTCTATGCTCACTTAAAAATAGACATCATACAAAATAAGCATTCTTCAGTATGAGAAATACCCTACGACAGCCTAAATTCAACCAATCTTTGTGATTAGATGTCAGTGAAAAAGCTGCTCTCAATAACATTGATAGTAAGAAATAACATGAGTCGTCAGGGCGAATATGTTATGTAACAGAAAAGTCACGAGTTCATAGGCCTAGATAAACTGAGCTTCCAAATGTCAATTTCTGGCAGGTTAGCCCCATTCAATAACTTGACAGGATTTGTTCCTTAATTATGTTACATATGAAACCCTGGGTACATGTGCCCCTGCTTTAAGAGTTCTTTAAGATTTATTATTTACTGTTGTGCATATGTTGGTTGTTGCCACGGTTTCTCTGCTGTGTTTTTGTTGTTTTGTTGTTTGTTTTTTCTTCAGCTGGAAGTTTTTGAACCAGATTTTCAGTGGGAGTTTTATTCCACTCTCTTTAGCAAATGGTCGACTTGGGAAAGTAAATCTGTTGGCCTACAATTCTGTTGTTGTCTTAAGGGGGTTTTTTTTTGTTGTTTTTTTTTTAAAGATTGCAATGAGTAGTACCCTATTATTTCAAGACAGAAATGCTAATTGGGACTTGACCCATTTTGCAGAAATCTTTTGTTATTTGGTAATTTTTGCCTTCATAGATATTAAGCGGAATTCAACACTGAAGGACATTCTAAAAGCGGCATTATAGTGTATGGGTGTATTTCATTTTCACCACATCACTGATTTTGAGAAGCCACTTCAATTCAGAGTCATCCAGGATGTGAGTTTAGTTTTGATTGAAGTGTAGTCATGCCTTAAGCTATTTAACTGTTTCATTTTCAATAAAAGAATGGAAAGAGACCCGAGAATCTAACATGATCAAATTACATTAATAAACGAAAGCCGAGACGAGCACTTGAAGTTCATCATGAGAAATGTTTTGGAAGGACATGTTCTTATTTTGTCAAGTGCTATTGTCGAATGAATCCTGGCTGAAAAGAAATTGATTTTCAACTGAATGATTCATGAATATAATAGAAGGGAAAAGTTCAAGTTTGCAAGAGTGATTGTGAAAAATGTTGAATGTGTAAAAATTGAAGTAACAATAAAAGTGTTTGTTATTAATGCCTTCTTAATAACAATAAAAAAGTATGATACATGTGCTAATGCTAGTATATATCTTTACTTGTCCTCCAGCACTGCTTTTGTGGTACAAGACCACATACACACTGGTCAGACTTAATTACTTACTTATTGGACTCGGCAGAAATCTATTGTACTTAACCAGTTACCTTTATTTAACTTTACAAGGAGAAAACAAGCCCTGCATGGTTCAAGATGGTGAAATAAACGAGTGTGTATTTGCCTATTTGGTTGTGAAACATTTAGAGGCCTGACATTGATTCTCCACGTTTCAGATTTCCAGATGTGGTGGTTGATTCAAAGAAGCACCTAGCAGGTTGTTTCAATAAACACACACACACACACACACACACACACACACACACACACACACACACACACACACACACACACACACACAGCACAGTTGGAATTTATTTCGTCTTCTTCCTGCAGTGTTTATTAATACCCTTTGTGTGGGTATTGTGTGGGTGGGTGTATCTATGAATTAATCCACTTCTTGACCCCCTTCAGTTGATCCCACTCATGCATTGCTAAAAGGAAGCATTAGGCATTCATGTAAATTGAATCGCGGATTAGATGAGAAGAGAAGAGGAAAACATGAAACTCTTGGTGTCTCTTGGGAGTTTTTATTAACATGGGTGAGAATGCCACTGAACTGCAGAAAGCAGAGGTTATATTGGCTACAAATATAAAAGTTTAGCCCAGTCAGAACCCACAGGGACCCACCTGGATCAAGCCAAGTACATTGGTTTTCAGCACAGAAGGAAACATGAAAGAAAAAAGAAGTGTTTGTATTGTCTTACAGAATCACACATATATATGTAAACTTCACAAAAGCAGATTTTTTTTTCTTATTTTTAGTGTAAAGATTATTTGTGTATCTCTGGTTTCTACAGAGCCCCACAAGCAACTCTGGAGGAAAATAGATGTATTTTTACGAGATCATGAGTTACTTTTACGAGATTGTGAAAATGTTTTGCAAGATTCAGACTTTTTCTTTTTATAGCAGGCAACCTTAAAAATATTCTGCAGTAGAACGAAAACTGAAGAAAACTGTGAATGAACATATGAACATTACCTGATGCTGCTAAAGTGAAGCAGAACAAAGTTACAGAGGTTTTGTTAGAGACACAGCCAAGTGTTTTGCAATGTGGTTTAATTTTAAAAAGTTTAAATTTGGTATTGAACAGCAGAAAGGAGGCTTTCTTGTCGGAGGTCATTTATGAAAGAAAAGAAAAAAACAGCGGCTGACAGCACTGCACACAACGGTAGACTGGTGCATAATAAGCAAGCAAATAATGCAGGAAACAAAGATTAGAGATGGGAAACTGTTCTTGAAGTTCACTGAGAGAGAGAGCTGTGCAGGAAGTGTGATTTTATTGTGGTGGAAGCAAAACAGCAAAAGTAAGACCAAATTAATGATGATGTTTATCAAAATTCAAGCTTAGTTTTGATGTTCTTTTGCTGTTGGTTTACTGAACTTTGGTTGGAGACTGACAGAACCTGCAGCATCAGAATCTGTGAGATGTTGGCTTTCAGCACCCACGGCGTGTCTGTGTACATGCCGTCGGGTGAGAAAGGTGACATCTCACAGATTCTGATGCGTGGGGAGTTTTTACGTCTTTGTGTGGAATCCATTTACCTGCTCTCATTTACTGTTTTAGCTGAGATTCTGGTATTTCTGGCAAAATACATTTATATTTAAAAATCAATTCAGGATTTAATCAATTCAATTTCAATCTCTCCTGTGTGTGTGTGCGTCTTCCATCATTATGGTTTTTCCAAGGTCTCAGTACCAACTTGGAAGTCAATTGACTTAAATCAAAAAGTTTTGTGGGATCTTGCTAAATTAAATCCCAATATTTTCATCAAATTCATATAGAAGATGAGAATAGCCACTGTGCTGTTACCCATTAGTGGTCCATTTTTCAGGCTTTACTTAAGCTCTTGTAGCCACAGACATCCTGTTTTTTGTTTTGCTTTGTTTGTTTGTTTATTGTTTGTTTCTTAATCACTGACACGCAACCAGTGGATCTCACCAAGAATGAGAATCCAAAGAGAATAAATGCTCATACAGAAGTGACTCGTCAACTGCATAACCACGCCCTAAATTTGCACCCAAAATTGACAACATTAACATATTAATGTATTAAATGTTTTACAGCCCCAGAGCCTTGTGAATCCATCTTTTATATAGTCTTAATTAAAACGAATTTAAAAAATCCAACAGTGTCTTCCAAAGTATATTTAGTTTTACATCTCGATACCCAAAATCTTTTAAACTCATTGTGATATTGCAGAAAAATAAAATTGCATAAAATGTCCTTACAACGAAGCAAATATAAATGGTGTTCAAAAACAAAGACTTTAGAAGGCTTAACATTCACACATCAATAATCTTCCCATTAATTAACAGTGGCACAGATTGTCATGCTGAGCTCAAAAAGGTCAAAAGCTGGTTTGAAAAAATACTAACTCCCTGAAAAAAAAAAAAACTTACTGTATTCAAGAGTGTGACAGGAGAGTATGTGACTGATAGGAAAACTAAATCTCTTTAAATGAAAATAGACATTTTTTACTTTTGTTTGAGAAAAAGCATCAAGGTTAAAACAATTGAATCTAATCTCTATTTTATGCTTAGACTTTAGGTTGAGTTGTATTATTAAGGTTCTGCTTTATTTTTTGTTTCAAAGAGTTTCCTTGTTAATATTAATGTAACAAGCACAACATGTGTCTTTATATATCACCTGATTGGCAAAAGTACAGAGGCCAACCCGAACAAAACCAGCTAAAAAAACAAACCAAAAGTCTAAATGGAGTGAGCCATCCATTTTCAGCCTGACGTCATCGTTTTCAGGACAAGCATTTCGAGCTTCGAGACAAATGTGATTTGCTTAAATTGTTATGGATTGAGGAATGCTGAAGACAGAAGAAATATAAACAGAGCTTTCACTACCACGGGGATCTGGGAGTGGAGCTCATGATGGACAAAAAAAGGAGGGGCAGAACTTTAAATATTTGTAAACATTTTAGAGTTTAGCTTTGAGTCGCATTGCTGTGCAGCATACATATAACATTGATAAGACAACAAATCGCATATGTGAGAAAATTACCTTTTTATAATGTGACTAGAAAGAATAAAACAAAAATAACTGTCAAGTGGAACTTCCTGGTGTATCAGTTCTAACACTGGTTTTAGACTGATTAGGACCTCTTATTTATTACCAGTAAAATAAATGAGAAGCTCACCATGCAGAATTAAATTGCTATGTTACCTTTACAAGTGCATTAACTCACCTGGAAGAGCATGGTAGCTATGTGCGGATGCTCTTCGTGGATTACTGCTCAGCTTTTAACACCATCCTTCCACACAAACTGGTGGCCAAGCTACAAGACCTGGGGCTTCTATACAGCACCTGCATGTGGATCAATAGCTTCCTCTCGGGCCGTAGACAGAGAGTCAGAGTTGGCCATCACACATCCTCAGCCCTGAGTCTCAGCACTGGCTCACCCCAGGGCTGTGTGCTCAGTCCACTGCTCTACTCTCTCTACACACACGACTGCACTCCTCGCCACCACAGCAACATCTTTGTGAAATTTGCAGATGACACCACAGTGGTGGGGCTCATTTCCAAGGGAGACGAGTCTACGTACAGAGACGAGGTGGAGCAGCTGACGTCATGGTGTAAGGCCAATAACCTCCTCCTCAACACTTCAAAAACCAAAGAACTCATAATAGACTTCAGAAGGAAAAAGGCAGAGATCCAACCACTATTCATAAATGGGGACTGTGTAGAAAGGGTGGCAAGCTTCCGCTTCCTGGGAGTCAATATAGAGGAGAACCTTTCCTGGAGTGTGAACACCTCCGAGCTGCTGAAAAAGGCCCAACAGAGACTGTACTTCCTGAGAATTCTCAGGAGGAATAACATCACACAGAGACTGCTGGTGTCCTTCTACAGAGCCACCATTGAGAGTGTTCTAACTTACTGCATATGCATCTGGTACACTAGCTGCACAGGGGCTCAGAGGAAAGCACTCCAAGGGATCATTAACACCGCCCAAAAGATCACTGGCTGCCCTCTCCCCACACTGGAAGTTCTACACAACGCCCACTGTTTTAAAAAGGCCCAAAACATCATAAAAGACACCTCACATCCTGGCCACTCCCTGTTCGAACTGTTGCCCTCAGGCAGACGGTACAGGGCAATCAGAGCAAGGACTAATAGACTCAAACACAGCTGTTATCCAACTGCAATAACACATCTGAATACTACAAAAAAATGTCCATCACGCCACTCTTGTGTTAATCTATGCACGGTCTGAAGCATGTGTGTGGGAATGTATGTGAATGTTTTACTGTTATATCTTATTAGTATTTTAAGTATTCTATCTATTTTATTTATTGAATTTTATTGTTTTATTTATATTTTGATATTGCTAGGGATGATGCAATGATCGGGGACCATTCTTAATTTCGTTGTTCTCATGACAATGACAATAAAGTTTCTGATTCTGATTCTGATTCTAAAATAAATGAGAAGCTCACCGTGCAGAATTAAATTGCTATGTTACCTTTACAAGTGTTGGAAACATGCATGGATATATATTCTTATGAGCCGTGGCAGTACTCATCATTCATCGCTATAACAAAGAAAGGTATTTTTAGTCTCCAGTTTCTTATGTCTTCAGGAATAAAACTTATTACACGCAACTCAGTCACAGAAATGTTTTTGGGTAAGAAGAAATCTCATCAGCACAAACAAAAACTATCACAGTGAGCTGAATGCGTGCAGCCACACATATCCTCATTACACCAGACTCTGCTTGCTCTCAGTTTGCATGACTGAAATAGCTGTTTTCTTTTCTTTCTTTCTTTGTCTCTTACAAGGTAGCAGGTAGTAGACTTCTTTGTCTTATAATCACTGGGTTTGTTTAATTTTTTACTATATGCTAAATAGACCTTGAAACATTGACATGCCAGACCACAATTGTTGCACCCATAAGCACCTTAGATTTTAAAGACATATTTAGAAGAAGACAGTTTTATTCAGGCATATCAAGTTGAAAAATATTGTAAAAAAGACAAATAAACAATGGCATTTTACATTAAGACTACATAAGCCCACATGGAGCGATCTGCTTTGCAGATAGTAGAGATGGCAAATAGGATCCTATTATGATATTGGACAGATTGCTGAAAAAAGCAACACTGGGATTCTTCATTACATGTACAGTTTATGCAGGTCTAGACTAAAAGAAGATAAGGTGTCAATTACTGATACACTGGATAAAAATAAATATGCAGTTGGTATTTTTGTTGATCTCAAAAAGGCCTTTGACACAATCAATCACTCAATATTATTGGATAAATTGGAAAGATATGGTATTCGAGGGAAAGCTGGTAACTGGTTAAAAGTTACCTAACGGGTCGGGAACAATATGTTAGCATAGGGCATTACCATTCAGAGAAACTTGGTATTACATGTGGTGTTCCCCAAGGGTCAGTGTTGGGACCAAAACTTTTCAATGTATACATAAATGATATTTTTGATGTTTCTCAAGTACTTAAACTCATACTGTTCGCAGATGACACCAACATATTTTTCAGTAGCGATGATTATACTGATCTTGTAATGACCGTAAACAGGGAGCTAAAATTAATAAAAAAATGGATGGACATAAATAAATTATCATTAAATATAAATAAAACTAAAGCAATGTTTTTTGGTAATTTAAAATATAATGTAGAATTACCAATTATCATTGAAGGTGTACCAATTGATAATGTGAGTGAAAACAAATTTTTGGGAGTCGTAATTGATAACAAAATTTCATGGAAACCCCACGTCAGACACATAAAAACCAAAATTTCCAGAAGCCTCGCAGTTTTGAACAAAGTGAAACCATACCTTGATAAAGATGCACTTCGTACTCTGTACTGTACTCTGGTTCTTCCATATCTTACATATTGTGTGGAAGTGTGGGGAAACACATATAAAAATACAACTAATCCATTAGTCACAGTACAGAAACAAGCACTGCGTATTATTCACAAGGCTGGTTATCTAGATCATACTCACAAATTCTTTCTTCAGGCAAAGTTACTTAAATTCCAGGATCTGGTTAATTACAATACATCCATAATTTTGTATAAAGCTTTTACTAAACTTTTACCTGCAAATTTACAAACTAGATTTGAAATTCGAGAAAAGGTTTATAATGTGAGAGGCTTTGGAGAATTCAAATTACCCAGAACTCGAACAACCCGTAAAGGTTTTTGTGTGTCTGTATGTGGTGTGAAAATCTGGAACAGTCTGAGTTTACAATTGAAACAATGCAAAAATATTCATAGATTTAAATTTCTCTACAAACAATTGGTCTGGTCACAGTATACTCAATGATGGGTTTTAGTGTGCTCTGTAATGTCTGTTCTCTTACCATTGCTGGTATGGATTCCAAAAAAAAAAAGTGTGCATATGTATGTACATATATGTACATGTGTGTGTAGATATATATGTATGTATATGTATGTGTGTTTGTTACTTGTAGTTATTACTGCCTGTTACCTGTGGTAATGCAATTTATAATTTATATATTCTGTATTCAGTTATGAAGGCTCTAATTGTTGTTTGCGAGCTGCCGTTTAGATGCTTGTATGTGCCCGGGGCTGTTGATGGGTCTGTATGCAATGATGGGCGTAGCTGCGGGAAGTTTGTTTTTTTTGTTGATGAGTGAGTATAGGGGTGGGATTTAATAAGTTTTCTTCGTCCCACTCCTTTTTCAGGCAATTTTTGTTTTTTGTTTTGTGCATTTTATGTTCAATATAGGTATTTGTTGTGCCTGAAAATGAACAAATAAATGAAATGAAATGAAATGAAAATGACATCAACTACTATAGTACAGCTGTTTTTTGAGAACCACACACCAACCACTGTTTTTCAAGAGTAGTCTAAGTGTTGAGACCTAAGGGGATTCCCTACAAAATTCCCTATATATCTCTCTATAGTATGGAAGCACACACACACACAAATGGACAAACAATCAATCAACATGATCAAGCAGGGAGGGAATGGGAGCTGACCAGTCATACATCAACCTCTCTGAGCTTGTTAGACAAACCAAAACCCAGCACATACACATACTGTACAGCTGTGGACACCATGCCAGCATGGTGCCCCTTTGAAATGACAGGCAGGAGCAGAATAAGGCATTGTATTACGTGTTGTTAAAATAAATCTGAGGCATAATTAACCCTCGTCAGTGATCTGCTTAGGATATATGAGTTTATACACAAACCTATAAATAAAGTTTGAAACATTTTTATTAGGTGAGAAAACAATGTATCCTGACCTCAGTAAATCACATGATTGGCTGGGGCTAGACCTCACAACGGGTTCACCCGAAACCTTGGCTGATTGTGACCCACACCCGTTTTCACACCTTTGCTCGTGTGATTAGGTAGAGGGTCAATAGCAGGTCCATGACCCTCTTGGGGACACTCCCATAGGGCTTAAAATTTGGGACTCTCCACCAGTTGCTCTTAGAACTGAAGAAGCTTCTTGGACGAGAGGTGAAACGTCTTCAAATAAACGTAAAGAAGTCCAGACGTTTTTCTTTCCAAGCTCCTTTAGACTACGATGACCTGGATAACTGAGAACCTTCACAAACTCTGTCTGAGCTACTTTCTGCATGCTGTAGAAATTTGAGACAAAATGTTAAAATAACACTGTACTTAATCCAATCCAGAATTTATGCAGAAAAGTTTGATATTTATATCACCGTGGCAACATTAAAATGTTGAAAATCTGTTTTATACTATTTGAATTTCTAGCCTACACTAGTGATCTTTTCAGGCATTGTTGCGAGGCTCTGGCAGTTTTGAGACATTCAAACTTGCAATGTAACAGTTAGAAAAAACTTGAACTCAAACAGCCTGTGATGGTTCAGAACAACAGTATTAAAGAAGGAAAGAGGAGACATGGAAACATGTGAAAATAACCTCAGTGACAGATCTGTTGCAAAATAGCTTAAGAATCCTGAACTATTTCGGTTTCTTTTTTGGTCACGTTAAATGCCTTAACAAATAAAATGTAAGGTCACCTCTTGAAACAGTCCTCCTACAGCAGAGTGATACTGAGTGTGGACTAGTTTGTGTGTGAATAGAAGTTCTTTTTACCATATCCTAATAAAGCTCAGTCATTCAGAAAGGTGTAAAACAGCATTCTCAAGTTTTGTATTTGATGCTTGATAATTTGGCCTTAGGAGGTTATCGATTGATATTTGGATTGGATGCTATAGTGCAGGCTACATAGCAGCATGTTGCATGCCATAAAATTCCCTTAGATCTGACAAAAAACAAGAGCGGCAACAAACCCATCAATGGCACTACAAGCCAAATCATTCAGCTCCGTAATTACAACTGAGCCACAACCAGTCCACTGTGGCCTAACAGAGGAGAAGGGATAGAGAGGAGAGGAGAGAAATGAAGGGAAGAGAGTGGGGAGAAAAGATAGATTTCATGAGTGAGAGTCTCCTGAAGTGCCCAGGGGGATTGTGGTTACAATGTTGTACTCTACATCTGTTTACAGCAGAGAGAAAGACAGACAGATGAGACAAAGAGTTGGAGGGAGAGCTGCTGCCTGCTGCATGCTGTCATCTCAGCCATGTAGCCATGTAGTAACTGTACCTCATTATGTTCTATTCTAGTTATCATTGTATACGAGCGGACGCACACGCACGCACGCACGCACACACACACACACACACGCACACAATGCTCTTTCATCTCATTGTCTCTATCGTGTGATGTGAAAGCATCACATCAGTGAGAGTAAGAGTGGGGGTGGGGTAAAAGCAAATAATAGAGGGAGAGAGAGAGAGAAAAAGAGTCAATGAGAAAGTGAGTGAACTAGAGACAGAGAGAGAACGAGGCTTGGGTTGTGTTCAGGGTGCTGAATGTTAATTAGTTTCTGATTGTTTGTAGCCTATGGCAAAGATTTCCACTTGTTTCTCTCTGTCGCTAGCTGGTGTGTGTCTGTGTATTTGTGTGTTTTTGCAGGCACAGATAGCTTTCAAAGTTTCTGTGTGTGACAGTGAGTTTGACAGTTGTGTCATCAGAGATCCTAACTTGTCTCTTTATGTCTGAGTATGTCAAGTGTCAAATGATCTCGGAAAATGTATGTGTGTGTGTGTCTGAATACTGTTTCGCAATGTCTTCTTTTTTCTTTAACTCACAGAAAACAAGCTCTTAAAAAATGCAATAACCGGCTCAAGAATCTACTAAATGAAAGCAGCAATGTATATATATATATTTGTGTTTGTGTGTGTATGTGTGTGTGCGTGTGTGTGTGTGTACATATTATGTTGGATAGATATCAGAAAAAAGATATTTGCATCAGCATTTTCTCATTCTTGAAATCAGAAACCAAAGCAAAGTTAAATAGATAAATAAATGATGCCTTTTATTCATGTGCCATGCATAAACATGAGTGAATGGCAGTAGCATATGTATGCAGGATTTCACCTTAGTCCATAATCTGTGTTTAAAGAAGAAAACGGTTCTGTTTTGGATTAAAAGATGATGACTATATGATGACGAGAATATGACTATTCTTGAGAAAGATGGTGGTGATGGATTTTGACCTTGAACTACAAAATTAAGCTTGGAGCGAATTATTTCCAGTAGCTCTTAGTAGGGATACTAAAATCGATCTTTTGACCCCTTCATTAACGTTTACGGTTCATTAAAAAAAGAGGCAGATTCAGAAAGGCAAAACATAGTACTAGTTATCAAGTGATTTAATGTCAGTTAATATGAAAAATAATTCTGTAATACAGTGAGTTTTATCTAAGCCGATGTGGCCTCTGTGGCTGGAATCCATTTTTAAATAGCTCTTACCATCTAAAGACCTTTCCACATATAAAGCAATTTACTGATCAACCATTGTTTTTCAGGTTTTAGTGTCTAGGTAGTGGACACTCTGGCTGCATAAGTTGCCATCTTGAATGTTTCCCCAAATCAATATGCTGTCAAGGATACTGTCATTCAACAGTGTCCTTAACTTCCATTGGTAATTGCTTTGCCTTGAGAGTTGTTTAACTTGCCACAGCTTGTTTAGCCCTATCAGTAATAACGTGTTGTCATGATGAAATGTAGGGTGTCAAACTATTAACGTTTATATACTGAGCTCCTGTTTTCCCTTCTGTTCAAAAGATATTTCCTTCTTTTAGTTTATCCAGCATTAAGAGTTTTATTTTATACAACCGTTAAACCTGAGTACAATTCTAAAGCAAAACAGCTCTAGCCGACCCTCTCTATTGCCCATTTATGCAATGCAAAATGGAAATCTGTAATTAATTGGTTATCAATTACTTTACGTAAAATTACATTTCTCAAATTCAGATCTCTCAGACCTCTCCAGCCCTCAGTCTCAAGTCTATTCTGACTGATGCACCATGGCTCAGCATCTCTTTCCAGGACTGACTCTTGCCACAGCAGCAACTAGTGGATGAGTCATCAAACAATACTCCTATTTATAGTGCTTTGTGTAAAGCTGCAAGTATTTACCTGTGCTACAGTACTTGAAACAGTGTGAGAGATAACAAGGTGAAAGCAAACATCTCCCCACAAATGGTACAGCCACTCTATGTATTGGCAAGCAACAAATAAAGGAAGTGGACAAAACAGGAGCAACACCTCAGGGTAGAAAGCTTTTCTTGCTCTAATCCTACAATAAATCATACATTTGTGAAGTTTTTCCTGTTCACCATTGGTTGAAAATGGGTAATCTGTGTATGTACAGTGCAATGAGCGGAAAAAAGTTCAGCATGCAGACAGTGTATCATAGCTTCAATTTAACTGACGGGGTTTTATCTAAATTTAAAATAACAGTATGAGATTACTGTAAAGTTTGCCAGGTGTTGGGAATTTTTCTGCTCATCTGTATCCAGATTCGTTGTTTTCTCCATCTAATCACTGGTTCTAACAGGCAACTGTGGCTAATGTGCAAAATGATGAATAGTCTATTCTTTTTTTTAAATGTTTAAAACATTTTTGTTACAAAATTATAAGAATGATTATTCATTTTTTTCTGCGTGTAATTTATTCAGCCCATTGTCCTTCTGCTCGGATCATCCTGGTAGTTGCAGAGTGAATTTTGAGAAATATATTGTCTATCAAAAAAAAAAGAGAAAGTAATAATGTTTCAGCTTGGTGACACTTTCCCAGTTCTTGATGTTTGTCTGGTTTAGATTACTTTTGATTGGCCTTTGATTAATAGAGGTTTCTCTGTGGTGCTCATGCAGCAGCTGTCAAAGCCTATGAGTGAGTGTTGGGACTTAGCATTTAGACTAGCTCTCTAAATCAACCTGCACTACACATACACTGACTTATGGCACAATAGGTGACATACTGTCAACACACATACCCATCATAGTACTATACTATATATGCACTCAGTGCGCATTTGTGTCTTACAGTGTCTACCAATGAGAATGATGCTGATTGATGGTCCATCTGAGGGTGCCCTGTCCATACACACAGATGAGACAAGGACAGCCTTATATTGTGTAATTCAGTTCATAGGTGGATGCACTAATATAGAGTCATGCAATACATAGAGTCAGTTATGGGGTGTTGACAGATAAGGCACATGTACAGTAATGGAAAAAAGAGGTGTGGGACTGACTGAAAATGAGAAGGAAAGATGAAAGCAAATGGTTACCATATGGGAACAACAAAAGTGCTCCTATAATAAATGATAAAAGAGATAAAACATGGGATTAAAGAATTTTAAGGAAAGAAATAAAATGTGTAAAGGTAAAACAATGATCCTTATAGATAAAGAAAGGAAAAAGATATAAAAGAAGATCAAATTTGAGGAATGGGGACTGCATCGAGGAATAAAGCACAAAAAGTTGTAAGCTAAGATATAATGCAGAGAGGAAGTGAACAACCAGACAATTAAAGGGAGGGATGGTGGGGAACATTATAGATTAAAGGAAGAGGGGATGAAAGCTGACAGAAAATGTCAAAAACATTCTGTGTCAGAAAAAACATGCATTGCACATTAAGTAAAAGATAAAAAGCATGTTGTGCAGAAAAGTATATTTAAATATGGAAAAATTTAAATTTTATTAATAGGTGAAAGAAACAATATAAATACCACTGGATTCCCCCAAAAATAGAAAACAAAAAAAAAGAATAAAAAGTTTTGGACTGATTCGGTTCAGTGATATCTGATAATTAGACGGCACCACCATGGCGAAAAGACTAATTGTTCTCTTCAGATTAAGGGAATAATTGTGTGTGGATACATCATCAAAACATGGCAGAGGCAAATTTGATCAGAGCAGATGTTGAATTAATTGGTTTTGAGGCTGATTGCATTAATGCTCTGAGTCTATTAGTGAGACACACTAGTAATTAACACCCTGCCTCTAACTCACATGTTGGTGATGATGCCTCTCTTACACATGCACCATGCACACACACACACACACACACACACAGTGGAGAAAACTTTTACTAGTCATTTTGTGTTGTTTGGAGAAAATAATTTTCTTTGCTTAGCATGCATTATCAGTTTGCTTCCAGCGCCTGAAAATATTAGAGACACATATGTGATCATCAAACTCTAATGCATTTGTTCCTAAGTATTTTTACCAAAATGCACAACTGCCTTGTTTGCTGTGCAAGAATGCTTTTTAGACAGTAATTTTGAAACAATCATGAAACAAAGAGTTCCTTTATCATGTTGGGAAGCCTGCAACAATCAGCCCAAGATGAGATTTCTTCTGATCTTCACTTTGCTGATCAGTATTTCACTTTAAGAATAAAATGTGGTAACAATGCAGGCTTTAATGAAATGCACACACCTACTGTACATTTCTGATGAAACTGTTCAAAATTGCAAAGATTAATATATTAAGAGCAATATCAGAGTGCAAAACATTTACTGCAAAAACAATTTGCAAAGAAACTAACAATATAAGACAATATAAACAATATAAACACAAAAACAAGATAAAAATTTGGCTGAACATTTCCATGTACACTAGTGGGAAACTAATGGGAAAAGGACGGTTTTATCATAGTTTCATCACATTACTAATAATGACCTGGTTCTTTAGCTCATATCAGTTTAGAACTCTACTGGAGCCACTGGTGTAAAAATTGTTATATTACTTTAATGATACAATAGTACTTGAGTAATACTTTTTGGTAACTTTGGTAAATCTGTCATATATGAGCTGGAACTTGAAAACGAGTGTGTGAAAATGTGTGTGATGGAAGGAGTTAAAATCATGACAAGCCTTTGATAGATACCATGATATTTGGAAAAAAAAATAAGACTTTAACACACAGTGGCCCTTGCCAAAGATAGTGGAATGACCTTATTGTAGTCTGGCTTAATAATGTAATTCCTGGGAAGTATGATGTGGTGAGGGCTGAATATTTTAAGATAATAATTAAAAGATAACCTATTCACCAAACAGGAAAAATCAAAGGCTCACGTGGCTTCCACAGCCACCTGTATGGGCTGTTGAAGCAAATTAAACATCCAGAACTTAATTTATTACATATCCAGGATGAGAATGTTATGTGGAAACCTAAGATTCCTTATTTTCAGTCACAGTGTGATCATCATAAAATACCACTTTCATTCTGCTGTAAAAATAGAAATGAGAAGTGTGAAGGGATAACAAATGAATCCAGAAAAACATCTTTCACACATTGCTTGCCTACAAGAAAGGTAAACATAATAAAGGTAACACATTCTAAAAGCTTCAGCAATATGCATATTTTTCTGTCATTGTTCTTTTGTTTATATGTTTTTCTAAATGTGTAGACACAAGTAAATTGAATGCAAGCAGGTCTCTTGGGGAATCGCTGCTGTATCTTGCTTAGCTTTCATTATCTCAGAGAACAACAAAAATAGGTATGTTTGAATAATTTAATGAATGAATGTACCTGCCAGTCAATCAAAATGTAATGACACAGTAAGTTGAACCAGCTTGTTGATTATCACGGGTACTGCAGCAGACATTTACTGTATACAATTAGCCAATCCCAAGAGACCAGAAACCATTAATACTAAATAATAAATATGGTCAAGTGAACTCTCATGGGAGAAAAGAAAAGGAGAAAGAAACAGCAGAATCATACAACAAGGTCTCCATCATCATATGATTCCCAGTTTTTTTTATCAACTTAAGATGTTATTAAGTTTTTCTTCATTTATTTTCTCGCAAGCTGAATAAGTTATTGCTCTAAAGTCATATTAAGTGTAAAACTTTACAAAATGTTTGCCTCTGACTATTTTAGAGAACATGTCAATTGGTGGAATACTACAATAGTTCTGCATGTTCATCATTGAGTATAAGCTGTAAAATCAATTCTTATTCCCTCTAAATGATTGCATATTTATATTAGTAATAATGTGCATTTTTTGCAGCTTGTGTACAGGGAAATGGATTCAATTCAGGACAATGTCAAACTAAAAATGGCTGTTCTAGACAGAATTGAAAAGACAGATGTTTGATCATAATTATTTACTGCCTTTACCATCAATTGTCCCATCTGAATTTAGTCAAAGACAAAAGAGACCTTTTGTAAGCAGAGTCCAGGAGAAAATGGCATGTTTCCATTGCAGTTACAAAAATAAAGGGAAAAGTGCTATCTAATTGTCTGAAAAGAAACTCTGGAAATACTGGACATGAATCAACATCAGGGGCTGATTGCTTGTTTTGTTTATCCTTTGAAATTGTGGATTTCTGCCCACTTCAACAAAACGTTGCTTTTATGAGAGCAGATAACATAGTTATGTTGCATAAAAAAACAATACAAGGTCACTGCTGCAGTAGGTGCATTTTAAAAGACCAGGTTAAGCTCAATGTCATAATACTTAGCCTTTAAAATGGCCACAATTTGTTCACTGTCACAAACAGTGAGCTTTAAAAAGATTTTTTTAGCTCAGAGTCACATTTTAATAAGACCAAGTTACAATCTCTGTCAGAGTAGTAATACTTTAAAAAGACAGCTGAAGCTCTCCGTTGCAGTAATTAACAGCTTTGAGAAAGACTTCTTGTCCAAACATTCAGACTTTAAACGAGGCCACATTTAACTGTCATTTAAATGTATCAGTACTGACAAAATGGCATAACGAATATAAGATCTGAGAAGTTGCAGCATCACATACTCACATCTAACAGACTGACATACAGGAAAGTCGCTTAGTTATGAAAACTGTGCATAAGGTACTTGAAATGTAAAATTTGTATTTGAGTAGTTGTCTATGTTCACTGGCTTGCACAGATTTGTACAGTTGCATCAGTATTTTAAATGACTGCAGCCATATTTCATCCTGATTACCCGACACCCCGGAGAGGATCAAAATGGAGTGTTCAGTGAAGCTATACCAATTTAATGCTGAGAGTCCCATCTGATGCAGCTCTTATTGTCTGTAGCCTCCTGATGTAATGTATCAAAGCACTATATTCTGGTTGTTTTTTGTAATGCTTGTAAAAACATAAATGTACATTTGAAAATCTGAAGCCATAGCCTGGACTGTAAACTAACAGTGTCTTGAGTATTTAAAATTACGCATGCCAGTCATTTTCCAATATGGCTAGTTGTTCTCAAAATGCAATAAAATGGTGAATTATAGTCAAATCGTGTTATTTAAAACTGCTAAAGGAAAATGTTCAGCTTGCTGAAAACTGCTACAATTAACCTGAATTTGCAGTGATGCTCAGATGTTTGCAAGCTTAAAATTATACAGCAATCATTGCAATCAGCAGCCACTGAACATTTCCTCCTCCAACAGGAGAACACGTTCTGCAGAAATCGCCTGAGAAGTGCAGTCATATATAAGGCTTCCAAGCACATTTTGGAGCCAAGAGCATTTATTTCAATGCATTTTTCTCTCATATTATGTCCTTGGGAGCTTTTAAAACATGTGCTTAACAAAAGTTTTCAAAACCAGCCAACAAACACTGACATTTTCAATCCAGTAACTGTTAACTCTAGGATCACCTGTTTCATCAGCTTTTCCTGAAAACTTGGGAAACATGCATGAAACACATGTTTAAACAACAGCAGAATCAGAAGAATCTGATGTCTCTATGAAAAATAATTAAAAAAAAAGATCTTTCTCAGACACAGAGCCTATGTATTTTCCCCCAAACAGAACTTAATTGTAACTGGGAGTCTAAATATGCTCAAAAATCACATACTGTCAGTGTACAATAAGATTCCTTAAATCAGTTTCTTTAACTTGCTTAGTGATTGCATTTTACTGGTAATAACACTGATAATATCTTAAGAAATGGGATATGTGTTTTAATAAACTTTGGCTTGTTGCAGATGAAAACATTTTATTTCTTTACTTAATTATATAATCTTACATTACAGCCTCATTGTACACTCCTAAATCTTACAGAAAACCTTGAGTGAAATTCTAATCTACCGCTTATTTACGGTGTATTTATAAACTACATGCTTATTTATGCTGCAGCCACAATAGTGCAGACCATATCCCACAAAAGAAAGAGAATACTGTAACTGTGTGCAATGAACTTGTGATCTTCTTACCTTTAAAATGTTTGCTTTAAAGACAAGAAGCAATTCTGCAACCACTCGCAGTCCATTACCATCATCAGACTTGAATGGGTCAATTACATGGCAATTACACAAAAACTGTTTCTGTTAATATGGTAATTAACTGTGATCAGTGAGTGAAAATAACAAATCTGTACCCATTTGAGGCAAATCTACTTCCATATGTTTTAAACTCTCAGTTGGCAAACGGTTGAGTTGAGTTCCCAAAGAGACATGTTGCAAACAAGTTGTGCCTATTAGTGCAGTCTGGTTGTCTGTGTTTCTAAATTAGATTGGAGTTATTTGCCATGATTTGTTTGATTTGTAATAATTTGTATCAGTGATTTCTAATTTATTAAAAAAACATTTAGTTCATCTTATTTCAATGTAACTGAGCCATTAGGTTTCAACTACAGTTTATAATGACTTGTAGTAAGTTTTTGTCTTATTGTTCCAACAATGTAATAGCTCATCTGATTGTATTTCATGGCTCCAAAGGAAGACTTTGACCATATTTGTCAATTTTTTTGGCCATTTAGCCAATAATTCATATTTATTGTGACTCCAGCTGGCCATGTCATGTTAATTATACAGAGAGGGACTGACAAACTCAGCCTGAAATGGATTTAAAACTCCACAGTGAGGGGGTCTTAAAGTGAAATTGGAAGTAAAAGTTAATGTTATTAATCCAAATTGTCAGCTATAAATACTCATTACATTTTAGAGAGCTACTTGATTGTTTGACCCACTTTGATTATTATGACCCATTGTGCTTAGAAAGGTGTACACCAATTCTTCAGTGTAATGAATGATTACAATGGACTTTCTGCTCTATTTCACCTTTGCTTCTTTCTTTTTTAACTAATGGTTTAAATAATTTGCTGAAACATGGGAATTAATAAGTTTCTGCACCATTTGTTTAAATTTGTCTGTTATCATATCATAAAGGAATAATTTTCAATAATAAAACACTACAATCAGGTTGGGCAAAACTGCTGTTCTTAATTTTTAGATTTAAATATTTTAAATATTTTTTCCAGATTTAATGCTGACTAAAAATCCACAGCCCATGTGAGCTGTAGGTGGATAATTTCAGATGCTGACAGACAAATCCACATATATCCAACCACATGTCTAACCATTCATTCAGTACTGAATCCTGTTATAGTGAAGATATCACACAAATGAGCTGTACACATGCATTCATGTCTAAGATAGGCACAGCTTGAATGTCCACATCTATAGAGTAGATTATGTCCTGGTACATAAAATCCTGAGCATGTGAGTGTCTATTAAAGGAAGAATAAAAGCCATTTGATTCTCATAGGCAAGAAAGCTGACATTATCACCAGACAAGCTATATATAGAGAAGCACACTCATTACTAACAGTATCACAGCTCAAGCTGTCAACCAAGCTTGATGGACAGACACTACTGCAAAAAACACACCAGAAAGGTAATTACGGGACAGCCGGTGATCCTGATATGAGTGTGCAAGCTTTTACATCAAAGCACATGCTTCTGTACAAACTCTACCAGTCAACATGTCAAAGTGTCCTTGAGCCAGACAATGCACCCCAAATTGCTACCGGTGACTTGACTACAACCTTGCACACTTGGGATCAATGGTCAGTGACTAATGGGGGATTGTATTTGTGCATGTTTGCATAGCTTTTTACCAAGACAGAGTGAAGGATTATGGGAACAAATACAAGAAAAATGTTCAGTCTGTTTTCATTTTGCGTGACAAAGAGATTTGTATTTGTAGACTAAACTTATGCTTAGATTCGACTGGCAAAATAGTCTACAGGCTGTAGAGGCTATTCAGCTCAGTTAAGTTTTATTTATATAAAGACAAATTACAACAATAGCTGTCTTGGGGTCCTTTATATTATAGGGTACCAATCCAAAAATAACCCTAATAAAATTTGCTCTCTGTAAGCCATCATAGACTTGACAATTTTTCATGTTTTACAATTTGTGTCCCAACAACTTTCCTGACCCTCACTTTTCTGGACATCAAAAATATCAAAAGCAACAGACTGAGTTTTATTCAATGTATAATCCTTTTACTTAAACTTTTAAATTAATATTTTGGTCAGAAACTGTAATATTATTGCATGTTTTTGTACTGATGGTTAATCATATTTATTTCATCATGTGACTCCATAGGATTTGATGAACTCCCCACACTGATATCAGAACAATATCACACATGTAGTCACTGACAGCATTATGAATAACTCATTCTAAAGAGCTCACTGAATTTAATGTCACTGTTTCAAAAAGCCAGTTATGAAATCTCTTCCTTCCTGGATATTCCACCATCAGCTGTAAGTGGTATTTATTACAAAGTGGCACAGTCAAAGTCAGCCACAGAAGGCCAGACAATGTAAAGTTACAAAAAAGGAGTCACTGAGTGCCGAGGTGAGTGGAGGTTGAAAATCACTAATGCTCTGCTGATCTAATAATTACAGAGTTCCAAACCTCCTCTGGCATTAACATCTGCACAAAAACTGTGCATATCAGGAACTTCGTGGCATTGGTTTCTATGGCTGAGTACCTCTTGTAGGTGTATAAGTGGTCCAGTGCTTTTGTCCATACATTGCATACGTGTTTGATACATTATTTTTTCAGACAATATAACCTAAGAATGTTACTTGTGGAAAAGAGGCACACCTGTGTTCGAAAGCAGGAAACCTGAGGCCACTAACAATGGTTTACTGTTTTGAGAAACTGCTAACTTCACTTCATTTACAGTAAAACGTTATACTTATTTTCGTTTCTGTTGTTATTTTGTTGTATTTTGTTCACACACACAACCACACACATAAACACATTCACCATTACAGATGGCAAACTAATACAGGATAACCCTGCCTTGCTTTCAGTCATAGCTCCTCTGAAGATGGTCTGCTGGGACTGACTGACTGTGAGTACAAATGTGTGTGTGAGACAAAGGAAAGGAAAGTAGGAATAAAGAGAGGGAAGATATTGCTCCATGTGTGTCCTGAGGCTTCTCCTCCCCTCTGAAGTTTTTCCTCTTCTCCCCCTCTCTCTCTTCTCTCCTCCTCCTCTTGCTAAGCTCCCAAACTGTCATCCCCGCACAAAAGCCTATGATCCACATGCCCACACACACACACACACACACACACACACACACACACACACACACACACACACACACACACACACACACACACACACACGTGGGGTTTCACACACACACACGTGGGGTTTCATCTTCACACAAGAAGTGTGAGAGGACTCAACTTGTAGTGAGGAGGTAGAGAACTGGGAGCATGAGCAATACGAATCAGGTTGAGTCGTTTTTTGTTGTAAATGTTTAGATGAATACTATTTGAAATTTCAGAAAATGTTTTTTCTTCATATTAAAATCATAAATACCAGCTTTTCTGATTAGCAACAAAGTATTTCTTACTTGTCAACAGCATCATGTTTTTGTTGTCAGATTTTCTGGAGAATGCATAGCAGATTGACACAAAAACCTTAGTACCTCTTTTTTTTCTCTTTATGTCAGGGAATTTAACAGTCAAGGTAATTCAGCATTCAGTTTATAACACTGCTACTTACTGCTAGTTACTACAGGAGACTGCATACTGGATGAATGTGATATTTTGCATTGCTTGAACAACTGAAAATGGCACAACAAAAAATCTTCAGTGCTACTTCTCTAAAGCTTTTTTTGGGTCTGGTAACAGCAGATGGTCAACGGAGAAATAAAATCTTCAACATATTTACAGAGAGAATAAAAACAAATGTGAAATTTACAGCACAAGGTCTCAAGCTTTATTAAAATTATATTGTGAGTCTTAAAATTTCTGCTTTAAGTCAGGTACTTTGTGAGTAATCACCATAGCACTTATCAGTCTTACTCATTTGTGGGACCTGTTGACCTGCATATTTGTCAGAATAAGGCTGCAGTATTCACTGGAAATACTATTACTATATAGCACTTTGACCCAGGTTAACTGCATCTGCCAGCTAGATCGAGAAATGTTACTTGTGTCACCAGAGTCATTTAAAAGATAATTAAAGCTTTTGTCCAAAGGAGAATAGAAGCTGCTCTTTTTTATTATTATCATTATTATACAGAACATAATTCAACTTTGCTTTGCAGTTTTTTGAATCAAGAGTTCACTGCTGCTATCTTCCCATAAACTGATTTAGAGAAGTATATTAGTGTGTTATTAGCAACCCCTTTGGACCTTTCCCCTTTTGGACAAGTCAAAGGAATTTTTTTATATTATGAGGGGGAAAGATGCTGTATGTTGAGTGGTAAACAATTCCATTCCACACTTTTGTCAAACTGCCTGTCGATTTTCAGTGTGCAAGATTAATGTTGTGAAAGAGCATGTTTTACCCAAAACCAAACCAGTTTTTCGTTCCTTAACTGAATAAAGTCTTATCTTATCTTATCTGATCTGATCTGATCTTATTTTATCTGATCTTATCTTAAAAACTTGTGACTTTTGACACTACCACTCCTCCAACCTCTAAATGCAGACTTTCTTGCTCTTTAACGTCTAGTATTGCCTCTCTCTATGTATATCACTGCAATGCAAGCAACATCTGACAGATGGCAATTTGATGTGATGGGTTGAGAATACATTGTATCTGCAGATTATTAACAGTTAATGTCTCTGCAAGTTAGGAATTTGTGAAATTTAACTGCTTAAATATTCTCTCTCTCACTCTCTCTGTCTCTCTCTCTCTCTCTCACACACACAAATTTTTCTACTGGCATGATGTGGTTCATTACCCTCTACAATAACTACCATCACAACTTTATTACTTACACTAAACCTAATTTTATACTTGATCCAGAAAACAAGGAGAATGCCTCATAGGGGAGCTTGGCATACCCTCACGTCTAAAATTCAAACTGGTTCTCACAAAGACAGAGGTCCAAGCACACACTCTCTCTGTCTCTCACTCACTCGCTCTCGCTCTCTCTCTCTCACACACACACACACACACACACACACACACACACACACACACACACACACACACACACACACACACACACACCTGACTTAGAGCAATAAACTGCAGCGTAATTCATCTATAAAATCATAAGTCACTCTGGGCTATGGGTGATGTGATTATTATTAATACAAGATTCAGTGGCACTGATTTATCCAACCGTTGAATTTGTAATATATTAGACTGAAAATAAAGTTCTGGCATCTAGAGCCAGGGATATTTCATTGCTCAATATTGCAAATCAGTTTGCAGGCAGCACATAGTCACTGAATGGCTGATTGACTACAAGAATGAATCACTGATTGGCTAAAATTAAGAACTCATTACTGTGGAAATGCACTTTAAACTCTAGGAAGGAATACATTTCATGATGCCAGTCTGGTTGGTATAGAGCTGTATTCCTTAATTAGGTATGATATATAAATATGAACTTCAGATAGCTTCTTTTAGTTTGTCTGACTAAAGTCAGCTCAAATCTGTGTAGCTGTGTTTCCTTGCTGGCTGTGCAAGGATAAAGGATCTCCTGGAAGATGCAAACTCAAAAGATGTTAGCATATAATTCAGGATAAAGTTGAACCCTGCCTCTTGCCCTATAACTGCTAGGTAAGGTTCACAATCACCTGACAACTAATATACTCGAGACACAACACCAAGAAATCCCACAAAAAGGGAAATAGCTTTTGGAGGTGGTAACCCAAAGACCATTACTCCCCTCTGATCCTTTCTGACTGATTTTTCTTTGGTTTTGATGTGTCTTTCAGCAGAGGCTCAAAAGTGTGAAGAATATAACAGAAGAAGGGCTATCACACAAGGAGCGCTGTAGAGAGTACAGCAGTAGGACCAATATCTGCTCCTTTGTGCAAGGAGGAGCGGGAGGAGTGCTGCTACAACCCTACAAAATGACCTCCTGTGAGTTACTCGCCCAGCACCTTGCAGATCAATCGGTATTCACCAGAGGACACCAGAACTGGCAGGTTAACCACTGCTGTCCTGCTCTCTTCACAGATGAGAGTAGGTTCAAACTGAGCATATGTGACAGGTGTGAAAGTCTGGTGCCACTATGGTAAGTAGTATGCTGCCTCTAACATTGTCTAACATGATCAGTTTGGCAGTGGGTCAGTGATGCTCTTTGGAGGGTCACACAGACCTCCAATGGCAAGGCAACAGTATATTGACTGTTGTTAGATACCAGGATGAAATTCTCAAATCCACTTTCAGAACTTTGACCATGGGTTCTTCTGGGCAGGACTCCAGTTGCCAGAGTGTGTACACAGATCCTGGATAACAAAGACACTGATACTTATATGTTTCAGAATCTCTGATTCTGTATTGGTGCATTATCTGTTGATCGATGATCTCATTGATACCCTAATCCAAATCTGGGAAGACAAACCCCATGACACAATCTGTCAACACATCAGAACATCAACTCTTGGTACTGCATACAAGGATGATTATGATACACACATGCACAATGCATGTAAAGATTTTCAAATTGCGTATGTTGTGCATCAATCTGATCTGCAACTTAAATTTGAGCAAAATACATAATTGCAGACATAAAGTTTTAAAATCTGCAAAAACTGTAATACTGAAAATGAAAAGGTATGCCAGATATTTAAGGTACTGTGGAAATCAGTTAATCCAAAATGCAGTAAGACTTTCACTCCAGTTGTCTGCACTTGGATTCCAAAATCAAATTTTCTTCAAGCCGAAACCTTAAATAACTATACATACATAAACACATATATAGATATATGTACACATGAGTGAAAAGCAGCGGTTGGTGATGAAAAGCTAATCAAGTTGCAAGCGCATTATTGAGACGGTCAGAATGAGAGATAGAGCCTCCTTCAATCTGTCTGATAGGGGCAATCAACTGATGAAACATACAGAAAGATAGAAAGATGTAAGAGCTCTCACTCGCACTATGATTTTCACACATCTGCCCTATCTTTATGCCCTTCCCTTCCTCTCTCTCTCTACCTCCAGCTGTCCTTGTTCAAGGCTTCTCTCCTCCTCCTAATCATCCCTCTGTCCCTCCTCCCTCCTGCGTGAGGTGAAGGCGAGGAGAGCAAAATGTACGACAGGAGTACCTTGATGAACAGACACAGTCAGATAATGGACTATCTTATTACTGAAACAAGCAGAATGGCATTGTGCTTATGAATGACAGGGGTGACAACTAGACTGAAGGGAGTGGAGAGTGGGAGGAAAGTAAAAAGAGAGGGAGAAAAAGCAGGGGGATGCTGTAAGAGAAGGAGAGAGAGGAGGTGACATACCAGAATGGAGACAAAAGCAGCGAGCGCTAAGAGAGGAGAGAAAATCAGCATGAATGAGGTAGAAAATAACAGTGGGATGGAGAAAAGGAGAAAATCACATTGAGAGATGGATAATAGTCAGTACACACTAAAGATGACCTCCATTACATCAGGCAGATTTGTATGAGCCCGTGTGTGCGATAGGGAGCAGGTGAGATAATAGTAATCTACACCCAGATGGAGTTATATGAAACCTGGTTCCCTTTTGTCTTATAAGCATGCTGGTTTTGTTTGAGTTATAGATAGCCAATAAGTTATACTTTTAATATTAGCACAAGTTTATGTGTTAAGTTTATTAGAGATCTCCATTCAGTGATACGTAGTTTCCTCAGGTTTTCTCTGTAAAATCCCTATAGACTCACAAATGTGAATATATATTATAACCTCTATTAAAGTGACCATATTATGCTTATGTGCTTTGTCCCTTTTATTTGCTATGCTATATTGCTTTTTTGTGGATGTTAAATACTGCAACATTACAAAGCCCAAAATGCATACCCACAGGGAGTAGTTAAAGAAAATGTGGCTTCTGAACTGTGTGGCCTTGTTAGATGTCCAGGTGTTTTCTTTCATTACCTGTCTACTTTACCATACAACAGATTGTACTTCCTTATAAGCAGTGATTAGTGGAATTTTTATATTAAGATATATAGTAAGTGACATTTTAAAATAAAGTAAACTCAAGCAAATAGTGCATGTGAAATGTGAGCTAGCGTCTGCACCTTAAGACTGGATGAACCTCAGCACACCACCACTCTGGATTTTAAATCAAACAAAAACAACTTGACTGAAATGCAGACTTCCAGCTCTCTCATTCAAGAGTTTAACAAAAGTATTGCGTTAACTTTTTAAGAATTACAGCCATTTTTCCACATAAGCCCCCATTTTCAAAAATAAGTGGACAAACTAACATAATACTAAATATAAATAAAAATAAATATATCCCTGCTATCCTGAACCCATCACCAAATGCTTTGTTTCCACCCTTGAGTTGCTTTAACAGGCCTTTACTGTAGCCACCTTCAGATGCTGATTGTTGGTCTCTATGCTTTCAATTTTGCCTTCAGTAACCGAAACAACATGCTCTGCTGGGTTGAGGTCAGGTAAGTGACTTGGCCATTAAAGAATATCCCATTTCTGTCTTAAGAAACTGTGGTTGCTTTTGTAGTATGTTTTGGGCCATTATGCATTTGCTCGGTGAAGTGTAACCGATCAGTTTTGCCGCTACCTGGACATTTCAGAATCCCTTCTGCTACTTGTATCAACAGTTACATCACCAATAAACGCTAGCAGCCATGCATTCCCATGCTATAATGCCTCCACCATATTTAAGAGGTGACATAGCTAAATGTCATGAAAATGGGGGACTGTGTATAAAAAACTGTAAACAATTAATGTAATATTTTTGTTAAACCCACTGAATTAAATCACATCATTATTTGATTTAAATTCCACTGTAGTTGTGGCATAAAGCAACAAAATTACAACAACAACAAAAAAAAAGTTTGAAACACCTACCAAATGCAGCAAATGTACTTCACAGCTTGCTTCACTGTTACCCTGTTTTCATCCTTTCAAGTAAGCATGTCATTCAGCATGTTTCCTTGAACTGGTGTACCACCTATGTTGCAAATGTTGCTCTCTACATCCTGGTATGAACCTGCCAATATTCTTTCTTGGACCTCCAAAATTAAATTAAATTAAACTAATCTCAACAATTTAATTTGGACTTCTGCCAAGCCTGAAGTGGATCAGATGAACTGTTGCTGAGATAGAACACAGAAACACAGAATGTGCTTTTCAATGCATATACTCACCTGCACCGAGTGGTTTATTCAATTCAATTCTATTCAATTCCATTCAATTCAATTTTATTTATATAGCGCCAAATCACAACAAAAGTCGCCTCAAGGTGCTTCATAGATACAGAGAAAAACCCAACAATCATATGACCCCCTATGAGCAAGCACTTTGGCGACAGTGGGAAGGAGAAACTCCCTTTTAACAGGAAGAAACCTCCGGCAGAACCAGGCTCAGGGAGGGGCGGGGCCATCTGCTGCAACCGGTTGGGGTGAGAGAAGGAAGACAGGATAAAAGACATGCTGTGGAAGAGAGACAGAGGTTAATAACAGATATGATTCAATGCAGAGAGGTCTATTAATCCAGAGAGGCATTATATGTGCTATTGGGGTAAAATATAATTATAAGCCTGTAAATGAGCATAGTAGTGAAAAAATTAAAACAAGAACATGTTGTCAAAGTACAGTACGTGCATAGTGAGCATGTTCTTCAACTGAGGTACATTAAAGCAGAATGTGCTGATGTTATTTTAGTTCCTGATTCTCCCTTCCCTTGCTTTTCATCTATATGACTTTCTTCTTCTCATGGCTAAAACTGTATTTTTAGGTTTAGCGCACGCCCTGAAATGTCCCGAAGTTACTTTAAGCATGGTGTGATTTGTGTTTAAAATGCTGTGTGCATGGTGGTGTTTCCTAAAGGAATTAGAATTAATGTATCTTCAAAAACAGCTTATGCTCCTCACAGTCACAGGTCTTAGTCAGCAACTGACTGGTGCAATTCTCTGCTATGTGAGATATTCCTGAGATAATATCTGCACTGTGAGGGCTTATGAATTGTCTCACCTGGAAAATGTCAAGTGTGACCATGTTTTCTTTTGTCAGCAGGAAATGGCTAAACATATCAATCATCTGTCTTTTTGTTAACCTGCAAAGTTCAGTCTTTACCATTGTGACCTCCGTAGGAATCAGCATGTCCAAAAAAAAAAAAAATAATCCTTGCAAACAGAACACGTTATTAGCCTGTTGATAAGTTGTATGATACTGCCCCCTGAAATTGAGTGTTTCACATCGCTGTGGAGCAATTTTGGTCTACTTGTCTTTGTAGTATTGTTTTAATTTAGACACACTGGAGGATTTTCAACTAGGAAAGACCTTGTTTAAGGTAATGCCAAAGCTTCTCATTCAGATTTAAGTTTGGTGTTAGGATCATTATCCTGCTTCATAACACAAGTGTGCCTGAGCTTCGGGGCACAAACTGATGGGTGCACACTGGTGAAAGCAGAATGCATGGTTCTGTCAGCTACAGCAAGTCGTCCAGGTCCTGAAGCAGCAAAGCAGCCTCAGACTTCCACACTACGATTATGCTTGTCTGCTGGTATAATGTTCTTTTTGTGAAATGCTGTGTTAGTTTAATACCAGATGTTATGGAACTGAAAGCTTCTGAAACCATGGATGCCACAACCTCTTACATATCAAAGAATTGTGAATGCTCACCTTAACTGAGGCAAGTGAGCCCTGCAGTTCTTTAGATGTTATTCTGTGATGAGTAATCAATCTCTTGAGCTCTTGGAATAATTTTTGTATGTCGGTCACTACTGGGAAGTTTTCTGGCTATCACCATGGAGTTCCTAAGCTTTCCCGACTAAAAGAAGTCAGTGACTTTGTTTCTCATGTGTTCTTGAGGGGTTTTTTGTTTGTTTTGCTTTGATTGAGAGTTTTTAGCCTACTTCACTTTGTCGTACAGGTTCTATTTAACAGATTTCTTAATTCAGCATATTTGGCGGTAATCAGGCCTGGGTGTGGCTAGCGAAACTGACTTCAGTTTTCCAATAAATTTGGTTAATCATAGTTAATTCAAAAGCTGCAGTGTAAGCATACCTTAGGATTAAATTGTCACATTTTATTTCTAAGATTAATAATTAAATGTCAAGCACAGAAATCTTATGTATTTTTAGTAATGTTTTATATTGTCATAGCATGACCGAATGAACATAACATACAATATTTTCTGTGGATAATTTGGTGCAGGGGCATGTGTTACCTTTTTCATTATATGAAGAATTTGTTTTCTCATGTAAACAAAAACACAGTTGCACTAACAACTGTCTAAACATATTCAGTATTACATTGTTAACAACTTCTTAACTTCTTCTTCTTAGCTTTCGAAATTGGAAACCATATACTAACATCAGAAGTGTGTTTGACTTAAACCAAATTCCAGTCTTTTGTTAATACAATTCAGTAGGTTTTATTTATAGTATGCTGACATTAGATTTTTTGCAACACTTATTCAAATGAATAATAGAACAACACACAAATGGCTTGTGTCACTTGATTATTTAGAAAGAAACTTTTTGGAATTTCTTGCTGATATTTTGACATTTTGCTTCCACCACCAGAATTCTGCCACTGAGTAAACAACACTTGTGACTAATTTGGAAGCATTTACCAAACACTCCCGCTACCAGTGTTTACTACTCTCTGTTCAGGAGATAATAATGATAATAATAATAATGATAATATAGAATATATATAGAGAAAAACAGTAACTCGTTGCTAAAATGTGAAATCCAACTTTTAAATTTTAGTATTTCCAAAATACGGAGAGAAATTATTTCTTAAACCTGTCTTTTTATTCAGCACGTTTGGTCTTCCACAGTGCAGCATCTGCAGCGCAGAATGGACAAACTTTGGACAAACTACCCAAAATGCATTGACAGAGAGGTTTCAGGGATAATAAGTCATTCTGCGCTCCAGATGGGTTGAATGCATTAATCGTGATGACAGTTTAATCCGTGTTAATGAGTTAACATTGACAGTTTTATCTACAGCAACAAAACAACAAGGTCTAAAAGATTTGACTATTTGATGCAAATAGAGGAAATGTACTAATTGGGTTTTTTGGGAGAAGGTCAAGTGAGAAGTTTGATGCCATAGTCATGTCTGTCCATCCAATAAGAAAGCTACCACCAGTAGCCAGTTAATTGCTCCGTAGCACTCACTAATTAACACATAACATCTTCTTTGCTTAATCCATACAAAAAGATCCTGACATGTTATTCCAAGGGTAATTGGATCTGTTAATGAAGAAAACAATCAATTATGATTTCAAATATTTTTCTTTAAGATTGTGTATTTCAAGTTTGATTTTTTTCTGAAAAGTAGTCGCCCTGTGACAATTTTTTTGAAAAACATTTCATTATAAATCATTCTTAATTCGGCACGTCTGTTGTGTCAGTAAGCTACTAATTCTTTGACGATAGCACACTAGCACTCTGTGGGATATGGGTAATCTCCACTTGGTGTGTATGTGTCTTTATGTGTGTGTGTGTCTGTACATGTATATGTTTCCAAAAAGTGGAGATGTTACAGGTGATTAATATTATGTATGTTATGTAATATTATGCAGCTTGTTTGTTGCACCTCTTTGTGATCATACAGACATTTCCAAATTCTACATGTCTCAACATATTTTCAAAGATACATTATGTGCTGGTGTGTTTTAAGCGTCTATATGTGTGCATGGTGTCCACATCTATCACATAGAGAGTTACAAAGTGTGAAATCAACTTTGACATTCATGGTTCTAACCTCCCAAGGCCACCCTAAAGCGGAACACTTAAAGTGGAGTGTCACTTTTCAGACAGAGAATAATAGCAGAGTCTTCTCCGGTCTTTGAAGATGACTTTTCATTCTCTCACTGACTCATTTTGACCTAGCCCGTGGAAATAATGGGCTAAGTACTCTTGTCTTTCTTTTCCACTGCTAATACTGTCTCTTTGCACCACTCTCGTTCTATTTTGCATGCCATCTCTCTTTCACCGTTTCCCCAAAATCTCCTCATGAAAAGGATTTAAATATTGCACAATAAAAAAAGGAAAACCACTTGCAGTCCCAACTATGGACAACATGGATATTTAACAATGTTTCATGAAGAAACAGACATTTGATTCTATTTTGTCGTGACATTGTATCTCATGGTCCTCTCAAAATAAAAAAAAGAAATAAAAAGAAATCACACATGTAATTATATTACACTTAGTTTTCCTTTTTTGGTTATTGTCTTTCACCCATTTTAAGCTTTTTAAGTTTACACTTTTATTTCCTCGTTTTTTCCATTAAAACAGCACATACGATTTTGGGGTTTTTTCACCCCTGCCTTTACGTTTGGGAAAAGTTTTCTCTTATTTTATTAGTTTAAGTTTCAGTAATGACTCGTTTTTTCTCCGCATCTCTTTGTATTTAAATTTTCCAGACTCGCTAAATTTGATGAGACTCATGTCTGGCTATGCAAGATTAGGTTTTGTGTTCATTCAGGCATTCGATTGTAGAAAAGACTATTTGTCATGCACAGCGCTTAGGAGAATTATGAACGGTCCTGTTTGGGAAGAGCAAAGTCCTGAGGGTCTTGAATAAGAACAACACTGCACACAAAGGTGAAAAAAATAAGCAGCGTAAATCCTGGGTTGATTCTCAGGACTTTTTATGACACTGCTTTTTAAATGTCAAAAGGTTTGTTCGGTGATTCACTTCAATGATTCACTCATGTTTCATAAAAACCACTGTGAAACTGTGATTTTCTTGTTTAGTGTCTAGGGAGAGTACATGAGCAGCAGTCGTTCTAGTCTGGAGTCCACTGTATCTATACACATTTAGGGCCAACGAAAATATGAGCTCAGTAGATCAACTTTTAAGGTCAATGACATTGTATTAAATAATATATAACAGAGTGAGCTTTTTCTTTTTCAGTCCAGCTGACAGAAAGCTTTGAAAGAAAACATTTCAACATATTTACTCCAGGCTACCCAATCCTGTTAAAACATTTTATCCTTTTTTTAATGTTGTGTATGACAAAAAAACAGAGAAAAAAATGTTGATGAATCAAAATGTTTGAATTTCCCCCACATTGTCTGATTTATTCTGCTCTTGTTCCTTTGGATTATGATCAAAGTATCAGAGAAAGTGTTTATTACGGCTCAGCTACATACTCACAATGAAGTTAACACAAAACAAACTAACTAAACTAGAGAGTTAATCAGTAAATTCCTTTGCCATGAGCTGACTTGAAGGTAACAAGCTGAGTGTGCATGCGCCACAGCAGATTTACAAGGTCAATGCTGTTTTCTTGCAGAGAAAATATGACATTTGAACTGGCGGCCCTCAAACTGCAGGCTCTGTTTTGGAAGATAGAACTGTTTGTCATATTAGTGTTAATAAAGCTTTGTTTTTCTAGCCATAAAATATGCTTGTTTGTGGCACTTTTTCCTTGTGTTAGTCAAGTCAAAGTCAAAATAAACTTTATTGTCATCTCTGCTATATACAGTACAGTATATAGAGAGATGAGACGGTGGGGCTGCAGTTACATCAGTGCAAAAGAACAAACAATAAACATAATAACAGTAGAAAATAAATATACACTTTAGGACTAGGGGTAAAGGGATCAATAACAATTTAAAATGTACAGTTTACACTTTGATGCTTACAGTGACCTTGGAGTGATTTAAAGTGACCAGCTTGTAAACATGAGCAGAAATTTTGAGAGTAAGGATTGTCCATAGAGTGGCATCTCCATTACAAAGGCATTATTTAGGGCCATTGCAAAAAATAAAATATAGAGGAATATTTTAATGTTTTGTTTGTTTATTTGTTTTGTGTTTTTTTTTTTTTGTTTGTTTGTTTCTTCAAGCCACTACCTCACAAAGACGCATCGAAGCATATCAGTATTGTGATAGGGGAACACGATGGTTGGTTGTGTGCAGTTCAGGTAGAGATAAAAGTTTTTGTTTGTGTTGCGTGTACGCTCCAGTATTTCTTGCTTCTGTGTTACTTTCTCTTTGTGTTACAAAGCTTAGAGACAGCTCCTATAGTCTCTTAATCCCTTTTCTCTTCACAATGGTATGGAGATGGTGAAAGGTAGAGAGGCACTGAGACCATGTGGGAGCCAGGCAAAGGTACAAAGACTGAACGAGAAAATGGGAACTTGGATTTATTCTAAAAATTGTAAAAAATTGATATGCTTAAATAATTACATTAACCCTTGTATGGTGTTCGGGTCTGTGAGACCCGTTTTCAGTTTTTTTCAAAAGAAAAATTAAACAATTAATTATTTTTTCAACCTGAAATTCATTGGCTTTGGCTTATTTTCTGTGAAGAGCATGAATCTGAACAAATTTTCAATGACCTCATACTGTACCTCCCCCCACGCATTTACATTACATACAAGGTGTTCGGGTCCACTGGACCCAGGTCTAGTAAAAGTGTTGAAAGTGTAGGTCCTGTGTTCCCACACTCTGTCTTCCTCCTTTCTGGTGCTGCTGATAGTGTTTTCTTCCCCTCCTGCTCCCGCACAAAGTTGCAACATTGTTGAAAATTCAACTATCAACACCGTCTGCTCTTACATTCCCACACATTTTACCCTCTTTCTTTAGGGATCCAAATTTTATTTTCTCATACCCTGTCCCACCTGCAAATTAGGGGCATAATACTATAAATAAGACTTTGCCAGTGTGGTTCTTTATCAAAACTGATCAAGATGGCAAAATATTATCTGCTGCGAGGGCCATCCAATTGATTTTGGAAGAGAGAGGGGCTTCGGATGATGATGTTGACAAAGAGGTTTCAGAATATTTCACATTTCTGAGTCTGACAGTGACTTTGAAGAAGAGGATGAGGTTGAGCACCATTTAGTAACAAAACGAAGACGAGTACCCCATCTGCAGCCAGCTCCAGGACCAGAACAAGCCCACCAGACAGCAAGTGAAGAAATATGGATGTCAATAACTGGTGAAATTGAATGGTCTTCTTGCCCAAGAAATGAGCCACCCTGCAGAGCTGTTACTGTAATAAGCCAGGGCCAACACGACTGACAGGTACTCATGTGCAGGACATCAAGTCTTCATTTGAGCTTTTCATCCCAGATTCCATCCAGAAAATTATTCTGGATTGCAGTAATCTAGAAGGAAGGTGTGTTTTTGGAGAGAGGTGGAAGGAGATGGACCAAATCCATCTAAGAACCCCAAAGGCCTACTTTGGGGTTCTTATCCTTGCTGGAGTTTTCAGGTCCAAAGGAGAATCCACAGAATCCCTGTGGGATGCAGAAACCGGCAAGAAACTTTCCATGCATCAATGTTTCTGGAAAACTTCCACAAAATTTCCAGGATTATCCGTTTTGATAACCGAGACGACAGACCAGCTCGACGGCAGAGAGACAAGCTTGCTGCCATCAGGACAGTGTGGGATAAGTGTGTGCACCACCTCCCCTGTTTTACAACCCTGGGCCTAATGTCACCATTGATGAGCAGCTGATCCCATTTAGTTGTGAAACATATTGCTTCACGTGTAAATGTGTTGTGTCTTTCCACTCACTCCACTTGATTATAACTGATTTTTTATAACATTTTATATAAAAGAAAAACGAGAAGCACATTAATTCATAAATGTGATCTAACAAAGGTAAAGGGAAAAAATTAACCATGTTTGCTGTTCATATGGCTTGTAATTGGGATGAAGTAAACATCTGTTGAGTAATTTAACATAAAATTGTTTGATAGTGTTAATTTGGAAAGCCAAAACTCTAGCGGGTCCACCAGACCCATGAACACTGGCTGAGTAACAAAAATACGAACACCACACAAGGGTTAAGTAACATAAAAAATATGTCTAGATCAATTTACTTTTTTTCATGTAGCATTTATTATCAGTATGATACCTTCACTGTTGAAGACAGAAAACTGGTTGATGTGTTTTCTGCTGGCAGAGAATCAGAAGGGAAGAAAAGTTCCCAGGCAAAAGAAAACCCACAACTTCCACAATGTTTTCTTAACATTTAGTTCATCTCACACTTTGTTTCTCTTACTGTTTTTTCCACACTTTCGCTTTATGTGATAACTACGTGAGACGTTTTAAAGGCAAATCTTCATTTAATGAAGAGAGAAAACCTAATTATTTTTTGGAACATTTTGCTCCACAGGAGGTTCATTTCTCCTTGTGCTACTCAGACACGCCAAGTTTTAAGCAGTTCTCAGAAGCATTCATCACAGTAGATAAGCATCCATCCTGTAAATTTTATTGAATCCATAAATTGGCTAAATGGTACAAATTTTTGCAGGTAGTCAAACCTATTCTCAATTAATGATGATGGTGAGTATGTGGTTAACAGCCTTCATTTGGGTATATCTCATGTGGTTAGTCCAGAACACATATATATTTTCAAATATTTTAGATAAGGAAAATAAATTAAGTCAGTTTTATCTCAAGGTATTTTCACACAGTTTCATTGCTCGAGTTCAAATGTGTTCATTTTCACATTAAAAAAAATTCAAATTAAGTGAACCAAATAAAATATGAAGACCTTTGAAAAGTGGAGCCATGTGTTAATGCAACTTCAGCCTTAATCAATTTGCTATGTCTCCCACATCCAAGAAACCGGTTAAAAATGAATATATTGGTTAATATTACAACCAGGGCCCACACAGTGGCACAGTGGTTAGCACTGTAGGAAGGCCCTGAGTTTAATTCCACCATCAGACCATCAGGTCTTTCTGTGTGGAGTTTGCATGTTCTCCCCGTGTTTGCGTGGGTTCTCTCCAGGTACTCCAGCGTCTTCCCGCAGTCCAAAGACATGCAGTTAGTGGGGTTAGGTTAATTGGTAACTCTAAATTGCCCATAGGTGTGAATATGAGTGCAAATGGTGGTCTGTCTCTGTCTTTTAGCTCTGTGGCAGACTGGAGACCTGTCCAGGGTGCATCCTGCCTCTCACCCTAAGAAAGCTGAGATATCCAATCTGTTACGTTCCCCTGAGGGGTCTAGGCGGTGAGGGGGAAGTAACAAAAAGTGTCCGGGTCAGAAAAAAGGAGTCAAGGAGGCAATAGGGTTAAATTAAAGAGTTTTATTAAAGTTTCTATTAAAACTAACTAAAAGAGACGAACAAGCCGCTATCACCATTTAAAGGAACAAACAAAACTCAAGCGTTGGTCAATAAAGTATAAAGTAAGTCAAAAAGAGAGCAGCTCACTAGATACAAACCCAGACACGCAGCTCACTAGCTGCAAACACCACAAAAAACACAGCTCACTAGCTGTAACCACTCACATGGCACTCTGGCCCAGAGCTCACCTTTCCCTGGGCTTAAATCTCTTTAATTACTGACAAGAGTCAACTGCACAAAAGGGAAAGGTGGCACCTCAGGCAGAAGAGGTGGTGGGACATGCCCACACAGGCACCTTCAGGAGGAGGCCCTGCTAGGGCTGTAACAATCCAACTTTATTTATAGAGCACTTTAAAAACAACATGGTTGACCCAAGTGGGATAGGCTCCAGTGCCCCCATGACCCTGCAAGGATAAGCGGAAGAGAATGGATGGATTATAATCGTCATTTTGGCCAAACCAGCAAGTTAACTTAGATGTAACAAATTAATTTATTAAGTGTACTGACATTTTCCTCCCACTCCAAGAAATCCTTTAAAAATGAGCATGTAAGTCAAATCCATAATGGCACCAGTAACAATAAAATCTTGACATATTTTCTTACTTTTGGGGACAAACTTGGACGACCTTTTCTAAAGATTCAGTGATGGTGACCAATTGTAAGTAGTTGCAATGTCATCCGGAGGATGAACATGCATATAAATCAAAACTTGTAAAAGATTTTCATTGTAAATGGAGTGACCAGTGAGAAATTACTACCTGCACAGTGTACAATCCCAGCGAAGAAACAGAAAACTGGCCGCTGTAAAAAGAAAAAAGGCAATCATCAAAGTAAAACCAGATCTGATGATATGTTGATCATTATGTGTGTTTATTTTCTAGCCTTTTCATTGGTCATTCATGTTGGATCATGTGTCACCATAATAAAGGTGCCCTCTTTTTGGTAATTTACCAGAATCTACCCTTACACAGTAACCATTTGCCCTCCTTCAGTCACCCATGTATGTGTATAAAATATTGCATTACGGTTTTCCCCCTCTGTGTTTGTCAGCATCAGTTTATAGTACAACCTTTATTTTAGCCAAAGCAGCAAGTCAGCTTAGATGTTTGAGGTTAGAATAAATTAAGTTCTACTGACATTTTCCTCCCACTCCAAGAAATCTACTTCTGTCTAATGTGCTTTTAGTACTAGTAATATCCTTTTTTTCTGTAGTCCTTTGTGTTTGACATTTTAATAAAGCACTGTATTGTTAGAGCACACTCCCACTCTTCCTCTGTCTCTTCTCGCTCTTTCATGCTCGTGCTCTCTTTTATGTTGTGCTCCGCAGAGATTGTCGTCAGCATATTGCTGTATATAAGATCAGTTCTCACTGACAGGGAGAAGTAGAGGGAGGAAAGCTCTGCGAAGGCATGTAAAGACACTTTCCACAGAGCTAGAGACAGAGAGGAGGAATGACTGAAAGCTAATTATCTGTAATTGATGAGAGCAAATGAGAGAGTAGGCAGGTGATACAGAAAAAAAATAGTGAGAAAAGTGGGCCAAAATCAACCAGCATGATCTCAGGTAAATGTGTAAATGTTAATAAGAGACCAATCTTTTTGGCTCATATTCCCAGCTCACATTTTGGAGTGATAACTCCTTTTTTTAATGGTGGGAGTAAATTTGTAAGGAAGGAAAAACTAAACCACACAAAAATTAAATGTAGAAACATATACATGCAAAGCATTTAATTTTTTGATCTTTGAAGCTATTTTTGTTGTTTTCTCATTCCCAGTGAGCTCCACTATTGCTCCTCACTCTATCCCGCTTGTCAAACAATAAAAATTTGGCAGTTGCTTCCAGCAATGCGAAGAATATCGGAGGACTGCACGAGAACACATCTCAGGTAGGTGAAAACCCCTCTGTCCCATCTGTGCCACCAAAAAGACTATGTGGACACATTTGTGGGACCATAAATTCCACTTTAAGCATCTGCGAGTCCACTTAGGGTCCGCTTGGGTCCCTGTGACAGAAATTTTAACGCGCCACTCAGATGTTGGTGTGCCTGCCTGTTTTTGTTGTTGTTGTTGTTTTACTGCACAGCCGTAGGGACCCAAGAGAACCCTAGTGGACTCATGGATGTGAAAAATATAAAACCCACTAAAGGATAAGGAATACATGGTCTAATGCAAACTTTAAACAATGCCACAAACTTTACCAGTCTAAACCCAGTTGTCAATAAATCTGTTTAGGTAACTCAAAGTCATTCTGGATTTTTTTTTAATCACTGACTGAACAATCAATTGAATTCTACATACAGCTACCTAGGAGTCACCTAAAACAATTAAACCACCAACAGGCAGTTGGTGGAAGTATCATCATTTCATTACAATGCAATGTTTTGATGTCCGGCTGAGATACCTTGGGAACTGGATGTGGATGCTACTTTGATATTACCACCCACCAAATCACACCAAACACACATCCTGATGGAAATGGTTCTCCTCAACAGGATAATGCCACACCTCAACAGCTGTCCGGGAACATGATAAAGATCCCTTAAAGTAGACCCAACCTTAAAATTGATCAAAATATCCATCACATTTAGAGTCTGCAGGGAAGCAGCAGAACAATAGAGATCCATGGAGATGCAAAAACACTGCTGCCAGTGTTTTGGTTACATGCACTACAATTCATCCCCAGAGATCCCAGGTCAGAGTTGCTCTGGCTGGATGAGAGCAATCTACACAATATGGTTTTAATTTTGTCTGTGTGGATGTTATATCCGCTCATTTATCTAAAATGTAAGCTTCCAAGCTAAACAAAAAAATTCTTTAAAGATATTTTTGATCATGCATTACAAGCTTTAAAAGCTACCCCATGCTATTTCTTAAACTTACACTAATTACATTACATTAATTGCATTTGTTTATTTAACCCATATTTATTTATTTATTTTTTCAAACAAGTGAAACTGAATTTCCAACTTTACTCTGTTACTTTTTGTTGGATACCATTTTCAAATACCCTGACACAAGTTATAGCTTTCTGCTCATTGTGTGAAAATTAGCAACACCATGCTGAACAGACACTTGAGGCAGTCAGCAAGAAACTAAGCTCTTCGTCGTCACAACAGCAGGTAAAGTAATTAACCCAGATACAGTTTGTATCTGCTAGCGGTTCATATTACAGGTATTTCTACCAGCCCAGGCTTTTCACTGTTATGGTTACAGAGGAAGTAATTAACAGATATACAGAGGGAATATGACTATATTAGATCGTGGATGAGTGGTCCTTTGGGACAGTTTGTGCTCGTTCTTTCATTCTCTTCTCTACTCAAACACACAGTTTTTCTACCACCTCCATGCTTCCTCTCTCTCCCTCAGTCACTGTCTTCAACCGTACGTCCTCCTTCCTTTTCTAACTCCCCTCTTTCCATCTTCTCTCTCTCGTCCCCGCCTCAGGACATCTTCTAACTGCTATGATGACTTCATTTTCTGGGCTGAAGGGAGTTTCCTTATTAGCCTGTCTTAATGGTCCTTTATCATGGCCTAGATATAGCAGTTGGTCTTCACCATGCCCTGCCTCTGAGGCTGTATTTAACATAAGAATTAGGCTGACAAGTGCACAAGTAGTTGATTAAAAAGGCATTTTCAAAGCATCTTGTTTCTTTGTGCTTCTGGCCCTTCACACGTTTCCATCTCTCCTATTCCTGATTTTCCTGGAGTTTGTCTTGCATGTGTTGTGTAAGTGTTAGCCTGACAATTCTGGTTGTATCTTCAAGCAGACAGCGAGCTTAACCTCTTATTTGAATTCTTACGTTTTGGTGTGTTTCCGTCTTCTTTTCTGTTGCACCCATTTGTGTTCTGTTGGCTTTAGCAGTCATAATCCATTATAATTGATGACCTCCATTTTACTGTAAATTCAGATTATTGTTTTTAATTGTTTTACTGAACCTCAGTATAAAGCAGCAAACAAATCTTTGCCCCACAACATTCAGAACTTCTAAATCAGACCAAACGCACTGATCTGACAGCAATCCTTATGTTCAGCAAGCCAGTAGTAAATATCATTCACTAAAATATCATAGCTTACAGTTACAGGAGTTAGTATGTGGAACACCTTTACAGATGAAGTTAAGAAAAGTACATCAATGCAAAAATTCACACATTTGTTTAAAAACAATAAATTGCATGAATATGGGAAATGTTCCTCTCAGTGATTGAGCTGTCTCAGTGTGTTCTATCGAAGCCTCTTATTTTCATTTTTATAGATTAAGGTGAGAGTAACCCAAGCTTAAAGTATTGACTAAGGTATTAGTTTTTAAAAAAATATTTAAAAAATTGGTGTTTTGCTTTGTGGACTTAAATTATTTTATATGTCTTGTCAGGATTCTGTGTGGAGGCAGGCAGAGACGATGGCCCAAATGCAAATTCGTCAAGACAAAATAGCTTATCGGGGCCTGGAGCCTGGGGCTCGCTCGGGCCACTTCGGAGGTGGGGTGCCCCCGGCCTCTCGGCCTGGGGCTCGGTCACTCAGGCGCAGCTGGCTGCCGGCGGAGCTCACGGGCGCGTCACTGCAACTCCCCCTGGCTTCTGCTCCGCGGCTGCTGAGTGAGCCCTCATCTGGGACTCTCCTCAGCTCTTTCCGGGACAGTGGCGCAGCTGCCCCTCTGTTGGTCTTCCTTGGTCTCTTGTGTTCTGGGGGCCTCTGGATGTCTGGAGTTTTGATCTCCTCCACACCTGCTTCACGCCCTGGAGGACGGGGCTGTGGCCCCCCCACACCCTCTAGCAGATTATTACATGAAGGAACCTTTTAAAAAAACAAAAAACAAGCGCGTCCATGCTCACAGGTGTACACACGGGTGATCACACCCACAAACTACACCCTTTTTGGCTCCTACCTCAAAACACACTGTGTTCTGTTGATCTTATGTGCTGCACAATAATGTTTAACATTTAGTATTTACTGTCATATTCCCATATATCATTGTGATGTTGTTTATTCTATTACTCTTGTTCTCTTCTGCTTGCTTTCTTTTTTCTTTCTCAGCAGGTGATCCAGGTGATTGATATATGCATTTTTTTTTCTCTGCCCGTTCTGTTGGTTTTTGTCTTTTGCCCTTCTCCCCTGTCCCTCTTCTCAGCTGTTTCTCTTTCCCTCTTTCTTTCTCCCCTTCTTTCCCCCAGTCAAGTCTGTCCCGTATTCAGTAAGTGAAAATAAAATAAACAATAAAAGGTGAATCAAATGGACCATTACGGCAAGGCTGGGATGGTCAGTTTGGTAAAGTAAATCCGTTGGGCATCTTTCTTTGCCTTTAGACAACAATTCTGATGGCAAAAGAGCCAAACGGGACAGGCCAAAAAAAAAAAAAAAAAAAAAAAGAAATCTTAAATGTGAAAATAAGTTGGCAGCATTAAACCTTATTCTGTATCTGAAGAAAAAAAAAAAAAAAAAAAAAAAAGACAAAATAGCAACTCAAAACCCACAGCTTTATTTCTGGCAAAGAACAAAAACATAAACTGAACAATGAAAGCTGAGACCGGAAACATACAGGCAAATCTGAGGGCACGATGTGACGCTGAACACTGGAGGACACACACCATAAATACACACGAGGGAACGAGGAATAGGTGGGAAGACAGCAAAGAGAAATTAGACCTAACGAGACAGAGAAAGCAAAACTAGAAACACTGACATGAGACATAAACCTTCAAAATAAAACAGGAAATAATTCACAAAGATGCAGACTTGACACTGAAATAAACTCATACTAAACACGAGGGAACAAGAACAAAACCTAAGAACTAAACCCTTAACCAGAATAAACTGAAACATTGACTTATAATAATGATCAAAAAGCACAACAAGGGAATCAGAATATAACCCATAATACAAAATCAACTCAAAATGCTGGGTCAAAATGACGCAGAACTGTGACATGTCTACATTTATATATAGTTAAACATGTGTATTGTGGGATTATTTGTCAAAATTCTGAATATTGATTTGCAAATTATCTGATATAAGGGGGCAGGAGCAAAAAAAAAGTGTAAACTTCTTCATACTCCTTTTCAAGTATAAACATTGTGTAGACATAGAGATAATCATGAAACATGTTCTTTTCTCCTGTAATTTTAGTTATATTTACATGTTCTATTCTGTTGAGTGCAACTAATAGACCTATAATTTAGGTTAGCAACATGTAAACGTAAACATAAACATAAGATATGTAGTTCTGATTGTCTTGTCTTGTTGCCAGGCTGTAACAAAGGCTGTGCTAAGGCATTAATCAAAATAATAAATAGGCAGTTTCAGTTCTTGAGTTATTCACACTTTGTAGTTTACGGTAGACTTGACATTTATTAAGTCACACTAAGCCTGAAAAGGGGGAGCTGTGATTGAGGTGGGTTGTAAAAAAGCTTGCAGTGGCAGGATTAAGTGGAGCCAAGCTAAAGCAGCTTAAGTAGCATGCCTTGAGAGATTTTCAATTATGATAAGCAGAAAAGTATCATCTGATGTGGCCTGGCATTGAGATGTGTTATCAGCTGCTCGACAAGAACTGCAGACTGAGCTTGACTTGGTGTCTTCCCAGAACACTTTGCTCCACTGTGTACATTTACATCAAGTTATTCCTGTGTTTGCTACACACAACAGTGATTAAGTCACTGACTGTTTAGAGTCCTGACACCTTTGTAGGTTGACTGAACCATCACAGTGCATCGGCACCCACACTAACACAAACAGTACAACCAACATCAAATAATATTACAACCAACATTATGAGCGTACCACAGTGGCAGGTGTCAGTGCATTATAATCAGATTATCTCAGCCTCTCTGTTATTTTATCTTACCTTTTATACCCTTTTATTCCAATGATTCTGATGCCTGGTATATTCTTGTCTGGTGTTGTCTTTCTCTGACTCTGATGTTTTCTATTTGACGCAAATATTAACCTGCCAGCAGTCATGGTGCAGAAAACTGTGTAAATACTGGATTCCCTCTTTCTGTTATCATCCTTTCTTCCCTCATAAATAGAATCTCCATCTCAGTCTCTTCTCTCCCCCTTAGGCTGATTTTAATTCTTCATACATCTAAAAAGCTGTTTCTTTTAAACAGTGGCACATAAAGCACATTTCTTGGTCAAGAATTGCCTTTTAAATTGTGCAGATTTAGGGCAGATAAAAGAGATGGCACCATTTGAAGTGTGTGAACTTCACCGAAATAGTCACACTTACTGATTACACAGTTCGCATTTAGAGATCACCCGTGATTCAAGTGTTTTCTTCGAGTGTTCTCTTTAAATCAGTGAGAAAACAAACGGCTTCCCTCTAGCAAGTGAACTCAAAGCAGTTATTTCGTTTTTAGTGTTTGTCTTGTGGTGCTATATGCAGCAGTTCCACCAGAAACTGTTTTACATTGTTGACCCTGCAAATATGAGTTAAAAAATTCTGTCTAAATGTAGGGCAGTCACTCTTCAAAACACCTTTTAAAATACACAGAAAGTCTCACAAAAGGCTTCATCTGATCCTCAATGAGGTTAAACAGAGTAAATACAAAGGTTGGCTCATAACTCCAGAACACAGACTGGAGAAGAGCATGGACTCGTCATTGACAAAGACAGATTTTTGACCTTGTGCTTTCAATCATTTATCCTTCCAAGCGGTTTCACTGGTATACTAGCTGGCACTTACAAAGAAGATTTATGATTTTCTTCAATAGCTGCTCATTATAACCGTTTCATTTTAACTGGTAGCTTGCACAGCATACAAAAGGAATATTATGATTTGACATATTTTATGCTTCCTTCTGCCTGCTCAATAAGACATCACTTGTAAGTGTCCTTTACATTCAGTGTATACTGTATAATTTTTATTTAAGTAAATTATATATAACACAAAAAAACACTTCGTGACTGAGTTTTACTCCTTTTTTTGGTTTTTTGTTTGTTTGTTGCAATCACTAGCCTATTAACAACAGCCTATAATGGTGATTGAAGACAGTGCTGATTTTAACATTCGCTATTTACATGAATAAGTCCAAATTAGTAATGTCAAAATGAAAAGAAATTGTTTTCATTAAACTGAAAAATACCCAATAATTTCCTCACTTGCATCAGTGATTTTTCCTTTACAGGGTTTTGAATTTCAGCTGTTGCTCTTAATGATTGGGTGATAAAACAACAACTACTAATATTTAATTACATAAATGACTTTGTAAAAAGCTCCACATAAGAGATAAAATGCAATAATCATCTCTCTTTGTGTCAGGGCTGGCTGAAATTCTAAACTAATGAGCCATGGTTTCAGCCAGAGTCCCAGGGCAATGGACAATTAACCAGGAGACTCATCTCAGACTCTAATTTTTTTTTTTTTTTTTCGTTTTGTCTTTCGAGTTATTCCCCTATAAATGTGGAGGTCTCTTTGTGAAGTCATGTTGAGCTGAGCTGAAGTGAATGTCTAAAACTCATTAGACAGAGGACCTCTTGGTAACAGTGGAGAGAGAAACTTTATTCTTGTTGTGTGGTCAAGCAAAGGCTTAAGTGTTGAGACAGAAGTCAGAGAAATTAAAAGCGACTGTTTTAAGACTCATTTTTTGGTCTTTATGATATAATGAGGATACAATGAGGTATCATCTAGTCCCCTCACTCCCAACAGCCCGTAGCAGATGGCTGCCCCTCCCTGAGCCTTGCTAAAGAGAGTTTTCTCACCTCGCTGTTTCCAAGTGTTTGAAATTGAAATGTTAATGTTAATTGAAATAGAAAGTAAAAGACATTGGTGTGGATGGATAGGCGAATTGAACCTCAGTGACCGTGACACTGATCATTCCCTAATTTTTCTGTGTAATCTTTAAACACCCTTAAGGGTAGAGGTGTGCTGTTTGCTTCTATAGTGTTTGCAATGGTGATTTTCACTGGTTTATAAAGTTACAGATTGACACTGCCTGAGTAAATAGGGTGTTATATTGGTTTTACTATATGTCACTGTGGCGGGGCGTGGTCTGTGGCATGGCTGCAGGGCAGACGGATGCACCTGAGCGGCATCCGCAATCACGCCTCACTGACTTAAAACAGACTGAACTGGGTCCTGACTGTTGTTGTTGGTGTATGGTGGCTGTGAGCAACTGCAACTGCATTAAAGAAAAGTGTATGCTGAGAAATGTGAATATGTGGTCGGGTCTGTCGTGCATCGTTTATAGTCTCCACAAAATCTGTTTGTGTTGTGCTGGAAGGCTACTTCTTAAATACATGAAAAACAAACAAAAACAAAACTTTGGAATCTTTTAATGTTATAATTTAATCATTCTGAAAACTCAGCTAAGTAAAATAACAACTAAAACACATGGGGAGATAAGGATTGGCTGTTGTTACACAGATTGTGAGCCTAATCTAGCCAGCAGTTTCTTTTTAAATAGTAGTTAACATGAATGAGCGGCAGGAGCTCAGTGTCCTTTATATGTGCAAGAATAACATCATGTCACGGACATCAAACATGAAAGTTTTGTATTTGAAAAATCTTTGCACCCTGCTTCTGCAACTGTTTTACATGTATTAGATATTGTTACATTACATTTAACATGACATTTTCTCTTGAATAATTAAGTACAGCAAGTCCATAAATTTTAACCATGCTTGGCCCATTTTGCGGTATTACTCTTTCGCAGTATTACAGTCATGCTGAGCAAAGGCTGCACCTACTGCTTAATTAATCAAGTGATGTAAGCTGAAAAGGGAAAATAGCTGGTGTCATAACTCATAGCTACATTCACCAGTCCATGACGTGGTTTTTAACAAGCCACCTCTGGGTTTTATGAGTCGATAAAAAATGTTGAAAATAATGGCAAAGAAGAAGGTTAAAAAGGGGTAGAGAGAGCTGGACGGGTCAGAGGAAGAGGAGTTAGAAATGCAGGATGACAAAGGAAATAGTGGAAGATTACGATACTTTGAAGGGAAAGGGGAAGAAAAGTTCGTACTCAGTAAGTTATTTCCTTCTTTTGTTCTCTCTGAAAAACTACCTGCTATCTGACACGCATACTTTGATACTAACATCATTTGAAAAACCAAGGGAGCATTACTACAGATAAGTCTGCAGCCTTGAGTGTCAACCTGTCACTGAATCCTAGTACTCTGAAGCTGAAGTTCAGCAACCCATTTGCTCTTTTAAAACCACAATAATATAGTACTCTCAAAGTGAGAATAATTTTTCAAGTTCAATAAGAAACAAATGAGAATATGCTGCTACATGCGAATAGGACTTACACTGTAAGTAAAAAGTTGCTTCAAAAAAAATATCTGAAGGATTTTGGCACATTTACTTAAGGGAAGTCAGTTATAAGGTAATGAAAGTCGTACGTCTGCTAAAATAAATCATACATGAGAACTAATATGCCAAAACAACTACATGCAAATTTCCACTTAATTTCTTTACGATGTCATCCAAACCTGTGTGAAGTTTTATACCTTTAGAGCAGGGCTCTAGACAAACCTTTTGCCACGGTTGCACTGGTGCGCCTAAATTTTTTTCTTAGGCGCCCCAGCACAAAAGTTATGCGCACCTAAATTTTTCAACCACATCGCTTAACACTGCAGTTTTATATGTGCACTTTTTTTTTTATTTTTTGGGGGGGGGGGGGAATTGCTGTTCATACAGACAATATTGATTTGTAAATGATTAACTAACAATCTTATGCCTGTGCTTAAAGTGCTTTGGCACTCTTTGGCAATATTGTAGACAATGTTAAACTTAATCATCATCTCGGCTTCCTCTGACGACCTGTTTGCTGCTGCAGTTATCAATCATTCTTTTCATCTTTTCTCATTACCCACAGCTACATCCACTTCTGTTGGGCCTAGGCTACTCACTAGGGCTGATTTCTATAATCCATTCGATTCCGATTCACAAGGTGCCATTTCGATTCAATTTTGCTTCAGACAGTCAGAAAACAGCGGCCGACAGCATTGTAAACAATGGTAGACTGGTGGGTAATAAGCAAGTGAATAATGCAGAAAACAGAGATTTGAGATGGGAAACTGTTCTTGAGAGAGAGAGAGAGAGAGCTGTGCATGAAGTGCGATTTTTATCATGGTGGAAGCAAAATAGCAAAAGTAAGAGGGAATTCATGACGACATTTATCAAATGTGAACCGTAGTTTGGATCTTGTTTTGCTGCTGGTTCAGTGAATTTTGTTTGGAGAGAGACAAAACCTGCAGCTCAGAATCTAGTCATAAACACAGCGCGCACCAGACGCATCAGAATCAGTGACCTGTTGGCTTTCAGCCCCTACGCCGTGTCCGTCTACATGACATCAGGTGAGAAAGCCGAGAAAGAGAAAGCTGATTTTGATGAGTCAGGTCCGTGTTTACGTCTTTGTGTGGAGTCCGTTTACCTGCTCTCATTTGCTCTTTGGTGGTTGTTGAAAGAGTGTTGTGAGCCTTAACCTGAGATTCTGGCGTTTCTGGCAAAATGCATTTATATTTAAAAGTCCAGTCAGGATTTAATGAATATCGATATTGCTTTATTCAAGCTACTCACCTCTCTCTATCCGCCTGCACTTTCAAACGTACACACGGACTACATGAATATCTGGACCATGACCAATCATCCCGCCCCTAACTATATCTGATTGATTTGGCCACGGTTTGCGACCACTTCAAATGTTAGGGAGTCATGACTGTGTTTTTCTGTGTATGTTCAGTGTTTTTTCGCGCATCCTGTGTATGTTGTGTACTGTGCCAGTAACTCTAAAGGAATTATGAGCTCTATACTATTAACTGTCTATATTGTGGAGAATCAGATGGATCTGGGTGTGTAGCATGCACATACTGAGATAACCTCTTTTTTGATGCAACACAGTAGCCATTTTGAACTCTTTTAACCCTCTGTATCTCATAAAGGCTGTGAATGGCCAATGTGCTTCTTGCATTGTTTGTGAAAAAATAAATGATAATAGTAAACACTATATTGTAACATGTTTGAATAATATCAACACTCATTTTTGTGGTGTATTCATAATTGTCTCTGGTACATTTGTTGTATGGGCAGTATGTGTTCACTGTTTGATTGTGTAATTATGTGTTACGCACTGGCAATGCATGCCGGTAGATGGTAATACAGGAAGTAAAAGAGATGGTCTTACCGCACACAGTGGTCCCGCGTACTTATTCAGATTCAGAGTAAGAATCACACATGGTGTCAGAAGTGCTGTGTGACTCGTAAGACTCCATACATCTGCCGAGTGTGAGGAGAAGGGGAAGGTGGAAACAAAATGCCGAATGACGACGTAGACGATCGTCCGAGGGCAGGAGTTAGCACCGCGGCTAGCACTCCCAGCGCTACGTTTAGCATCCAACCACCGGAGCCCTTTGATTTTTCCAAACCACACGAATGGACAAGATGGGTCCGTCGCTTCGAGAGATTCCGTCAGGCAAGTAATCTGTCTGCGAGCTCGGAGGAAAATCAAGTGAACACTCTCATATATTGTATGGGAGACGAAGCGGATGACGTCCTGAGAGGACTAAAGTTAAGTGATGTAGACCAACGGGACTATGCTAAAGTGAGAGATAGCTTCCACAACTTTTTCATTGTCAGGAAAAATGTTGTTTATGAGCGCGCACGTTTTAATATGCGCAAACAAGAGCCGAATGAGACTGTTGATGCATTCGTGACTGCCTTGCATGCATTAGCAGAGCACTGTAACTACGGACCGCTCCACGATGAGCTGATAAGAGACAGAATAGTAGTGGGCTTGGCCGACACGAGGCTGTCTGAGCGCATGCAGATGGAAAAAGACTTGGACTTGGATAAAGCTATAAATATGGCCAGGCAGTCAGAAGAAATCAAAAAGCAACAGTCAGCTTTGAGAAGTGAAACAAATGTAATGCATGTAAATGCGAAAACAGTTGACAGAGTGATACAAAAGCACGACAAAACAAAGTTCAACATGTTCAAAAATAAAACTGTCAAAACACAACAGCAATATAGCAAGAGACAAAGTAACAAATGCTACAAGTGCGGAGGCTCTCCACATCCGAAACCTGAGTGCCCAGCAAATGATGCAAAATGTCATTTATGTGGAAAAAAAGGTCACTACCAGCGAGTCTGCAGACAAAGCAAGACAGTGCAAAGTATTGAGGAGGAAGAGGAGCAAGGTTTCTTCCTAGGCTCAGTTTCCAGTGACGGCCAGGCGTGGACAGCCAACATACAAGTGAAAGATGCAAAAATCACTTTCAAACTGGATACTGGAGCAGATGTGACTGTAATAGCTGACTCGGACTTATCAAAGATTTTTGCTAACGAACACAGACCAGTTCTCCAGCAGCCAGAAAAACCTTTGTTAGGCCCTGGAAAAACACCACTGGACGTTGCAGGTTTTACAAAGCTACAGCTCAACTACGGAGCGAAACAGACAACAGAGAAGGTCTATGTTGTAAGAAACCTGAGCACTCCACTGCTAGGCCTGCCCGCCATTACAGCTCTTGGCCTGCTGGTGCGAGTTGACGCGGTTTCAATGGACACTCTGAAGACTACTTACCCTAAACTTTGCAATGGTCTAGGGAAAGTGCAGCGGGCCTATCACATTAAACTCAAACCGAATGCTGTGCCGTACTCACTCAAAACTCCGCGAAGGCTTCCTCTGCCTCTGATGGGAAGGGTAAAAGAGGAACTCCAACGAATGGAAGAGCTTGGTGTCATTACCCGAGTTGAGGAACCAACGGATTGGTGTGCCGGCATGGTTGTTGTTCCAAAGAAAAACAGCCCTAGGCTAAGACTTTGCGTAGACTTTACCGGACTAAATGAGTATGTGTGCAGGGAAAAATATGTGCTGCCATCGGTTGAACAAAGTCTCGGAATGCTCGCAGGAGCCAAAGTGTTTAGCAAACTGGATGCCAACATGGGCTTCTGGCAGATTCCCCTGTCCGATGAGTCTGCCAAACTCACCACCTTCATCACACCCTTTGGGCGGTTCCACTTTAACCGCCTACCGTTTGGGATCAACTCAGCGCCCGAACACTTTCAGCGCATGATGGCGGAGGTCATCGAGGGTCTCGAAGGAGTGGTCTGTCACATTGACGATGTGTTGGTGTGGGAACGTAACCATCAGGAGCACGATTCCCGTCTCCATGCTACACTGCAAAGACTGGAAAAAGCAGGCATAACGCTGAATGTTGAAAAATGCGAGCTCTCCCAGAGCAAGGTTGCTTTCTTGGGTCACATCATAGCGGATACAGGAATCAGTCCTGACCCGAAGAAAACGGAGGCAATTACAGAAATGACAGAGCCAACTAATGTGTCAGAGTTGCGCAGTTTTCTGGGCATGGTGAATCAAGTGGGCAAGTTCATCCCCCATTTAGCTGAAAAAGACAAAGCCCTGCGAGATCTTCTTTCCAAAAAGAACGCATGGTATTGGGGAACTGACCAAGTGAGAGCTTTCAAAACATTACGAGATGCCCTGACCTCACCCCCAGTGCTCGAAATGTATGACCCCAACAGAGACATTAAAGTATCAGCAGATGCTTCATCCTATGGTCTCGGAGGTGTTCTTTTGCAGCTGTGGGAAGAAGGATGGCGACCAGTGGCGTATGCATCGAGGTCCCTTTCTCCTACAGAACAACGATACGCACAAGTGGAAAAAGAGGCACTGGCATCTACATGGGCGTGTGAGCGTTTTCGTGATTTCCTGATTGGTAAACATTTTTGTCTTGAAACGGACCACAAACCTCTCGTTTCCTTATTGGGAGGACAAGCTCTGGATCTCTTGCCACCCAGGATCCAGCGATTCAGAATGAGACTCATGCGTTACTCGTACACTGTGCAGTACGCCCCAGGGAAATCGCTCTGGACAGCAGATACTTTGTCCTGCTCACCTCTGAAAAAACCAATGAACCTGTCAGACAAAGAGCTAATGGAAAGCACAGACATATATGTTGACAGTATTGTAGCAAACATGCCTGTCAGTTCATCATATATGCAAACACTGAAGGAACAACTGAAAAGCGACAGTGTGTGTGCTCGCGTCATGGACATGTGCACCGAAGGCTGGCCAGAACATGCAAAACAAGAGCCTTTACTGCGAAATTACTGGCCTGACCGAGCCACGCTCACTGTTGAAGACGGCCTTTTGTTAAAAGACACACGGCTTGTCATTCCTTCAGCAATGAGAAACGAGGTGCTGGAAAAACTACACGAAGGACATCAAGGTGTTGTAAAATGTAAAGCTCGTGCACGCCAAACAGTGTGGTGGCCCGGGCTGAGTCAACAAATCTCTGAGATGGTGCTCAAGTGCAAAACGTGTATTCAAGAAAGACACAATAACAGTGAGCCACTCATGCCAACAGAATACCCTGCCCGCCCATGGCAGAGAGTGGGCACAGATCTTTTCGAGCTGGGAGGGAAAACTTACCTTCTCGCTGTTGACTATCACTCTAGATTTGTTGAGATTGCTTTGTTAAACAGGACAAAATCAAACGATGTCATTACTCACCTGAAATCTTTCTTTGCCCGTCACGGCATCCCAGAGGTCCTCATGTCTGATAATGGGCCACAGTATTCAGGTCAAATCTTTACAGACTTTGCAGCAGCATACGGCTTTAAACACATCACAAGCAGTCCCAAGTTTCCGCAAAGTAATGGAGAAGCAGAACGTGCTGTGCAGACTGTAAAAAATCTTCTGAAAAAAGCAGCTGATCCTTATCTAGCTCTTCTTGCCTATAGAGCTACACCACTGCAGTCCGGATACAGCCCTGCAGAGCTTTTAATGGGCAGACGTCTGCGAACCACACTGCCGATGCTTCCATCGCAGCTGGAGCCCACACTGCCGGACAACGCACTGCTCGCTCGAAAGGAAAGGGAGAAGAGGATGATGGACATGGCAAACTTCAACAGGCGCCACCGCGCAAAACCTTTATGCAGCCTGTCCCCAGGAGAGCAAGTTTGGGTGACTGATGTCAAAACTACAGGCACTGTTATCCAAAATCACTCTACACCCCGATCATACACAGTGGAGTTACCACAAGGGACTGTGAGGCGTAATCGTGTGCATTTGATTCCTTTAAGTTCACCTGTGCATGAACCTGCTAATGTGCCTGTGTTGCAGAAGCCTCAAACACCCAGTGTGATCCCTGCTACACCTGTTAACACTGATGTGGTCAGAACCAAGTCAGGGAGGCCAATAGTTAAACCTAAAAAGTTAGATCTGTAAGAAAAAAAAAAAGGTTGTTGTTATGTAACTGTGTTATAAGGGTTTTGTAGAGCACAGTAAAATAAAGCTAAAAAGAGTTGTTAAGAAAAGAAAAGAACAAGAAAACAAAAACAAAAGGTTAAAAATGTAATGCAGATTGTTTGCCAGATGTTCTTGTATGGCTTTGAAAAAGAGAAGTTCTGTCCTGAGAAAAGGAATATTCTGTTTTTGTTTAAAAGGGGAGATGTGGTGTATTCATAATTGTCTCTGGTACATTTGTTGTATGGGCAGTATGTGTTCACTGTTTGATTGTGTAATTACGTGTTACGCACTGGCAATGCATGCCGGTAGATGGTAATACAGGAAGTAAAAGAGATGGTCTTACCGCACACAGTGGTCCCGCGTACTTATTCAGATTCAGAGTAAGAATCACACAATTTTTATTTATATAGCATCAAATCACACCAACAGTCGGCTACAGTTCTTAAGTCAAGGCCAGTAGTAGCAGGGTGCAACTAAATGCTCTAAAGCTGTTGCTGTTGTGACAAGTTCCAGGATATAAAGGATGCAGTATTTATATTATTATTTTTTCCTAAAATAACGTGTCAGAAATGGGTGGTTATAGTCTAGTGGTTAGGCTATATTAGAATTTTGCAAGCAAGAGTCAGATGCAGCACGACAATTACTTGTAAATCTAAGGAGAAAAAAAATCATCTTCTCTCCTTGCAATAATGTGTTATTTATTTATTTAAGCCAATCCTTTAAAATAAAACTATGATATTTAAAAAGAAAAGAAAAAAGTTAGCAGTCATTCAGTAAGTTTCAATGTGAACCTTTTTCAACCCAGCAGCAATTGTCCAGGTGACAGTTGTCAAAATTTGGACAGCTGATATTACATTTTGGAATGGAGGTCTTGTGCCTTTTCTGTCTGACAGGTGACATTGGTTTAAAGTGGTTTGGCACCCTCCCATCTACTGGTGTCTCTTTATTTATTTTTTTGACCACTGAGTACAACTTTGACCAGGGCCATATTGTGTGGATTTTTTCAATTACTCTTACTGTCACAACTTTTTTAGAGAGTACAGTAGAGATTTAAGATATTAGTAAAGGCTCCTTACATTTTCAAAACAGGTTTCTATTACTTCAAACCATCAAATCATTTTGAACCCAAATGTAGGGAGCAAAAATCCACAGAGGACAAGGATTGTCCTCTGTGGATGTTGGTGTCATCAACGGTGCTTATTATCACACACACACACAAAAATAAATAAATAATTTATAACATTATTTATTGCACAATCATGTATAGCACAATACTGAAATTGTGAAAGTAGACCAAAACAAACCAAAATGGTGTTTGTAGTGTAGATGTGTATGTGTAGTGGTTGCGGTATATCAAAATCTAGTTAGTGCTAAAGAAGAGGAGCATAAAGGAAGCAATGTGTTGGTTTTTTTAGTGTCAGGTGCAACATTTCTAGCAGCTCAATAAATATCAGCAAACACGCGAACACTTTGTCTTTTTTGCACACAGTGCATAACGGTGCGCCTGCTGTACTTCCCAGTGAGAGAAAAAGAATGTGGGATAACTTCATTCTCAGAGATGGAGAAAGATATAACAAAGACAGGCCAGGAGAGGAAGAAAGGAGATTTTTTTAAAGGCAAGAACTGCTCCGTGATGTTTGGTAAGCTGGGAATTTGATGCTTATAATGTAATTTCCACATTCACTTTAGAGCCTTATACATTATGCATTTTATTATAAATATTAAAAATAACATCCTGCAAAACAGCTGATCACAAGAAGTATACAAAATCTGCTTATGCTCATAAAATAAATTTTTGTTATATCTAAGTGATTCTTTGTCGCATGTTGCACCACAACTGGCAATCATAGGGTTACCCTGCCAGCCAAATTACACTTTATTTGTGACTACAGTAATTTTTTCTGTTTAGGTGTGAAGACAAATTCTAATTACTATGAATGTACTCACCTTGAACATGTTATGTGGAACATAACAGAGAAAAACAAAATCTTTTTCAAAAAATAGCTTAATTTGCCTTCATTATAGATGGCTAACCTAAGTTAGCTTTTCACAAAATAGCTAGTAGAAATGTCCTCTAAAGAGCCAGTTTTTGCTTTTTATACTTTGAGTGCATTTCAGAGTCTGTACTTTTTATCTTTTACCTTAAAATATAAATTGAATAAGCACTTCACTTTTTACAAGAGTATATTTTAACACAAGTATCTGTACTTCTACTTAAGTGTTTTCTGCACATTAGATTGGATTAGCAACACAGTACTTGCAGTTGATGATTTTCTGGCCTTGATTTAACATACTGCAGTAAAAATCTGTGTCAAACCTATAGTGAGTTTGTTGGAAGTTTCCCATACCTATGATGCATTTGTATTTTGGTCATTTATGTATACTACATTTGCACATAAGGAAACACAGCTGGTAAAAGTCATGAAATAGCAGTTGTGATCCAGTTCTTCAAAATCAAAGGACTTCTTAAAAACAGTCCTGTAATCCATCACATAACCATTTTCTGTTGCGGTTGACTACTTGACTGCTCAGTAGTAATAGTAATATTTAATACTCCGTGTTATGAGTTTTAGTTTTCTTATTTTCTGTCGTTAATGTGCTCATATGAAATATGACCAGCTTTTGAAGTAATGCTAGTGTGCAAATAGTCACACTGTAAATACTGAATTTGAGGCAGGGTATTTTTTCCCCTTTTCCTTTAACCTGAGATATCTAGTCAAAAGAAAGTTATCAAAAATCAAGGTTGATCTTTAATGCAGAGAAGCTAGGGAGCCAAGAATTAAACCTATGAAGCTGGAAATGAGAATATTAGGTCAGTTTGAAGAAAAGGTGTTCCAATAGAATTTTCATTTAAAGTCATAATACAAACAGATGCTGCTGACTGTTATTCTGGGATTGGTGATATGATTCATTCGTGTGGTTATGATAAAAAAAAACATTGTAGGTAACTTGCTTATCTCAGAGAATACTCTTAAATCACAAGAGAAAGGTTTTTCACTGCTAACACAACATATTTTGTAGAAACAATATGCAACACTTTTCTCTTAATAATTCTTGTTACAGTATATCTGATTCTACCCATTTACTGTTCCATTAGGCACAAACAATGAGAAAAAGGCTTTCGCCCAGTTTTCAGCTGTTACTTTTTATGCAAATAAAGGTACCATTAAACCCTCTGTGTTGCTGATATTATTTGAATTCTTTTTTTCTCCATTTCTATTCATGATTTAACTGTTAAAATATTTGTTTTAAAAGAATACTACCGCTTTGTTTATAACCTGTGCTTGGGTGTGCAGAAGTAGTTGCTTTCCCCTATTGTGTGAGCCTATAGACCACACACACACACACACTTGCAAAAATGCAGTGGCACGCAGAGACAGAAACAGTGCAGGCCCACTTTTTGCTCATTGTTCATTTTATCTGATGATAACACAACAACATGGGTGGGAATTTTGTATCAGACTTATCAGATTTCACCATCTTTTATCTGGATTAGGGATTAAAAGATTACACCCAACACGGATATATAATGTGATTAGCTATTTCATTATTAAATTTACTAACCACACACTATACTTGTATTGTTGTATTCTTTGCACAGCAGGTTTAATAGGTCAAATACTTCTGAGAGCTTATGGTTTCAAAGATTTCTAGATGACTATTAATTAAGAATCATTCTGTGACTAATTACTGCATTATTTCTTCACTGCAAACTATTTTTAACTCTACAGTAAAATGTATAAAATGATCTAGTCACACCACACCAGCAACCATTTATAAACTGATGTTTTTTAAGTGCCAGAGAACGTGTCTTTTCAGACCTTTACTGAAGCAGGATAAAATAAGTTGAGAGCACAGATATCAGGGTCGTTTGATATGTCACTGTATCACATTAAACGTACATTAGTCCATTAAAAGCAATCATGTTTTTGACCCTTTGTCATTTACCAGTTTAAGACCCAGCAATTGCCTTATCTTACCTGGTGTTTTTAAAGGGAAACTGTTTGTAAAGTAAAGGTTCATTTGGAAGTGAAATTTTTATCACACAGGTTCAACAACATTACACACTCTGCCACAGTTGGACAGAAAGGTCATTTCACTCCACTCCACAATAGTCAGGATGGTAGGTGGTTCGTTAAAATTCAGAAACTGCATCAGAAAGAATAAACAAACCTGGGATTTCATCTGAGAGCAGAGGAACTCTCCATCAAACCCTGAGAGGCTTGAAACCTTAAAGCACTTCTCACTTTTTACTTTCTTTGTTGGCTCACTTTTTTGGAGTGTTTTGCACTCTCTACCCTCCTTTACTTATGCTTTTTCTCTTGGTCCACACCTTTCTAAAGTCAGTTTGTATGCTTTCCCACCCCCCTCCCCCTGTTGTCAAAGTAATTTCCTCAGTCCAGCTGGCCTCATACAGACCTCTGTGACCAACTACACTTTTTTTTTGTGTTTGTGCAATAGACAGCCATCCCTATTTGCTAAAAGCTGTTCAGTGGACAGACAACCACAACCATGCAACAAGCATGACAAAATGGATGAGTCACTAGAATAACAAAATGAACTAGAAACACAGCTTGAGACAAACCTCACTCTGGTAGGCACTTTGGTGAAAAGTAATCTGTGAACTCGTAGGGACATAATGTCATTTATGTTATTGCAGCTCTCTCTCTCCCTTTTCATGGTTAAACATGCAGGAAATGTGAATGTATTAATGTAATGGCTGGAGTATGCTAACAGTGTTCTTTCAAAGATGAGCGGATACCTCTACTCATTTTTTTTCTTTTCATGTATATTGCTGGAGAAAAAGGTGCATCCATTATAATGGGAAAGTTAAATGGCAAAGGCAGATTTGGTTGCACTTTTTGTTTCTATTTTATGGTTAAAACTCTTACGAAATGTTATAACCTGTCAAAGGAAGGTTATGCAAACACATGAAAAAAGCACAACGATCCCTTTATTTTTTTCCTCAGAAACTGCAAAATGATAGATGTATTCCTTTTCAGTGGGTTTTGTTTTCATACTTACCCATATTTTGTGTCTCAGAGAGGGGAAAAAACACCAAAATGCCTTCTGCACTATTTGATCAAACTACCATAGGTCATTGTCTCCACATAGAAACACGAATAATATAAATCTGCAGAGTGTCCATTGTCTTCCTCCAGGTTCATTGGCCGAACGTGTAAACCACTACACTACAGAGCCACTAAGTCAGGGGTAGACAACCTTTCTGATGATGAGTGCCATTTAAAATTTCCTCAGAAGTCAAGGGTTGCCGACCCCTGCACTAAGTGAAGACCTAAACATGATTTTATATATTTTGGGAGGAAGAATTGATTCTGTAAAAGCAACAACCTACTTGAAGTGCAAGAGTTTTGCTCCAAGAAAAAAAGTGTGTTACAGAAAAATAAAAAGAGTTGGCCAATACAGAACCGCAGTGTGTAAACACAGTCAGCAAAGCAGGAGTCCTAATTCAGAATAAATGCATGCAGTGGGACAGCAACTCTAGTACAGTATAATATCAATGTTTCCCGATAACAGTGGCACAAGATATATAACGCTACTTAGACTACTTACCCAGTTATTTTTTCCAGCCATAAAAGCAACACACAGCTACTATCAGCAGCCCTGGGTCTGTTTTTTGTGTGTACCTAATACATCATGTTAAGAGGCTATTTCTATAGATCCAGCCTAGCTGTGGCACCACGTCTAACCCTAATGACCCTCTGTCTCTGTCTGTCTGTCTCTGGATGTCCCACTCCCTGTCTCTTTCTCTACCCCCTTCTGAATCTTCATTGCAAATAATGGCACCGGCACAGTGCCTTTGACTGTTGAAATGACTTCATCACCCATTAGGTACATCCTAAGCAACCCAATTTCAGCAAACCCAAGCCTACTAGAGCGGCTGAAAGAAGGTCTTTGTGCACAATGCTGGAGTCACTGAAAGTGCTTTAGTCTGAACGCCAAATATTCATTAGGCTAAAACTCAATCATTAAGTATGTTATCCAAAGTTATTATTCTCGAAGAAGACTTAAAAAGGCTTTTACAAGAACAGAAAGGAACGGGCATCCATTTTTAGATGCTACCCATGCTAAATGTCGACATATCAATTCAGGTTTTTTTTAAAAAGAGAGTAAATTCTTTTGCCAAAGGTGGTCATAATGCATCATAACCACAGATATATCAACAATAATTATATTGACAGATGTAGTTTGCAAAAGTCAGTGTACAGTTTGCTGTATCTGATACTAATTAAGTCTTACTGTGCACACTTCTTTCTACAGACCAAACAGAAAGCTACAGTATTTTTTAGACACGGTACAAATTATAGTTTTAGTAAGATTAAAAGTCATCTGAGATTAAAATAAGGGTATGAGAGAATATATTTTTTCATTGTTAGATAAGGTGACAGGGTAACTGTGATGACTGGTGCTTGATTAAGTATATTTGGTACAAATTATATTGCACTTTGTAACATAATCCAAATAATTGCATTAAAAAAAATCTGCCTTCTTTTCGCCATTTCTCTTATCCCCCTATCAACTACCACTACACAGGCTGTTTCAGTTTTGTCTTCATTACAGTCACATGTTGACTTTGACTCCCTAATGCATAGGAGTCATTACTTCCCTGACCTTGAGATTGTATAAAAAAACATCAACATAGTATTGCAAAATGTCATAAAATATACTGGCATCAAAGGTAATATAAACCAGTTGACCTTTTGGAGTTCTGAGATTCCTGAAAGGCAGTGATGGCATTAAGATTTGTTTAGATGTGATGTTGCCCAAGAGGAAGCTCTACTCAAAAGTTTTCTTCCAGCATTTCACCACAAAGTCAACAGCAGAAAGAAATGGGCTGGGAAGCAATGACAGGCCAATTGGTAAAAGTAAACACTCTTCTGCTTTCTGTTCTCCACTTTTCGCCTCATCTCTTCCACTATCTCCTGCTTCCTTTTCCTTTGTTTGCATTTAACTTTGCACAACAAAGACCAATACTTGGGATTTCTCAATTTCAACAAAATCAACAAAGGAAACAGATGGACTGTGAAGTGATGTTAGACTAATTTTATGAAAACAAAAAAAACTTCTCCAGTCATTTCTTTCTTCTTGAGGGTTCCTGGTCCTCCTGTCTGCATGTCCAGACTTTCTTTTATTATGATTATAAAAATTACGCTGTGCTTAAAATTCCTCTGACAACAGCGTGTTAGACAACTGTTACGAAACGGTAAAAAAACAAACAATAGAATTTATTCTCATCTCAACTTTTTTCTCTCCCACTCGTTTCCCACCGTATGCTCTCCTCATCCCTTTGTCAGAATCTGCGGTCTCCCATCCCTCTGCTCTGGTCTGTTTCCTCCTCAGTGTGTTTCACTGGCATCCTGGTTTCAAAACAACCATTGTGATTTCAAATTTCCACATTTGCCATGGACTTTTGTGTATACTTTGTCCATGTTTGGTCAAAATGTTCTTTTTTGTCTGTTTTTTTTTTTCCTTTCTGAGAATATCCTACAGCTACAACAATATGAAACACATCACATGAAACAAACAAAACTGTGTGTGGCAGATGGCAGGAAAACATATTACAGTAATGTGACTCAGTCTGAGATCCAAGCATGATATTTTCATTAAACTGCACAAATATACACATTTGCATGTCTGCTGAATCACAGTGCCTCATAAACAGGGGCTTCGGTTAAAAAAAAAGAAAAAAAAAAGAATATCATCTAATTTAAAGCTTTCTTTACAGCCAAGTCCACAGTCATATTATTTCACCTTGATGTTGATATTTGCCTATTTTATAAGTTTGCTGCAATAAAAGGAGTTTGCTTTATAACTCGAAAAGCTGCATCTCATTTAAGATGAGAGAGTTTTGTTTCCATCTCGGTGCAATGAACTCAAGTAGCCGGCAGCACATGATACAATATCATAAAACGAAATGATACAATACCATAAAACTTTATAGGGCTATTTTTTAGAAATGGACAATCGTTCTTTTATTTGGCAAAAGATATAGCTTCAGCTACTTAAAGAGAAACTCCACTTTGAAATATATTTTTTCACGCATAGAGCAATCGAAATCCCAACTTGCACTAATCCTCTATTACTGCTGCCTCAGACATCAAACATATTTCACCTCAATGTCCCTGTGAAAGACTTGGAATAGGTGAATAGGGCAAGACACTTCACCCGTTGCCTACTGGTGGTGGTCAGAGGGCCCGGTGGCGCCAGTGTCCGGCAGCCTCGCCTCTGTCAGTGCGCCCCAGGGTGGCTGTGGCTACAATGTAGCTTGCCATCACCAGTGTGTGAATGGGTGGATGACTGGATACGTAAAGCGCTTTGGGGTCCTTAGGGACTAGTAAAGCGCTATATAAATACAGGCCATTTACCATTTACCATATGAAAACCTGTTTATAACTCTTTAGCTATTAATGGCAATGGGCCTGCATAATGACTACAACTTAAAATGAAGTCTTCATAAATACTAAGAAATATATATATAATACTTTAGATACTAAAAATCAAAAGTCTAAATAATTAAACACTTTTAATATGTTCTTCCTTTAAATCAACAATGAACTGTGTTTCACTACCAATACAAAATAGGAAATGCACTCATTGGCCACTTTATTTAGTATACTTTCCTAATACCAGGTTGGATCCCCTTTTTGCATTTAGGTATTCTTTACGTCTTCGAGATGCAACAGACGTGTTACCTGCTCATTCAAATTTCCCATTCAACCAAATCCCAAGGTCCTTTATTGGTTTGAGATCTGGTAACCATGGGAGCCACTTAATTGAACCTACAGTCATGTTGATGAGTCTAAGATGATTTGAGCTTTGTGACATGGCTGGAAGGAGCTATCAGAAGATGATACTGTTATCACAAAGGGATGAAAATGGCGAACACCAATACTCAGACTGTGGTGTGTAAATGATGGGACTAAGGAGCCCAAAATGTGCAACGAAAATATGCACTACACCAGTGGTCCCCAACCTTTTTTTGCGTCACAGACCGGTTTTTGTCAGACAATATTTTCACAAACCGGCCTTTAAGGTGTCGCGGATAAATACAACAAAATAAAATCAGTACCGATACCAAAAAAAAGGAAAATGTATTCATAACACACAGGAAAAGACCCAGGGAAACCAAGTTAATGATAAAAACAATAAAAAATAACAATAAAAACCAATAAAACCCCTGAAAACCATAAATTTCACACCCGAGCCTCAACTCTCGCGGCCCGGTACCAAACAACTCACGGACCGGTCCGGGGGTTGGGGACTGCTGCTCTACACCACCAGCAGCAGCATAAACCATTGATACAAGGCAGGATGGATCTGTGCTTTCATTACGCCAGATTGTGAAAGTACCACCCATATGTCTGATTGCTAGGGTTTTCTGTATTATTGTAAGGTTTTTACCATACAATATTAAGCGACCTTGAGGTGACTACACCTGGATTTGGCGATAAATAAATGAAAAAATAATGTCATTAATCAGGCCAGGAAAATGATTCCTAATACTTATAATTATTTTTTGCCAGTCCCGTTTGGATCTTTAGCCATCAGAATTGTTGTCTGAAGGCCAAGAAAGATGCCAAGCAGATTTACTTTACCAAGTGGATCATTATGGCCTTGCCATATTGGTCCATTTAATTGACCTTTATTATAATTATGTATTTATTTTATTTCATTTTTGGTTGTTACAGACGGGACAGACATGACTGGGGGACAGGACAGGGAGAAAGAATGAAAGAAAGAGAGGGAGAGAAAGAAAAATAGAGGGGAAAAGAGATGGTGAGAAAGGGGGGAAGAAAAACAAAAAAACAAACAAATCACCTGGATCACCTGTATGAAGATTAAAAAAAAACAGAAGAGAAAACAAACAAAAAAGAGCAACAAATACAACACTATCACAATAAACTAGCTAACAGTAGATACAAAATATTAAATGTTATTGTGCAGCACGCAAAATACTTATCTTCGTACCCTGGTGTTGACTTAAGCTGCTGTGGTCCATCAGGTTCAAGGTTTAACCTATTGTCCATTCAGTGATGCTCTTCTGGATTTATTGGAATGAGTGGTTATTTAAAGTACTGTTGCCTTCCTATCAGCTTGAAGCAATCTGGCCATCTTCCTTTGACCTCTGGCCTCAACAAGACATTTTCACCCAGAAAACTGCTGCTCACTCGCTATTTTCTCCTTTTACAACATTTTTTTGTAAATCCTAGAGATTTTTTTGTGGGGAAATGACACTAGATCAGCAATTTTTGAAATACTCAACAACCATGCCATGTAAAAGGTCACTTACATCACCTTTCTTCTTCATTTTGGTGCTTGATTTGAACTTCAGCAGAAAATCCTGACCACATCTACATGCCTAAATGCATTGAGATGCTGCAATGTGATCAGATATATGTGCTAATAAGCTGTTGGACAGCTGTATAATGGTCGTGGTAATTTAGGTCAAGTAGAACACACATAAAAGCAATAAATGACATAATAAATAAATGTTACATCTGCAACTACACCCAGCAGTGTTGTTACAGTGTAGTGACACATCCTGGAGAACACTTGTTCAACACTTTAGGATGGTGAGGCATTAATAAATTATCTATGCACTGTACATCAGCTTCCTTTACCTCAAACAGCCCAGTCAGTGTGATTTGCCTATCATAGCCTGACGATATACATTTAACACTGACACACTCATGTGCCATATTATACAGATACATGACAAAACTCAAAGACCAGCACATAGCAAGTGTGTATGTGTGAAATGCTGAGCCATCTATTGCAGACGCCTAAGCAACAGCATAGAAGACAAAAAAGAGGGCAAGGCAGCAAGCGCGAGAGACAGGCAGCAACAGAGACATGGAGAGGGGAGGGCGATGTGTGAAAAGAAAGACAGCTGGGGAATAGCAACGTGAGGGAGGAGAGGGATGAAAAAAAGACAGCCGTCAATCACTCAGTGTCTATGGAGAAAGATTGAAATTCTGATCAGATCCCCAAACACATACCTGAATTAAAAGAGGGAGACAGTACGGCCTGTACAGTTGTGCTTTCTGCTTTCTATGCAAGTGTATCTATGTGTAAGTATGATTTTACTCTGTGCATATATATGTGCTTTTCCAGTATTTGTGTATTTCTGAATCATATGTATCATATGCACCAGTCTGTATGTTTAAATACAGGTTGTATTACGAGCAAACCGGTGAAAGCTGCAGATATTCCCATGCTTTTTGTGTTGACATCTTTGTGTTTTTGTATATTGTGGGTATCTTTTTTGAGTTTATGTCTGTGCGTCTCCGTAAACAAAGGTTTCCAGGGCATACATAGATTCAACAACACATTAGTCCCTAGTTGGCTGAAAATGTCAATATTCACTATTCACACAAACAGAAAAGCTTGGTACGCCAAACCAGTGGGGGATGCAGGTCAGTCTTACTTTTTTAAAGGTTACTCTATATGGCATTTCCTTTATATAAGAGAGAAGTGAGGGATGAGAGGAAACACTACAAAACAGAAGGGTTGAGAGATGGAGAATGCCACAGTATTACTTTCATGCTTGATTAAAATCACCACAAACTACGTTTATGGTGAGTAAAATAAATATGCAGAAGGCATGGATTATGCAAATTTTACTAAAAGCTATTTTCACTTTTTTGTTATGTGCAGGTATGACTGTGAGATATCATTCATTAAACAGTCTTCCCAATCAAAGTGACCAAAGTCCGAATGAATGTGATAACAGAGGAGCTCCAACATACACATGCATTTCCCTCACCTAAGCCAGACGTAGTATTCCCAGTAGTCAAAAAGCATGTAAAGCAGACTTTCACCTGCTGTCTGTACCATGTGAGAAAAAGCCAATTTTGACAATGTCCAAAGATTCATATCCCAACACTGGTCATGTCTGGAACTCATCATATAGTCTTCCATCCATCCATCCATTCACTTCCGCTTTTCCTTTTCATTGTCGCAGGGGGCGCTGGAGCCTATCATATAGTCTTCTGCTAAAATATTTAGTTTCTTGATGACAAGGTTATGCACTGTCTAAACTTCATTAATTCCATAACACATTTAAGTGATGAAGGTTGGATAGACAGTAAGCAGGGCCACTAAATATTTTTAATTTTAAGAATTATTTTGGTAAATTACCTCTAGGGCTGTTCGATATAAAGATATATATGGATGACGATATGAAAACATCTCTCGTTTCATATTATGCTATCATTTGTTTAGCGGTGTTGCACAACAAAGTGTTCACAGAAATGTTTTTTCATCATTTTCAGTGTCACTGTAGTAGCTATATTAATTTCTTAAAGTTCTATCTCTTATATTTAAAATAACCACACTATGATGGACAAGCGACTGTTTTTACGCGTTGCCGTTAGCCACAACGACAGTAAACCCTTTCACAATAAAGCTGAAGATCTTTTAAGATTTTTAAAAATAAACTGAAATGATGACAAAATTAAGGACCAGTAAAAACAAATCAAGGACTTTATTTCCAAACGAGGGGCTAGCTCTAGCATGGAGATGGTTTGGTTATGAAAAGTCTGACACAAACCGCAAAACTGTACTATGCAAATTAGGCAGGAAACCAGTCACCACCTCAGATTCCAACATGACAAACCTCTTCCACCACTTAGGCAAGAATTATGTGAAAGAGAATTGAGAGAGTTTATGGACGAGAAGCAAAAAATAGCTGTCAGGTCCTCAAAATAAACCTTAGACTCAAACGTTAGAACAGGCTTTTCCCCGCAGCACGCCGTGTAATAAATACTCACAAAGAAAATGGCGGCCGTTACAGTTTATGTCTAAAAATGTATAGCTTCATGCATTGGTCAAAACATTTGACCCCAGGTACACGACACCCAGCTGAAAACACGTCAAGCAAGTCAAGTTGCCCGCCATTCACAGAATTTACAAAATATGTAAAATTTTTGTATATCGTTGTCAGGACGATAAATGTCGTATATCGGGATATAAGATGTTGGTCATATTGCACAGCCCTAATTACATCCATATTAAAACTAATTGCAGAAAACAAAGTATATACAGAGACATTCCATAAAAAAATGCAGTTCTATTGTGCTAACTTTAGTTTTTTTGTTTGTTTGTTTTTTTTTTACATTAATAATTTTAAACAACTGTCTCCAAAAGAAAGAAAACAGGAGTAAACCTATTAACCAGTCACTTACATAACTACTTTTAAATATTAAAGGAGTCACATTTATGGGAAGTAAAACATGGTGATTCTTCATTAACAATAATGCACTTGTGCGACACCATCTCTATATCCTATCAGTTGCTGACCAACAGATTTAGCGTGTCGCTCAAGTAGTTTACAAGCACACTATTATTAAATCTCCCTCCGAGGTGTAAAACAGTAGGGAAAGCTAGTAAAAATGGCACACATATTTTCACCGTGACTCCACTAGGCCAGCTGAGAGTTCCATATTTATTTGTGACTGATAGGACAAAATCACAGATGACTCAAAACTAAATCAGCCAAATTATATCTGTATATCTATCTGTTGTGCCACTCAATTGAGTTTTTGATTTGATTTTTGCAACCCACTGCCTCCCTCGTGCACTTTCTTTGTCTCCCTAGCATATTTTAATATATTTGAATTTTCTCCCCCGCTATCTCCGTGGCTCTGTCTCTGCATCTTTGAGACAGATAAAGCCTTGTGCTTTCGATTGGAGCGTAATGGATTATTTTCCTGAGTGGAAAATGACGGGTTATTTCCTTGAAGTCTATCATGGGAGCACCAATAGCGGTTTCTAAGTCAGCAGGGCTCAGTGGAACAAAGAAGAAATTCAGGTGATTTGGTTTGGTCTGTCTTTGATGCAACAGTGGGGATGATTGGAGGAGTTTCATCTCTGTGTTTCTGTCATTGTTCACCCTGCTCATGTCTCACTCTTAGGAACTAACTCAAAAATGTTGTGTAAAAGTAGCTTCATAAATGTAGCATATGTTATATATAGTCAAATTTAAACTGGAAACAAAATTGAAAGTCTGTGTGAAGAAGTTACTTCACATCTGTGTTAAAAGAAATTCTCTAGACTTGTGAAGAAATGTGTGGCAAAAGACACCGATCCAGAGCACATAACACAGTAGGACCAAGAGATTCATAGGGGCGATGGGTTGCGAGAGACACAGGAAGGTGAAATGAAAAAGAACAAAAATAAATCAGAAATGGGAGGAAAAAATGCTAAGAGTCAGAATGAGGCAGTGGTATCAAAAGATTAGGTGCTGAAAAGATGGCATAGGTATTTAGGAAGAAATTGTAAAATGGAGTGAACAGAAAGGAGTGACAGTCAGTTGCATGATGTGTTTTAGCTAGTCAGAGAATTAACTGAATTTTAAAAAAACAACTGCCTACAAAATATAAAGATAGCAAATAATACTGGGCCACCACCAACACAACAGTTCTCTCCGTTCAATCCTAGCACCTCTCTGGCTTAGAACCACTAAATACATTTTGGAGAATTTGTGGGTGGGAAGTGAGAAAGCATTTTGTTGTGGGTGCACTGTTGCATCCTAGCTCACTGACTAGTGGCAGCTAATGAACTCTACTTGTAATTTTTTTTCCTAAATATACCCATATGGGAAAGAAATAGTAAAAACTTATATGTGATTACTCATGAAAGTGGCCACTTTCATGAGTAAATCATATAAAGCTTACATGATTTACTCATGAAAGTGGCCACTTTCTCATTACTTTCATACATTGTTTTAGTAAGTATCCAAAACGTACAAGTTTTAAAGTCAGAATTCTTTTTTTTTTTTTTTTTTTTTTTTTCTTAAATGACATCAGAAACAGCAGTATGCGACATTACGTGATGGCAGAGCTTCAGTTCATCCTTTGTCATTTTTTTTTTTTTTTTTTTTTTTTTTAATAAATAGGACAGGGGGAATGAATGAGAGAAAGAGGGGGAGAGAAAGAAAGAAAACCAAAGGGGAGAAGAGACGGTGAGAAGGGGGGGGAAGAGAGAGAAAAAAAAAAAAGAACTCCTGGGTCACCTGTATGGAGAAAAAAAAAAAACAAACAAAAAAAAAAACAAACAGAGGAGACAGCAAACAACAAAGAGTAACATAATAATAGAGAAAACAAAGCACCATCACAATAAACTAGCTAGTCATAGATATCAATATTTACTAAATAATAAACGATATTGTGCAGCACGCAAGATAGACAGCGCACAGTGTGCTTTGAGGCAGCAGCCAAGAAAGCTTTAGTCCGCGTCTGTGAATACCCATGTGTGCATACCTGTGTGGATCAGCATGCTTGCATTCCAAAGGTTTCTCCATGTAATGATCTGCTAGGGAGTGTGGGGGGACCACAGCCCCGTCCTCCAGGGTGTGAAGCGGGTATGGAGGAGATCAAAACTCCAGACATCCAGAGGCCCCCAGAACACAAGAGACCAAGGAAGACCAACAGAGGGGCAGCCGCGCCACTGTCCCAGAAAGAGCTGAGGAGAGTCCCAGCAGCCGCGGAGCAGAAGCCAGGGGGAGTTGCAGTGACGCGCCCGTGAGCTCCACCGGCAGCCAGCCGTGCCTGAGTGACCGAGCCCCAGGCCGAGAGGCCGGGGACACCCCACCTCCGAAGTGGCCCGAGTGAGTCAGAATTCTGAGAAAAAAATCAGAATTCTGACTTTAATCTCAGAATTCTGACTTTAATCTCAGAATTCTGAGAAAAAAGTCAGAATTCTGAGATTAAAGTCAGAATTCTTTCCTTTTTTTCCCCAGTGGCCCTAATCCTCTTTCGTAGTTTTCACTCTTATATGCTTTTCATACAAGTTTCACGCAAGACAGATACAAACTTTATAAGATTTATATGTATCTTTTCCATATGGGTAAGCTAATGTTGTAGCTTTAGACATTGTGCCTGAAAATATGAACAAACATATCACTGATTATATTTTTAAAATAATTTATTTTCAGTTGATTTTAGTGGACTGACACAAATTCAGATAATAAACAAATGAATAGACTTTGAAAAGATCACTTAACAATAGAAATCCTCTGACTGTCACAGGGGACAAAAGTGAGGTAGGTCTTTTGGTCTATGCTGTACATGCTGTCAAAATTTGTAAAGCATTTTTCACCACCTGGATACAAATAATAGGAGAAATTGTTGGATCATCAGATATTTTGACAATATCTGTCAAGTTTAAACAGATGGATAGAAAATGACGTCTAAAGTGCAGAGTGCCTTTTCTGTAGAGGTGCATAGTCTACTGCAACAGGACGGTTATCTCTTAAAATTTATTCAGGTAGGTAACAAATCAGACATAGAGCAATCCACGGATGACAGGCAGGTCAAAGCTTAAAGGTGCTACCTTGTCTTGACTAGTGATACCGGTGTTTTCAAAAAATCAAACAACTTCAGCTGAGATTAGCCTTCATTGTAACTTGTATTACCCCGAACTATGTCAGGATCAGCCCCAAATTGTTTTCAACCCTAAAGCTTTTACTGGAAACTGTCAAGAGGAGCATCCAAAATTCAGAAAGCAATATTATGGGCTTGGGATCTGACACAATAGCAATTCATGTGCAATACCTGCAGCCATAGAGCATCGTTACATGGTACTGCAGTGATGAAGAAGGAGCTTACCCCAAAGATCAAATGCCAAAGATCAGGTTTCCATCAAAATGTAGCTTAATTTATTTCTAGAGCAGCTGAATCAGAAAATGTTACCATCAGCTTCTTCTAACATTAGCTAAGAATCAACATAACAGTTAGTAGTAAAGCTTAAATACCAAACCCTCAAAGAGTATGATATATACTGAATGCAAAGCTCATGTTAATGGTAAATTAGAGCAATCTTCTGATGACCAATAAAATGCACAATGATCATGTAAAATTTTAAAATCTCCAAAATGTATATCCCCTGAGTAATAATGATAGTAAAGTTGATTTAGAATGGAGGGTTGTGTTTGATGGCTGAATTTAAAAACATGTTTAAAATGTTTCTATTTCTAAATTTCGTGCTGACTTGTTTTCATGCAAAGTGACTTACTTAGCACTGAAGTTTAGTCCAAATAGAGGTTTGCACATCTTTACTCAAATAGAAGCCAAGATGTGAGATTTCTGACAGTACTGATGATTTTGAAGATTTGTGATGTGTGCTATAGTAAGATAAAGATGGTGAAAAGTAAAGAGAGAAAAATAGAAATATCTTTCTAAAAAAAATCACAAGTTCCTCTGGGTGTTGATGAAGAAAAGTGAGAAAAGGTTATCCCACCTCTTTTGGTGCATCACAAAACCTAAAAGAAGAAAAAAAAAGTGTTACTGAAATTGTTCTATGTTTCTCTGTGTCTTGCAGACTTGACTATCTTTTTTAAGTTACTTTGCCTAATCATTAATTTGCAATTTACAGTAGGTTCAGTGAGTTTCTTATAACAAGAAGCAGTAGGTTTGATCCTAAAACGTTAAAAATAGAATCACTAAACTCAAAGTAAATGTAGTAGAGTTAGCTACATTTTATCCAAGCAGTATGAGGTTAGCTAGCAATAAATCGGATATACAGCTATCATATAAAACAGTGCAGGAAGTTAAGGCACTGTGTTACACATTATCTGTAATGATGACATTATATTCATAAAAATATTGATTTTTTTTTTCTTTTTTTGCCTGTCCCGTTTGGCTCTTTTGCCATCAGAATTGTTGTCTAAAGGCAAAGAAAGATGCCCAATGGATTTACTTTACCAAATTGACCATCCCAGCCTTGCCGTAATGGTCCATTTGATTCACCTTTTATTGTTCATTTTATTTTCACTTACTGAATACGGGACAGACTTGACTGGGGGAAAGAAGGGGAGAAAGAAAGAGGGAAAGAGAAACAGCTGAGAAGAGGGACGGGGGAGAAGGGCAAAAGACAAAAACCAACAGAATGAGCAGAAAAAAAGAAGAAGAAAAAAAATGCATATATCAATCACCTGGGTCACCTGCTGAGAAAGAAAAAAGAAAACAAGCAGAAGAGAACAAGAGTAATAGAATAAACAACATCACAATGATATATGGGAATATGACAGTAAATACTAAATATTAAACATTATTGTGCAGCACATAAGATCAACAGAACACAGTGTGCTTTGGGGTAGGAGCCAAAAAGGGTGTAGTTTGTGGGTGTGATCACCCGTGTGTACACCTGTGAGCATGGACGCGCTTGTTTTTTGTTTTAAAAGGTTCCTTCATGTAATGATCTGCTAGAGGGTGTGGGGGGGCCACAGCCCCGTCCTCCAGGGCATGAAGCAGGTATGGAGGAGATCAAAACTCCAGACATCCAGAGGCCCCCAGAACACAAGAGACCAAGGAAGACCAACAGAGGGGCAGCCGCGCCACTGTCCCAGAAAGAGCTGAGGAGAGTCCCAGCAGCCGCGGAGCAGAAGCCAGGGGGAGTTGCAGTGACGCGCCCGTGAGCTCCACCGGCAGCCAGCCGTGCCTGAGTGACCGAGCCCCAGGCCGAGAGGCCGGGGACACCCCACCTCCGAAGTGGCCCGAGTGAGCTCTTTACTACCTCAATTCTCAAAAGTTCTTGAAAAACTGTTTAAAAACAGACTGGAAAAATTTATAGATAAACATAAACTACTCACTGAGAGTCAGTACGGATTCAGATGAAGCAGATCAACATCATCGGCACTATTAGATTCAATAGAATACATCACAAATTCCATAGACAAAAAGCAATATGTGGCTGGGTTATTCATAGACTTGACAAAGGCATTTGACACTATAGATCATGATATATTAATAAGAAAACTGGAACGTTATGGTGTCAGAGGGGTAGTTTTAGATTGGGTCCGGAGTTATTTAAGTGACAGAAAGCAGTTTGTGAAAATAAATGGTGGTTGCTCCTTATGTATGGACATTGCTTGTGGTGTACCCCAAGGGTCAATTTTGGGTCCAAAATTCTTCAACTTGTACATTAACGACATCTGTAAAGTGTCCAAAGTATTAAAAATGGTTCTCTTTGCTGACGATACAAACATTTTTTGCTCTGGTGATGATCTGCAGAATTTATTGGAGGATATGACTAATGAAATAAGTAAAGTGAAGTTCTGGCTTGATAAAAACAAATTATCATTAAATTTGAATAAATCTAAACTTATGTTATTTGGAAATAGTAGTTTAAATACAAATGCAAAGATTCAAATAAATGGTGTTGATATTGAAAGAGTCAGTGAAAATACATTTCTGGGGGTAATAATAGATGAAAAACTTAACTGGAGAGCTCACGTAAGATATATTCATTCCAAAGTATCACGAAGCATTGCAGTACTAAACAAGGCAAAACAGGTATTCGACAGAACATCACTTCATATTCTCTACTGTTCACTGGTTTCACCATACTTAAGCTATTGTGCAGAGGTCTGGGGCAATAACTATAAAACCACATTACATTCACTTTTTACTCTTCAAATAAAAAGCAATTCGAATCATCCACAATGCAGGTTATAGGGAACATACAAACTCACTATTTTTGCAGTCTGAAATATTGAAAATTGACGATATAGTGAAATTCCAAACAGCACAAATTCTATTCAAAGCAAAAAATAAAGAACTGCCAGGTAATATTCAGAGTATGTTTTTTTTGAAAGAAGGAAGTTATAATTTAAGGGGTTTTTGTAACTTCAAAACAATGAAGGTACGTACTACAAGAAAAGGCTTTTGTGTTTCTGTTCAAGGAGTGAAACTATGGAACAAACTGAATATGGAATTAAAGCAATGTCCAAACATAAAACTGTTCAAAAAGAGTTATAAAAATATGATCTTCTCGATCTATAAAGAAAAGGAAAATATTTAAATTAAGTGAATGTCTCTATTTAAAAACAAACAAACAAAAAATTCATGATGTGATATTATAGTATATAGTATATCAGAAATCTGTTCACTATTTTTATTACAAATTATATCAGTAAGGAAGCTGACTAAATATTCACTGATAATTTATGGGACAGGGGTGGGATTAAATAAGTGTATACTTCTTCCCACTCCCTTTCAACATGTAAATTAATCAGAATGTTTTTTTGTATGTAATTTGTATAGTATATATTTTTTCTCTCATTTCTTTTCTAAATGTACTTGTATATTGTTCACATGTTGAAATAAATTACCAAATTACCAATTACCAAATTACTTCATGAGTCTTATTGCCTCGAAGAAGAGGAATGCTTTCTTAGTATTGTGTCGACATATATTTGGAAGAAACCCCTTTAGAGTAGATGCATAACAAACTAAAAGGACACATGTGCAATTTAACTATACATCAGACTTTCATATTGTGCTAAATTAGCTGTTAATATCTGGACCTAGGTATGCTGGCAAAATCAGATAGATCCATAAGTGTGAAATGGTTTCATGTTTGTTACAGAACACAGATAACAGGCTGTCTCTCTCTGGCAGGAGCAGAGATGTATGTTTTTCTCAGGGTTTGGTTTTTCAACATAAGGTCACACCTGTCAAGCATCTTTCAGTTACTTTGAAATTTTGAATTATGATTTCCCAGTGGAAAAAGAAAGAAAGACAGTTTTGTGTCAGCTTTATTACATAGCAGCTGTAGTACAAAGCTGTGCACAGTAGGTGGTTGATGCCAACTTTGGTGGTAACACCAGGTGTCAAACTGAACGAAGGTGTCCTGTGAACTGTGGCTGAGTTATGGACGCAGAGGTTGGCAGATACTGGCACGCCAAGCAGAATGTGCCCCTTCAGTAGCCAAAGTAACAACTCGGATGTGGGAAGAATTTGGTGATGCCACTGAGTAAGATTTTTGGTCCACCTTTAGGCAATTCTGGCAAACCAACTCAGGAATGATTGAAATTAAAGATCCAATTTTAGTGGGATCACACTCATTTGCCTCCCCAGCAAGGTCTATACCAGTGTACTGGTTGTGTTGTGTTGTGTTAAGATGTGTGGAAGTTTACAGAACTGATCTACATTTGTTTTGTGGACTTGGAGAAGGTATTTTAGGTGTGTCTCTCAAGTCATCCTGGAAGGGGTGCTTTGGTAGTACAGGGTGACATCATTCATGAGAGGCTCAGAGTAAAGCCCCTGCACATCTACATTCAAAGGAGCCAGCTGAGGTGGTTTAGCCCTCTGATTAGGATGCCAACTGGGCACTTTCAGGGATTTCTGACCAGATGCAAGCCCCAGTGCAGACATACGGCATTAGGCCTAAGATTAGATCAGATGTCTGGGTTGGGACTGTTTTGGTGTTTCCCTTAATGAACCCAACAAGTGACCTATGGATGTATCGCATAGACTGCTGCCCCTGATACCTGAACCCAGATAAATGATATAAAATGGATATATGGGGGGATGGATGACAAATGCTGATTGTGCTAGTGAAACCTTGAACCTGCTAAAAGTCAAATTTATCTGCATTATTAATGTATAAAGGGACAACCCTTTAATATATTTTAGGGTCATCATTAAAGATTCAGGCAGAGAGAACAAAAAAACAATTAATTAGACGAGGGAAAAATGGTTTGCATTTAACTTTTAGTGTTCCAAAGTTATTCTCTTATATTTGGTCTGTAGAGAGAATTCTAATAAATCCTCCAATGTGTTTTTTCTTTGCTTTTACTTACGTATAGATTTAGATGGATTGGCACTGGTGTTTAAGGGCCCGATTTACTAAGTGGGGCAAATTGGTGTGATGCGCTGATAGGAGTAGAAGTTCTCTGTGTAATCTAACAATGCACTAATTTGTGATGCAAACAAGGATGCAGTAAGCTCATTTCAATAATGACCAACACTCTACCAAGAGCAATTCAAATTACAGGGCCAAAAACAACCATTGAGAGAGCAAGTAACGTACTAACAAAAAGTATACAGAGTAAGCCCAGATTTTATGCATGTGTTTCTCTCTGTAAACAGTGAGGTAATTCAGATAAATGAGAGGCAGCTGAGCGAGAATCAATAAGTTTATAATACAACAGTGAACTCTGGGGAGAATAACATTTCTGTGTGGTCCTAAGGACTGAGACTCAGGTGGAGATGGGATTTATTCAGAAGAAAGCAGCATTATTACCAACTATTTTAATATATAAACATGAAATTTGTAGGTAACAGTAGACCTGTATAAAACTTAGAAGAATACAAAAAATATATATATAACATTTCAAACCACCTGTGTGTTAATGTAGATACTGCTACTGTGCCAGATGAATAAATGTGTGCATCGCCCTTATTTTTTTCTGCAGGCTGATGGAGACTAAATGTCTTTTTCTAAAGGGAGTTTAACATATTTTAAAATGCAGACATTAATCTAATGAATTAATATGGTCATATTAAAATCTGCATTTTAACAGACATTACAGTATGATATGAAAAAGTTCACAAAGATAAGTAAAAGCAGGCATATATATATATATATATATATATATATATATATATATATATATATATATATATATATATATGTTGTGTTTCTGTGTGTATGACTGAAACTCTCCACACCTATCATCTCACTGTAAAAAGTTGGTAATCAAATGAAACCTTTGTGCTACAGCTTCAGTGACTGAATTAAGATAATAAATATTACCAGAGTATTTCAGTTGCCACAAACACCAAAGTATATGTGGAGCATAGTATGTTTTTTTATTTCATGGTTGCATGTCTGTAGGTTGGGCTCATTGGATGTTAATTATGTGGCTTGTTAGTTGGAAGACAACCAATTACACAATAACAGATGTGGCAAACTACGTGTGTGTATGTCAGAACACATTTACTCTGTTAGTTATGTTAGCGGGGAAATTTAGGACCCTGTGCTTCTATAAATATTTAAGTGTTTTCTTCCCTCTAAAATGATCACTGGAATTTCCCAAAGCCATGTCAAAGTGAAACAGTCAAGCTGCACTGTCTCATCTACAGTGTGGATCCTTAAATAACTTTATTAACACTTTAAAGCCAAAACCATAACGTAATTTCCAGAATTTCTTTTAGTGTTTATTAAAAAAAAAAAATTCTTTAATTTGCATGTATGAGTTTCAATTTGAGTATAACCATCATATTAGTGTGTGTGTGTGTGTGTGTGTGTGTGTGTGTGTGTGTGTGTGTGTGTGTGTGTACATGTGTGTATATATATATATACATACATATATATATATATATATATATATATATATATATATATATATATATACACTCAACAAAAATATAAACGCAACACCTTTGTTACTGCTCCCATTCCCCATGGGATGGACGTAGAGACCTAAAATTCATTCCAGATACACAATATAACCATCCCTCCCAAACAGTGGTCACAAATCAGTCCAAATGTGTGGTAGTGGGCACATCTGCTATATTGAGATAATCCATCCCACCTCACAGGTGTGCCACATCAGGATGCTGATCTGACATCATGAGTAGTGCACAGGTGTACCTCAGACTGCCCACAACAAAAGGCCACCCTGGAATGTGCAGTTTTTTGCGCTATTGGGGGTCTGGGGACCCAGAACCGGTCAGTATCTGGTGTGACCACCATTTGCCTCATGCAGTGCAACACATCGTCGCATGGAGTCTATCAGATTGTCAATTGTGGCCTGTGGAATGTTGGTCCACTCCACTTCAATGGCTGTGCGAGGTTGTTGGATATTCGTGGGAACTGGTACACGCTGTCGTATACGCCGGTCAAGCACATCCCGAACATGCTCAATGGGTGACATGTCCGGTGAGTATGCTGGCCATGCAAGAACTGGGACATTCTCAGCTGCCATCTGCCCTGAACAATGTGAACCATGATTCATCCGTGAAGCGCACACCTCTCCAACGTGCCAGACGCCATCGAATGTGAGCATTTGCCCACACAAGTCTGTTACGGCGACGAGCTGGAGTCAGGTCAAGACCCCGATGAGGACGACGGGCATGCAGTTGAGCGTCCCTGAGACGGTTTCTGACAGTTTGTGCAGAAATTGTTTGGTTGTGCAAACCAATTGTTCCAGCAGCTGTCTGGGTGGCTGGTCTCAGACGATCTTGGAGGTGAACCTGCTGGATGTGGAGGTCCTGGGCTGGTGTGGTTACACGAGGTCTGCGGTTGTGAGGCCGGTTGGATGTGCTGCCATATTCTCTGAAACGCCTGTGGAGACGGCTTATGGTTGAGAAATGAACATTCAATGCACGGGCGACAGATCTGGTTGACATTCCTGCTGTCAGCATGCCAATTGCACGCTCCCTCATTGCTTGTGGCATCTGTGGCATTTTGCTGTGAGACAAAACTGCACATTCCAGGGTGGCCTTTTGTTGTGGGCAGTCTGAGGTACACCTGTGCACTACTCATGATGTCAGATCAGCATCCTGATGTGGCACACCTGTGAGGTGGGATGGATTATCTCAATATGGCAGATGTGCCCACTACCACACATTTGGACTGATTTGTGACCACTGTTTGGGAGGGATGGTTATATTGTGTATCTGGACTGAATTTTAGGTCTCTACGTCCATCCCATGGGGAATGGGAGCAGTAACAAAGGTGTTGCGTTTATATTTTTGTTGAGTGTATATATATATATTAGGGGTTCAACGATACACAAAATTCACGGTTCGGTTCGGTTCGATACTTTGGTGTCACGGTTCGATATTTTTTCGATACAAAAAAATGTTCATGCCTTTTTAATTTGTCATTTATTAAAATTATAAATATATATTTTAACTCAAAAGTACAGTTTTTAAATTTAACCCTAACCCTTGTGCGTGTTTTTTATTTTGACAGCGAATGCGCACCTGCAGACCACTTATAGCTCGTCATATTGCAGCCACATAAATTCTTTTGTCCATGAAACCATAAAGCTGCACTTTCTTTTTGCCTTATAGTCTGATTTGTCATAACTTTTCCGTTTTGTGGTAAGCTTTTCTTTGGCTGTCACTTCTTCACCCTGACCTGTCTTATTTGGCTCAGCAGAACTGAAATATATATCCTGCTGCTTTCACACACGCACTCACATAACGCTCAGCGATTCTCTGCGCGATCAACCTCTCACATGTTTAAGCTTGCTGCGGGAGATTTCACTTGTCATGTTTGTGTAATAAGCTAACGATTAATAAGACGATGTCAGAGGAATTGGTGCGCAAATTATCATCACTCACCAATCAGTGCTGTCCGAGCGATTGCAAAGTGAAAGCAAAAAAACAAGCACAAATTCAAACGCGATTTCAATATGTCACATATTGACAGTGGCTCACCGATGCCAATGACATAATTACCCAGCTAAATTTCCGAAAGAATGCAAAAGCATTGACATATATTTTTCCTTCCTACAATAGCCCGACGGGCAGGGCAGAGATAGATTTTGGTAGCCCGACTGGAAAAATCGCTAGCCCCTGGACGTCGGGCTAGCGATATTGCGAGCCCTGTATCTGATTGAGGAATCAGTCATCTATGGAAAAGAGAGTTTATTACAGAGAAATGGCTCTTTCCAAAATAAAAGCTATACTATACGCTTCTTCTGGGATATATTCTCAGCAGCATATTAAACATATCAGGTCCCCATAAGGAGACTCATGTGCTAACGGCTGTCTAAATGACTCGGCTAAAGTTTGTAGCATGCATGCTTGTTGTTTTTGCACTAGGATGATGTAAATGTGCAGTCATATTCGTTGTGTTCCCACTAGTGCTTTCAGGTTAATCTCGTTGAAATGACGTTAACGCCACAACATGGCAAATCTCCGTTAATGAGCTACCCCTGACCGCCCCGTGCATGGGGCTAGACAGCCAACACGTTAACGAGTTAACTGCGCTAGTTCCCACTAGTTCCCACCCATGTAATTGAGCATTGCGTGGCACATCCAACATACTGTTTTACTTTAGTCCATGACACGCTTACCTTCAGGGTCACACATCACATGAAAACCAAAAGTAATTCCAAACGCCACATCTGAATGAGGGTGGGGGAGGTTCAATTTGCCATGTTGCAAGGAGAGCTTAACTTCTGTCTCGCTAGCTTGCCCTGTGCTCTTCCTTCTGACGATGCTGTCTGTGTTGAGCGCTCAGTGGATCTGCGCTCGACAGTGTAGCCTAGTCGGAGTAGTCGAACTGAACGCTCAACACAGACAGCATCGTCAGAAGGAAAGTTGATGAAATAAATTACAAATTTTGTATTGTTCGATACATATGCGTACCGAACCGAAAGCACTGTATCGAATGGTTCAATATCGATACGAATATCGTTGCACCCCTAATAAAAAAATAAAAAAAACACCCAGCACGCCCCTGCGGGCGGTTTATCCTTCAAGCTCGGGTCCTCTACCAGAGGCCTGGGAGCTTGAGGGTCCTGCGCAGTATCTTAGCTGTTCCCAGGACTGCGCTCTTCTGGACAGAGATCTCCGATGTTATTCCCGGGATCTGCTGGAGCCACTCGCCTAGCTTGGGAGTCACCGCACCTAGTGCTCCGATTATCACGGGGACCACCGTTACCTTCACCCTCCACATCCTCTCGAGCTCTTCTCTGAGCCCTTGGTATTTCTCCAGCTTCTCGTGTTCCTTCTTCCTGATATTGCTGTCATTCGGAACCGCTACATCGATCACTACAGCCGTCTTCTTCTGTTTGTCTACCACCACTATGTCCGGTTGGTTAGCCACCACCATTTTGTCCGTCTGTATCTGGAAGTCCCACAGGATCTTAGCTCGGTCATTCTCCACCACCCTTGGGGGCATCTCCCATTTTGACCTCGGGACTTCCAGGTTATACTCGGCACAGATGTTCCTGTACACTATGCCGGCCACTTGGTTATGGCGTTCCATGTATGCCTTGCCTGCTAGCATCTTGCACCCTGCTGTTATGTGCTGGATTGTCTCTGGGGCATCTTTACACAGCCTGCACCTGGGGTCTTGCCTGGTGTGATAGACCCCAGCCTCTATGGATCTTGTGCTCAGAGCTTGTTCTTGTGCTGCCATGATTAGTGCCTCTGTGCTGTCTTTCAGTCCAGCTTTGTCCAGCCACTGGTAGGATTTCTGGATATCAGCCACCTCCTCTATCTGCCGGTGGTACATACCGTGCAGGGCTCTGTCCTTCCATGATGGTTCCTCATCTCCCTCCTCTTTCTTGGGTTTCTGCTGCCTGAGGTATTCACTGAGCACTCGGTCAGTTGGGGCCATCTTCCCAATGTATTCTTGGATGTTCGTTGTCTCATCCTGGACTGTGGTGCTGACACTCACCAGTCCCTGGCCCCCTTCCTTCCGCTTAGCGTACAGCCTCAGGGTGCTGGACTTGGGGTGAAACCCTCCATGCATGGTAAGGAGCTTTCTTGTCTTTATGTCAGTGGCTTCTATCTCCTCCTTTGGCCAGCCTATTACCCCAGCAGGGTACCTGATCACGGGTAGGGCGTACGTGTTGATGGCCCGGATCTTGTTCTTACCATTCAGCTGACTCCTCAGGACTTGCCTGACCCTCTGCAGGTACTTGGTGGTTGCAGCTTTTCTAGCGGCCTCTTCATGGTTCCCATTCGCCTGCGGGATCCCCATGTACTTGTAACTGTCCTCTATGTCTGCAATGTTGCCTTCTGGTAGTTCAATCCCCTCAGTTCTGACTACCTTCCCTCTCTTTGTTACCATCCGGCTACACTTCTCCAGTCCGAACGACATTCCAATGTCATTGCTGTATAGCCTGGTAGTGTGGATCAGTGAATCGATGTCTCGTTCACTCTTGGCATACAGCTTGATGTCATCCATGTACAGGAGGTGGCTGACAACTGCTCCGTTCCGTAGTCGGTATCCGTAGCCAGTCTTGTTAATGATCTCACTGAGGGGGTTCAGGCCTATGCAGAACAGCAGTGGGGACAGAGCATCTCCTTGGTAGATCCCGCACTTGATGGTGACTTGTGCTATGGGCTTGGAGTTGGCCTCTAGTGTTGTACGCCACATCCCCATTGAGTTCCTGATGAAGGCTCTTAGGGTCCCATTGATCTTGTACAATTCTAGGCATTCCAGTATCCAGCTGTGGGGCATTGAGTCATAGGCCTTCTTGTAATCAATCCAGGCAGTGCACAGGTTGGTCAGTCTGGTCTTGCCGTCTCGGCTGATTGTTCTGTCTACCAGTAGCTGGTGTTTTGCGCCTCTGGTATTCTTGCCAATTCCTTTCTGTGTCCCGCTCATGTATTGACCCATGTGCCTGTTCATCTTAGCCGATATGATGCCTGACAGGAGCTTCCATGTAGTACTGAGGCAGGTTATTGGTCGGTAGTTGGAGGGGACCGGTCCCTTCTTGGGGTCCTTGGGGATCAGGACCGTCCGACCTTCGGTTAGCCATTCCGGGTGTCTCTCGTTAACTAGCAGCTGGTTCATTTGTGCTGCCAGACGCTCGTGGAGTGCAGTCAGCTTCTTCAGCCAGTAGGCGTGAACCATGTCGGGCCCTGGTGCTGTCCAACTCTTCATACTGGAGACCCTTTCTTGGATATCTGCCACTGTGATGGTTACTGGACCCTGTTCAGGGAGGTCGCTGTGGTCTGCCCTCAGATCCTCTAGCCACTGAGCATTGCATCCTTCTCCCATATGCTCTTCCAGTATTGCTCCGTCTCCAGCCTTGGTGGTGCTGTTCTCTTATTGTTCCCTTGCCACTGAGAGTACACCTTTGCTGGTTCTGTGGAGAACAGCTGGTTTATTCTCCTGCCTTCTATCTCTCTGGTGTACCTCCTCAAGCGGCTGGCCAAGGCTGTGAGTCTTTGCTTGGCAGTTTCCAAGGCCTCAGGTATGGACAGCTTGCTGTATTTCTTAGGCACCTTATTTGTCTTACCTTTCTGCAACTCCGTTAGTTGGCTAACCTCCCTCCGTGCTACTTTGATCTTGCCCTCTAGCCTCCTTCTCCATGGAGGGTACTGCCCCTTGTCGCTGTTCAACTTGTAGCCAAGCATCTCACTGATCACTGCTGCCGTATTGTAGATCAGCTTGTTAGTGTCGGTAATCGTGGTTGTAGGTATTGCCCGTAGTGCTGCATTAACATCATCTAGCAGACCTTCTGAGGGTACTTCACGTAATCTTGGTAACCGGCTACGGGGGATCCAGGTTTCAAGCTTGGCCATGATCCTATTTTTCAGGTCAGTTCCTCTCACACTCAACGATCCTTCTCCTATCGCACTTGGGGCTATGGCTGAACTTCTCACCCTATCTCTAAGGGAGAGGCCAGCCACCCTTCGGAGGAAGCTCATTTCTGCCGCTTGTATCCGCGATCTCGTTCTTTCGGTCACTACCAACAGCTCGTGGCCATAGGTGAGGGTAGGGACATAGATCGACCGGTAAATTGAGAGCTTCGCTTTTACACTCAGCTCCCTCTTCACCACGACGGACCGGTGCAGCGTCCGCATTACTGCAGCTGCAGCCCCAATCCGTCTGTCGATCTCCGGCTCCCTTCTCCCATCACTCGCGAACAAGACCCCGAGATACTTGAACTCCTCCACTTGGGGCAGGAACTCATCCCCGACCCGGAGTGGGCACTCCACCCTTTTCCGGCTGAGAACCATGGCCTCAGATTTGGAGGTGCTGATCCTCATTCCCGCTGCTTCACACTCGGCTGCGAACCGTTCCAGTGCGAGCTGGAAGCCCTCACCCAATGAAGCCAACAGAACCACATCATCTGCAAAAATCAGAGATGAGATTCTGAGGCCACCAAAGCGAAAGCCGTCCGCCACTTGGCTGCGCCTAGAAATTCTGTCCATAGGTTTGATCCTAAAATGTTAAAAATAGAATCACTAAACTCAAAGTAAATGTAGTAGAGTTAGCTACATTTTATCCAAGCAGTATGAGGTTAGCTAGCAATAAATCGGATATACAGCTATCATATAAAACAGTGCAGGAAGTTAAGGCACTGTTTTACACATTATCTGTAATGATGACATTATATTCATAAAAATATTGATTTTCTAATGCAAGTATTGTTTTTTGTTAACTACAGATACACTTTAAATAATCATTGAATGGTCACGTGAAAACTCATCATATGAAACTGAAGCATTTAACCGTGAGAATGCTTTCCTTTGGAAAATTAGATAAATAATTAAGACCATCTAAAACAAAGCAGGAAGCATTCATTATTAAATGTGGTTCCACCCAAGCATTACAAGGTTGTTGGAATCTAATTAGTTGCAACAATATAATATTTTTCCATGTTAAATTATTTTTAATGACAAATATGCAATCATATTTATGGTGTATGACTACGGTTCATGACATCATTAAACAAAAAAGGCAATTATGAAAAAAAAAAACAGTGTTCGGTTCACTGGAATGACAGTTATTTTAAGATGCAAAAGAATATGGTGACAAGCTCTGCGAAAGAGATGTAGCACGTACCTCTTTTCCTTGACTTCTAAATTACTCTCTTATTTCTTGATTTATTGATAGCTCTAATGTAGCTTCTACGTACTGTGTTTAAAGCCTAAGCCTCTGTCCTTTCCTCTGCTCTCGCCTCTTCAGAGCTTCTCTCAAGCCACCCACCGTCCTCCTGTTCTCTGCTCCCTTCTTCCCTACCCTTCATTAATTTTTAAAATGAAGAATAGAAGGCCCATTCATGATGTGTAATCTCCATGTTTTAATAATAGGATGGTCCACAACATACATTAATTTGCAACACACTCATATGCACGTGCAGACACACATGCTCCCACACAGCAGGACCCAAGTTGCCTCAGTAGAATCAACTGTTCACAATTTGTGACTATACGTAGAAAAAAATAACTAAAAATGGGGGGGGGGAATAACTAAAATTTGAGATCAGGAGAAACAATTTTAAATATTTCCTTGTCCCATGGTATCTTCAATGTTGAAGACACATTTTTAAGCTATTTTTAAAAATGCCAGATTCAGCAAATATGATAGAAATTCAAAAGTCATTTAGGGAAATTAACATTGCATGGTTTCAATAAACTCTCCATTTTCAAAAAGTCTGAATTTTCTGGAAATTATTTCATGGTTCGGGCTTTAAAGGTATATGACTGCTGCCCTCATATGTGACTTTACCCATACGGAAAAGAAATAGTAAAAACTTATATGTGATTACTCATGAAAGTGGCCACTTTAGCATTACTTTCATACATTGTTTTAGTAAGTATCCAAAACATACAAGTTTCATTATATAATTTTTCAAGGGATCTTATATCTGTTTTCACACTTATATGCTTTTCATACAAGTTTCACACAAGACAGATACAAACTTTATAAGATTTATATATATCTTTTCCATATGGGTAGTGTAGCTTTTAACACAATTGATTATGAAATCCTCATTTGCAGTCTGGATCACTGAGTAGCTTAGCAAACACTAACAAAAGCCATCCATCTGGCCATACATTTCACCCCTCCAGTTTGTGGAAGCCTGGAGCCTATACTAGCTGCCATAAGGCAGGTGAGGTAAACCCTAACACAGAGACAACCATTCACACTCATGTTCCCACCTATGGTCAGTTTAATCTAACCCCATTAACTGCATGTATTTGGAGAAAGTGCCTGGAGAGAACCCGTACAGACACAGGGACAACAGGCACAGTCCACACAGAAAGGCCCTAGATTCGAAATTATGCTTCTCTTGTACTGGGTGACCGCAATTTCTTAAAAACTTAACGAACATCTAAAACTTTTTACCGTCTGTAACTTCACGTCCCACCTTACGCTTTATGTCCCATTCTTAGATCCTCTACTGCCAAACTGTCAGATATCAAATGTGTCTTGGATAGAAAAACTGAGGATGCAGCTTTTGCTGTTCATACCGTCAATCTGTGGAAGAGTTTAAAATGTCTAAATATAGAGTTTTCAAATAATCAAAGTCTACTGAAAATGTCACAAAACTCTTAAATACACACCTTTTTAATCTGGCATTTAATTACTGTTTTCACTTAATAATAATGCCACTTTGCTACAATAGTTGTCTGTGGATTAAGCCACATTTAGTAGAAACATGGTAGAAACAGAGCAATGTAAATTTTGATCTTTATCAGTATCATATCAGCCTTCTGCTTCTGTTACTTCCAAGTTTGCTTTCTTTCTCCATATTTCCTTGTTTGCATTTTAAAGGATTTTATGTATAATTTATTTTTATATATGGATTATCAGGTTTTTTATGCCCGCGAAGCCCTTTGAAGTTCTACAAGTAATACTGGGCTATACAAATAACTTGAATTGAAATAAAATGAATTCAATTATGTTTTCACCAATAATCTGCAATTTAAAAACATGTGGTAGATGAAAGCAATAGTACCTTGTTCATCGCTAAAAATGGACTGTCCTTGTAAGCTTCAATTCTGGGAATCATGTGGATGTCACTATGACGCACACTACTACATACACATTGTTGCAAAAGGGTGGGCTGTTTAGTGTACATCCTCTGCTGCTTAATCACAAGCGTTACAGAATATTTAAAGCAAAGACAGTCAGGTGTCCCATTTCCAAGCCAATTCTTCAAGCTCATCCCACGGGATCCCGGGGCATTCCCAGGCCAGATGGATATCTTTCATAGACCCTTGTGTTATCACCACAGTCAGACGCACTGAGAATGTCTTGTTCTTCAGCAATTGTGTTTATATTTATAGACATTCTGAAAATGCTTGCTGTTCAACAGTGAGTATATGTTAGACTATCATTATAAAAAACTCAAGACATAATCAGTCACTGAACAGGAAAACCCCTCCTCTGACGATTAGAATCATGACCGTTAGGAGGTAATGTGATCTGAAAGTAGGGAGTGGGAAAACCGTCAGAGTGGGTGGATGGCTCGGGTCAAGGCATAGTTGTACAGTAGTTTAAAATGGTGTGGAAGACAAGCTGATACTCATGTCAGAAAGCACCTCTTTGTTTCATTCTGAAGGCGAGTTTAACTTTCTGTTCTTTTTATTGATTTATTTCATTCTTGCACAACACAGATGCAACGTTTTTCATCTAAAGCTCACATGATTTATCTATTACAATAAAAAAAAAAATGTCAGTTTTGTGATGACATGATGTTATGGCTAACTTGTGGGTAAGCACACAAACTGTTTGGTCAAAAGTCTTGTTTTGAAAGGTTGGGGTTTAGGCCGATCCTTTGTTAAGGTTAAGGAAACTTATTAATTACAGTTACAATAATAAACAAGACCAGAGAACAATTGTGGTCATACTTTAAAAATCAACAGTATTGACTGTTGGTTGGAAACAGGAAATGAACAGTGTGGTGAACTTTTTCTCAGTGACATTAGATACTGTACAACCACTGCCTGAATTGTTTTCTGATATTTTTTTTAAATAAATGCGCTTCAGTAGCTCCATAGAGAACAAAATGGCAAAGTAAATGTTAAGCAAATAACACATCTTTGATGCCATCACCCAGTCTTTGTCATTAAAAAACACAAAGTTTTATGTTACAAAAGTACTTTAGTATCCCCTCACTTATGAATAAGACACTGAGATACTTAAACTCTTTGGGGCATTAACTTCTGCCCAACCCTGAGTGGGCACTCTACCATTCCACAGCTGAGAACCATGGCCTTAAACTCAGTGGTGCTAATTTTTATTCCCACTACCTCACACTTGTCATCAATTGATGAGGCCAAAAAAACCCCACAAAATCCATTTAATCCTAAAAACACAGAGGGTGATCCTGAGGCCATCAAACTGGAGATACTGTAACATTTGAGTGTGACTAGAAATCCTGTCCATGGAAGTCCACCTTGTGACAACAACAAATACGGCTAGCAATGCAAACCACACTGTCACTGTCACACGGCATATCTTTGTCGTGTCTTCCTCCCCTCTCCCCAGCTGCTCATAGTAGATGGATGCCCCCACCTGAGCCTGTTTCTGCCAGAGGTGTCTTCCTGTTAAAAGCACTTTCACCATAGAGGGTCATCTAATTGTTTAGGGGTTTTCTCTATATTATTGTAGTGTCTTTAACTTACAATATAAAGTAGCCTACCTTGTGGCAACTGTTGTAGTCATTTGGTGCTGCATAAAAAAAAATGAAGTGGACTGAGTTACATGCAAATGATATCAAGTCACATTGCACAGTCGAGAGGGTAATGGGCATAAAGGCCAAATATTTTAGCAAAGAAAGCAAATAAAAGAAACCGCTCTGAGTATATTAATAATATGTTAAAATATTGTAGGTCAAATTTGATGCTTCATGCAATTGTACTTAATGTCTAAATCTAAAGCAGTTTGTGATCTCAGCCAACTGCAGAATTCTACATAAATATCCCACATGCTGATTCAACGGTGATCTACCTGACCAATGGCACCCCCACTGTAACAGGAGAACAAAACAGTGATGATGATAACAGTTATTATCACAGATGTCTTCTCCTAATCCCTCCTGCTTCTATCTGCCTTTATCTTCACATCAATATCTTACTCTCCCTCCTTACTTCAGCCTTACTCACCATCTCTCTGTCCTTTGTTTGTTTCTCCTGCATGTGTTTCTCTGAAGACCCCCTGGTACAGCAGATAGGTTCTCTATCTCTTTGCTCTCAGCTGGACAGAGAAAACATCAACGCTTCACTGAGCTTCAAGAAAAAGCTCTCCTCCATGGCTCCCTCCACCCCTGCATTTCTTGGTTTCTCCCCCTCCACCTCCCCTGATCTCTCTTATAGGTTGTCACAGTGAGAGATGGCAGACAAGTACCCCTGCTGTGGTTACAATCCTCACCAAGGGTCCCTTTTTCTCCTCACACTCTCACTCTCTGTGTGGCTCTCATATGCTCACCAAGTGAGTGTAGTCTGCACATGGTGACCCAGAGGAAGAACACCTTCTGAATATCATATAATAACAAAGTTAAATTATGTATATATATATATATATATATATATATATATATATATATATATATATATATATATATATATATATATATATATATATATGTAATGTAGAAGCTACATTAGAGCTATATATATATATATAAATAATACGTACTTAAGAAAGTCTAATTACCCAGGTACGAATTCCTTTGTTACCACAATACAACAATAGAATTTTGTTGCTGCGTGTACAGCACTGACAAATGACATTACAAATTTCACAACCAACATATATTTCCATATTTATATAGGCTAAAATCATGCTGTCAGCAGTTTTCATATGAGCAATTTTTTCAGTAGAAAGTAAGTGAAATGTCCACAACACAATCCATCGAATGTACGGAATCAAACATTTACAAACATCTCTGTTTGTAAATGTTACTTTAAAGAACTGAATAAGTGATAAAAATTCAAGTTGTAATACTGTTATTGGTCATTCATAATACTTCCATGATTACCTGATTTTAGGTTTTGCCTTATTTTTCCTTGTACACTTATCTGTTTAAAACTGTGTTTCTCTGTCACTCTCATCTTGTCCTCTCATGTCTACAGCAGTCTGAGTGTAAGCACGGGAGTAGTAGAGTAGGTAGTAACAGCTCAAAGGGAGTGCAAAGAAAAGCAAGCAAGAAGATGAAAATGTTGACATGGACACCTCATTGTGACGGCTAATGTACAGTATGTCCCAATATTCATTACATGCTACTCTCTCCTCACTCACTTGACCGCTCAACCTGGGTGGGATTTAAATTAAATGGTGTGTGCAGGTATGCATGAGTGAGAGAGACAGCGTGAGGAAGAGAAAGAGAATCAAATCGCTGCCTTGTAAAGTCCTTATTAAAGTTTCTGCTTCATTACACAAAAGCATTTGCAGACTCATGCCTGAGTAACTTTGAGACATAAGTTTGCAGATACTAGAGTTGTGTATCTCTATTTCCATGTCAACAAATGTAGTGCACTTGCTTGTCAGCAGACTTGGGTGTGCTGCTTTTTGATTTTAGAGTGCCAAGAAACAGAAGGGTCCTGCTCTTCCACATCTGATACCCTTCTAGCTAACAGTTCAGTGAGCACAAGTCATTTACCTGGCAGTATATCAGGACTTTTGTTTCACGTAGCAGATTAAAGTGGTTGTTTTTACTCCTTTGTGTTTTTATGTTATTATTGATGACACTTTTCAGTACGTGACCATATGTGACAAGGTGAATTGTATTGGTTGACCAATAATGTTATTTATAATCGACAAATAAAGGTGGCAATTTGATCTTTTCAGACTTTATTCTGTAGTAAATCTTGTGTTAGAAACCTTTAACCCATATACAGTGGGGCAAAAAAGTATTTAGTCAGCCACCGATTGTGCAAGTTCCCCCACTTAAAATGATGACAGAGGTCAGTAATTTGCACCAGAGGTACACTGCAACTGTGAGAGACAGAATGTGAAAAAAAAATCCATGAATCCACATGGTAGGATTTGTAAAGAATTTATTCGTAAATCAGGGTGGAAAATAAGTATTTGGTCAATAACAAAAATACAACTCAATACTTTGTAACATAACCTTTGTTGGCAATAACAGAGGTCAAACGTTTACTATAGGTCTTTACCAGGTTTGCACACACAGTAGCTGGTATTTTGGCCCATTCCTCCATGCAGATCTTCTCGAGAGCAGTGATGTTTTGGGGCTGTCGCCGAGCAACACGGACTTTCAACTCCCGCCACAGATTTTCTATGGGGTTGAGGTCTGGAGACTGGCTAGGCCACTCCAGGACTTTCAAATGCTTCTTACGGAGCCACTCCTTTGTTGCAAAGGCGGTGTGTTTTGGATCATTGTCATGTTGGAAGACCCAGCCTCGTTTCATCTTCAAAGTTCTCACTGATGGAAGGAGGTTTAGGCTCAAAATCTCACGATACATGGTCCCATTCATTCTGTCCTTAACACGGATCAGTCGTCCTGTCCCCTTGGCAGAAAAACAGCCCCATAACATGATGTTTCCACCCCCATGCTTCACAGTAGGTATGGTGTTCTTGGGATGCAACTCAGTATTCTTCTTCCTCCAAACACGACGAGTTGAGTTTATACCAAAAAGTTCTACTTTGGTTTCATCTGACCACATGACATTCTCCCAATCCTCTGCTGTATCATCCATGTGCTCTCTGGCAAACTTCAGACGGGCCTGGACATGCACTGGCTTCAGCAGCGGAACACGTCTGGCACTGCGGGATTTGATTCCCTGCCGTTGTAGTGTGTTACTGATGGTGACCTTTGTTACTTTGGTCCCAGCTCTCTGCAGGTCATTCACCAGGTCCCCCCGTGTGGTTCTGGGATCTTTGCTCACCGTTCTCATGATCAGTTTGACCCCACGGGATGAGATCTTGCGTGGAGCCCCAGATCGAGGGAGATTATCAGTGGTCTTGTATGTCTTCCATTTTCTGATGATTGCTCCCACAGTTGATTTTTTCACACCAAGCTGCTTGCCTATTGTAGATTCACTCTTCCCAGTCTGGTGCAGGTCTACAATACTTTTCCTGGTGTCCTTCGAAAGCTCTTTGGTCTTGGCCATGGCGGAGTTTGGAGTCTGACTGTTTGAGGCTGTGGACAGGTGTCTTTTATACAGATGATGAGTTCAAACAGGTGCCATTCATACAGGTAACGAGTGGGGGACAGAAAAGCTTCTTACAGAAGACGTTACAGGTCTGTGAGAGCCAGAGATTTTCCTTGTTTGAGGTGACCAAATACTTATTTTCCACCCTAATTTACGAATAAATTCTTTAAAAAATCCTACCATGTGAATTCATGGATTTTTTTTTCACATTCTGTCTCTCACAGTTGGTGTTTTTTGCCCCACTGTATGTCTGTGAAGGTTCTCAGTCATCCAGGTCATCGTAGTCAAAAGTCAAACCCATATACTATTACTGAAGAGGCAAAGAGCCATGTGATAGTCATGATACAATCAACTAGGCAGCAAAGAGTTGTAAGTGTTTACTGTTGGCAACTGAATCAAGCTTTTCAGTACAGAAATTTGGTCCTGGTTAAAATGAAGCAAATCAGATCTTGTAAGCTATTTAGAGCTACATGAACAAATTTAGTTTGATTCCCTGGTAAAAGCAACCACACAGACGTGAATGTTTAAACAGATCTAATCTGAAGTTTCGTGCATGTGATAGAACACCATATGCCCCAGAAACTTACAAATCCAATTTATCAGATACCTTTGTATATTTATAGCAGGAATGGCCCCAATTTATCCACTCTGCTACACAGAACTCAGTCATCAGATAAAACCGTTTCCAGATTAAATATCTAAAGTATCCTTAAAAATCTACCCCAAAGGTAAGGTAACTGAAATGTTACCTTTTTTTTTCTTTTTTTCTTTTTTTTTGTAAGCCATGCGTGGAAAAAAAAAATCATTTGTGGGCTTTCAAAAAATAAAATAAAATCTGACATGATAAGCGATCATAACTGTAATTAACACTGTCCTTTTCACAGCTAATTACTTGCAATGAAGTTTGCTGAAGCTAATTGGTTGTTATGTTTTTAAATAAGAACATGGCGCTATGAACCAAGTGTTTTGATTAGATGACTGAAGACTTCTAAATTCAGAGATTGGTCTTATTAACCCACATAAATTAAACATGCTGGTTCGACAGCTGAAACATTCAACCCTTATTTTACTTTTATTTTTACACTTTATTTGAGTCTGTATCTTGAATTCCTAACAGCGATGGACAACATGCATTTTATTGTATGTTGAATCTATTAGGATCAAATACATGAAAGCTTACTTTTACTTCAGTTTACAAAATAATTTTTGGTGTGTTTGTTTAATAATTATAGCCAGATTGATTTTGTTCCAACTGCAAACAAACAACAAAATATTACTCCAATATGTCATTCTGACTAATCCTATATCATCAAAAAAATGCTGTTTAAATATTAGCATTTATTTCTTAATCTAACACTGCAGCTTAGTAATAATATAATAATAGTGGTGTAATAAGCTGAAACAGGAAGTATTAACGTAGCAATAGCAAGTTATTACTACTTAATTACAAATGTAATATTTAAGTAAGCACATAAATTGGGTTATAATATTCAAACGAGAGCATGTCTGTAAGGCAAAACCACATCGTAACAGTATAGCAATGGGAACACTATAAAAACCTGCTAACAATAAAACAGTAACATCTGTGAATTATAATTTTTATATACTGGCTAAAAGTCATAATGACCTCATAATAATAAATTCACATAGGACGCAACTTTAAGACATTATAAGTTTACTAACACCAAATGCTGAAATCAGTCCTACCATAAATCTAGGGATGGGAATCGAGAACCGGTTCTTGTAGAAAACCGGTTCCCGTCAGTCCAATTCCTTGGAATAATTAGTCGGCCTGCCCATCGATCCCACTTATCAGTTCTTGCACTCCCGCTACAATCAGCTGATTTCTATATCCTGTAGGTTTATATTGTTAATTGGTAATTATGAGACAATGTGTTTCAGATCATTTTGCAGAGTAACATGAAAGTAACATAACGAGTAGCATAATGAATGTTTTTCTCCTGACTTTTATCCCCAGCATTCAGTGTAAATATTATGCTCTGGCATATTACTGGGAAACACCCATGTGCAGTGACTACAAATCAAAGCTTTAAATTGCAGAAGTGGCAATTTCTATCCAATTCCAACTGAATAAGTATCTCATTGACCTCAAGATTCACAACAGGATACTGTAGCATTTTGATTTGCCTAGTCATGAAATAAAGTCTTTATTTTACTAATTTCACCAGAAATTAGTAAAAAAAAATTTTTTTCACCAGAAAAACAAAGCTCCAAAATAAAAGTCTAAAATTAGACCTGAATATTACTAAATCCATAACCAAACCACAAAATCCAGACTATGGCACTATTGTCACTGTTGTAATAGATTGTATGTGTCATACAAACCATGGATCTATAAGAGTGATGACAACATTTGAAGCAGGTATTGAAACACTGGATTGTGAAGTATATGACATAAAGAAAACCCTTCAGTTTTCACCAGTTTACCTTCATTCTGTCTTAAGAAAAGCTCCAGCAAGACCTTTCTATTGCACTGTGAGTAAGCAGTAGGCAAAGGTCTGACTATTTGAGACTGTAGATTCAGATGCTGAAAAGCTGACCTTTGAGAAACACAAGGTTTTGGCAGAACACAAACAATAGAGAAAAACATGCTGTGTGGAATAGCGGACCTTGTGTGGTTAAGATAGGAAGCAAGCACTTATACGGAGGTTACTGCAAATTTCACCCTCGTCTTTCCCAAAACATCTGATGATCCTAAAAATAAACATACATATGCATAGAAAAAGCTTTATCAGTTGTAAAACACCTGAGAACAAAATTAAGATACAAGTCTGCCACATGCTAAATCACAGTATAGCTCACTAAGATTTCTGCCTATGGTGATACACTATATGTTTTCACAAACTGTAGAAAGAAGGCTTAGTGCGTTTATGTGTTTTGGGGTTAAGCAGTATGATTCCCTCCCAAAGCCAGTTGGAGAGAAAAATAGAATCGATACATAGACATATGAGGGCATAGAAATTGATCAGGGAAAAGAGCAAGGACAAAGTGGGTGAGAGAGACAAAATGAGAGCTTTCCATTCTCAATGTAGTACCTTTAAATCTCTTATCGTACTCCTCCTCCATGCTGGTAAATTATTCAGAGCTACTGATTTATCACCTCCAACAACAACACAGATATAATAGTTGTGTGTCTTAATGGGCGCTCCACTGTACAAGAGCTTCCCGAGCAGTGGAGACTTTTAAAGCAATGCAGCTTAATGCAGTTTAGCAGGGGAATGGCCACAGAAAGTGTTGACCCCGCCAGTATTATAGAGAAGCAAAAGCTAAGACCAAATAACTTTCATCATGTTTGTTGTGGTTTGTTTGTATCTGTCAACATTAAAACAGTACTTTAGTCAAAAAAATGTAGACCGCTGAATTTTTTGGAGACTGCACAGTGTGCCAAATTTGAATATCAGATGGATCTGTCAAACGGTTAAGAAAAATGTGCACCGCTGCTTTTGGTTGACTATCATCAACTGGAAAAGTTCAGTAGTTATGCCAGGAGAGTAATGTTACCCAGCGATGAACCACATGTTTGACTGTGAGACTAACAGCACCACCACAAAAGACTGCAATGGTTAAACTTGGATACTGGATTTTGAACACTAGCATTAGTGGTTTGCTTCTGAAAGAGTCATGGTATTCACAGTAGAACCACCAAGGGGGTCAATTTGAACCTCTTGGCATTTTAAAAAATTGTATAAGTCAGCTAAAATAAAACCCCGATCATCTCATATTTCCTGACTTGCTTAAAATGCTTTTGCTAATCAAATACTGAATTTTGGGATGTGCAGAATAAAAAGACACAGGAAAAAAAGATTACCTAGAACTACTGAAGACGTCATTTTGAACTCATAGAAATTAATGTAGAACCACTGCTGCCGCATGCCAAGTTGCTTAGCAACAAGATTGTATATACTCACTTTGACCTGAATGTATAGGTATATGTGATAGGTAAGTAAATGTATAGGGGACTGGAATTAGATGATTGACGATTAATTACTGCTCGACTAAGGATGGGATTTTGAGTCATAGCAGAGCGGGGAGTGTGAGTCCAGGCTGGTTGCTGGCTGTTCTGAGCTGTGGTGGAACCAAAGCTGAACTTAAAAGGGAGTCCAGAATGTGGTGAACTAATCAGAGCAAATAGAGAGTGAAATCATATGCAGAATAGCCAAATGGGTTTCAGCACTGAGCAGGAGAGCTTAGGATGTGAAGATGAAGATTGATGTCTGATTTAGACTTCTGCAGGGAGACCTATGCAAGTGGCCAATGTCATTGTCCACATTTATGCTTGTGTGTGGTTATATGTTAATTACCATGTGGTCATGTCCAGTTGTTTTGTATGTGATGCCATTTTTCTGGAGGCAAACCTATTTGTCCTTCAAGTTTTTTCTCATCTTTGTCTATTCCCTCACATCCATTTCAGTAGTAATATTGTTCCAGGAATCTGCTGACATTTGTGAGTTCTCATATCTACTCTATTACTATTGCTTCTATGCCATGAAAAAAAGCTAGAAATGCACATGAGAAATAAACAGTACAGAACTTGTCGATCACAAAAGAGCCAGCGTTTAGTTATATTTCTCAGAAGGTGTATGTCAGGGTATGTCAAAGGTTACGATGTAGGGTTAAAACAGGTTTTTGGTTTCAACGTAAGTTAAACCATAGATTTCGTTTTGAGTGTGGACGCTGAATGAGAGGCTGCAGGTATGCTGATTGTTTCATAATGTTCTTCCATAATAACTAAAATTTTTTTAGATATCTTCGCTATTATGTTATTTGTTGTACCCTGTGTTTATTAGTTTTTCCTAATGTATATTTTAATTTTACAATGTTGAATGAAATGACCTAAATCATAAGTAAAACGAATAAACGCCCTAAGAATTCATCTTAAATGCTTGTTTTGTCTAATCATAGTTTAAATTTGAAAAGAATAGATGAAAATGTACACCTTCACTTCTTCGAGAAATAATGTCCAAGCCATTACTGCTGATGTTGTGGTTGTTGTAGCAGTTCTAGTGTTAAAATCCCAGCTGGATTAATTTTATTTTGGCTGTACCTATAAGGAAGCATTCATAGGCAACAGTCTACCTCAAAAGAGAATTAACTTGAGACTTAAAATTTTTTAAAGTGGTTCGAGAATAGCTCCCTATTATAGCAGTGTTTAAAATTTAGGTTTAGCCTTTGCCTTATTGTTGCAAACACTCCCTTTGTCTCTACTACAGATAACTGATGGTGTTGATTGACAATATTTTAGAGTATGGTGAGATGAAGTTCTAATGGAGTCTGCATGATGTATATTTTTCAGAAATGTTATGATTTTTAACGGAAGGTCAGTTGGAAATCTTAAGACTTTTGAAGCCTTGAGCTCAAAACCTTTTTTTTTCTATATTCAAGGTATTCAAGCAAAAGCTCAACCAGGGCCTCAAAACTACCCTTTTCAGAGGTATTCAGTGGTTATAGAGGATATTGTCCTTGTGCTGCACTTTAATGTCCTGGTTCTGTGTGCCTTATTCTCAGCTTTTTCCGACTAGACTATTTACTATCCATTCTCACATGTACTCATATTCTATCTCCCACTCATCAGCTAAATAGCATCCACTGACTGAGTCTGGCATGAGGCTTAGGGTTAAAATTTCTGTAGGCTTTATCAAGAACACAACTCAAATGGGTTGTCCTATCATTTATGGGTGAAATACAAAGCAGAAGCAGGTGGTGGTGATGAAGTCTTTGTCACACTCTTGAAAGCCATCACAGTCTTGCAGTTGTGGAAGAAAATAGGACATTTCCATTAATTTTAAAAATTGTAGAATATGCATAAAAATCTCAAGTAATTTTTATGCATTTAATGAAAAGAAAAGTTGAAGTTAAGACTGGCTGGATGTGGCATAGATTTGGATATTTTGACTTGTAGTCCATGACCAAAAAAGTGCATTTGTTTTCTAAAATAAGTAAATAAAATCTTATTTTCTTCATACATTCTTACAGCTGAGCAGGCGGAAGTCTGTACAGGTAGCAGAGGCACAGCTTCCCCCCTTTCCAGGAACAAAAGGTCACTAAAACCATTCCCCTTCCATTGCCATTTCAGTCCCATCATTTATTTTAATTGTTATTATTATCTGTAGGACTTTAGTTTGGTCAGGTGGGTGGACAGTGACACCACTGCAGGGGTGGCTATTTTGACAAGAGGATTATCCATTAACTGCAGCCAACTTTTAAGCCTCTTTCCAATTCTTATCTGCGTTGTGTCCTAAAAAGATAATCACTTAATTAAATATTGATGATATTTCAAACCGGAAGCTGGCAGCCTGGCTTCTTGTAGGGCAGAATGGTTAGATCAGTATTTATTTAATCATAGCTGGTGTTTAAAAGAGCAGACAGAAAGTGAAACATTTGACAAAGATGACAAAAAAAAAAACGAAAAAAAAAACAGTGAGTTAAAGTAAGAGAAAATATTAATAAAAAGAGTTTAAAGCCACTGGCAGACTTATTGAGAGCTCTTAAAATCAAATGATTAATTCACAACTGTGTATATATGGCTTCTGCTCTGTATCATATCCTGTCATACATTTTTCATACAGCAGTAATACCACGATGGGACGATTGGCTTTCCCCCTGTGGACACATGGGAGCTCTTTGGTCCATTAAAGTGTGTGTGTGTGTGTGTGTGTGTGTGTGTGTGTGTGTGTGTGTGTGTGTGTTTGTGCATTCGTATGAATCTGTGTGTAAATTGGAAAAGGATATTTGCTTTTAGGAAGGAAATCCAAGGAGAGGAATGTGCATGGTGCAGAATAAGTAAAAAATAAAATAAATAATTACACACATAGAAAGCAAGACAGCAAAAGATGACTAACAGTACATATACACACCACATACACCCACACAGAATAAGTCCTTCCATCTGGTGATGTTTACTTTAGCAAGTGAGAACGTCTGCTTCTGCAAGAACGGAGGCAAATGGAGGCCGAAATGAACGACAGAGGAACAGTGATATGGAAGAGAGGGATGAAGCAACAGATTGATGGAAAAGTGAATATTCATCTGGTAGAAATCTTCCGATTACATGGCTGGTTAGATTTCATCGGCCCCCATAGGTATTTTGCACAGTGAGTTTGTCTGTGTGCCTCCCCATCTCTGTAAGTAGAAACTCAAGTGATTTCAGCAAAAGACAGCTACTACTTGGGGAATATGTGGATGCTTTGAAAATAATATGGGGAGTTTAGATCATCTGGTCACAACATCAAACTGCAACATTATCGCTTGCTTGCACATTTTCAGATAGAGTCACAAGTACATATTTTACAGGATACTCACAGACTGAATGCACATAAAAAATGTGGGAAAATGAGAAGCTACAATATAAAATACACTTTATTGGCACTGAATGTCATTTTGGTAGATTTCAGTAGCATTTTTAAAATTATATTCATCACTCTGAACATGCACACAGATCTCAGTACAGGGAGTGCAGAATTATTAGGCAAATGAGTATTTTGTCCACATCATCCTCTGCATGCATGTTGTCTTACTCCAAGCGAGTGAGAGTGAGTCTTGATGGGCCAGATGGATGGGCCCGTGGCTGGATTGGTAAAGGGCAGAGAGCTCCAGTCCGACTCAGACGCCAGCAAGGTGGAGGTGGAGTACTGGTTTGGGCTGGTATCATCAAAGATGAGCTTGTGGGGCCTTTTCGGGTTGAGGATGGAGTCAAGCTCAACTCCCAGTCCTACTGCCAGTCTCTGGAAGACACCTTCTTCAAGCAGTGGTACAGGAAGAAGTCTGCATCCTTCAAGAAAAACATGATTTTCATGCAGGACAATGCTCCATCACACGCGTCCAAGTACTCCACAGCGTGGCTGGCAAGAAAGGGTATAAAAGAAGAAAAACTAATGACATGGCCTCCTTGTTCATCTGATCTGAACCCCATTGAGAACCTGTGGTCCATCATCAAATGTGAGATTTACAAGGAGGGAAAATAGTACACCTCTCTGAACAGTGTCTGGGAGGCTGTGGTTGCTGCTGCACGCAATGTTGATGGTGAACAGATCAAAACACTGACAGAATCCATGGATGGCAGGCTTTTGAGTGTCCTTGCAAAGAAAGGTGGCTATATTGGTCGCTGATTTGTTTTTGTTTTGTTTTTGAATGTCAGAAATGTATATTTGTGAATGTGGAGATGTTATATTGGTGTCACTGGTAAAAATAAATAATTGAAATGGGTATATATTTGTTTTTTGTTAAGTTGCCTAATAATTATGCACAGTAATAGTCACCTGCACACACAGATATCCCCCTAAAATAGCTAAAACTAAAAACAAACTAAAAACTACTTCCAAAAACATTCAGCTTTGATATTAATGAGTTTTTTGGGTTCATTGAGAACATGGTTGTTGTTCAATAATAAAATTATTCCTCAAAAATACAACTTGCCTAATAATTCTGCACTCCCTGTACATCCAAAACATCCTGTTTCTTAATTATTCTTGATGCTGCTGATTGTTAACTGGCTGTATGTGAGTATTCATCAAGACTTTATATCACTCTTACTTATATTCACACTGTAGATGGCTGCTTCGCTAACTTCCTTTCCCTAGCTGCACAAAAACATCTGGAGAGTTTGGACAGCAGTGATGTCTTTACCTTTATGTTGCATATACTTCTCTCTCAATCCCAGCTGTAAAAAACACTTTACAGGCTCGGTATACAAATGAGAAATCTATATTTTGGAGATTTGTACAAAACATGTACTTCTAGTTCAAGTACAAAGAATCACAATGCTCATAAAAATGATGTAGTTAGAGTTTTAACAACAAAAGTCCAAATTGAAACATTTTTGGTCTACAAGATCTGGCTTTTGACTCGACACAAGGTTGGAATGGAATAAAATATCAATATGGCAATATACTGTATTGGCTTTCTATTGTCATACATTTTTAATAAACTGCCAAATATCTATATTTTTATTTATACATCCAGGCACTCTAAAAGGATTCTCAAATCAATGTGACTTATCAGAGTCACTACTCAATGACTTAGTAGGGTCCCCTTGCTAGTAGTTTCTATTAAACTTGTGTTCATTTACCTGTCTTCAGTGGATCAGCAAAGCAACTATTACAGTAGGCCTGGCTGCACTGTTTATTCTATGCCAAAGGAGTTTTACCCAGTGTACCCCACTGCTATCCCAATTGGCACATGATCGATCTCTCAGTGTGCCAGGTGCTTTCGCTGACATGACTAAGTTACAGTAAACATAGACATCGAATGAGCTGTGTCGTTGCTCACATTGTAAGAATGTTGGACTTCCACTACTACTACTGGAGTTGGTGGCATAGTTCCTCCTGTGATTAATATAGTCTGCAAGGCACGCAGTATTTAAGTGCCAACCAAATGGACTGTGCAAAATTTGCAGTATTTAGCTGTCATTTTAACACTCTTGTAATAAAGACGTCCAATAAGCTTCCATACAATGCTAAGAATAGCATTTAGAATAGGAGCAGAGCCTAAAATAAGTCAGCATTTATATCCCCTGCCCATTAAAAATAGCTTTTAAAAAATAGTGGAGCAACAACAGAGAAATGGTAAAAACAAGGAATGAGATTACACAGGCTAACAAGACAATATTACGAGGAAGAAGCAGGATAAAAGGTTGTTCCCTTAAAGATAAGCAAAGCTCATTGCAAAATCACATAACAGGCAATGGTACTTGCAATGCACAATGCAGAGAATACGTATCTGGATGCTAATGATGGCACCTGATTTTAGATGTAAGAGGATGTTTTTCATGTGAGTGGAATATCAAATCCAATACTATGAAACCCACACAAACACCCCGCCCTACCTTCAAGACAATGCTACAAGCAAAACACTGGATAAAAGCTTGCTTTTATGAAGATAAGGAACCAGCTGAGAGCACAGCAAGATAAAAGGCTATGGAAGATAACAGCTGTGTAATATGTGTGTCAATTTCTTAATGGAAGCTATGACTCATCGGGGTTGGGCAGTGAGGGATTTACATGCAACAGGATAATATGAACCCGATTACCAAAAATACTGAAACTGTAATCTGTTACAGTTACTGAAATAAACCCAGTAATCAGATTAGAATTATTTGTTGTGACATTTGTTTGATAATATTTGGTTGTATTAATGATTCATCAGGGTTGGGAGAGCAGCGGGTTGTATGTGACAGGATTTTAAATAATCTCTTGCAAAAAACAGCTTTAAAGACACATGACTGACATGCTTTGATGAGTAACAAATCTCCTGTTATAATTTTGTTGTAACCCAGCTGCCGAGGTGTTTAATTACAAAAGCTCATGTATATTAAAGGGCAGCTTAATCATTTAGATAATGTAGCCAGTTTTTCCGTAGGGTTCATTAATCTTTATTTTTATTTTATTTTAATCTTTTTTTTAGAAATGTCCAAACAAGTACCAGAAGAATCGCTGTATCTCCTTCACAGAAAGACAATTGTTGCACAAAAAACAAAATAGTTAAATTCTAACAGCATCCTATGATCATTTTCCACCCTTCAGAGTTTGTAATTTGTAATTTTGCATCACCGCACTCTCCTTTATGCAACATGTCAGTGTCAGTCCAATCTACATCTTTGGACTATGTGTTCTGGGAGCCCGGTGGCATTGAGACCAGAGTGGTAAACAGCATTAGTGACATTATATGGTCGCTGCATACACTTTCACACAGCCGAGAAGCCATAAAAATAATCTTGAAAAAGCTGTTGACAGCTGCTATAATAGTGCTAGTTATCATGCAAGTGGTCCATGAAAGTAGCAATCCAAGTGACTGCATTTATCTGACAGAAAACAAATTGAAAGACAAAACAATAACAGACGAAGAACAATAACAATACCTACTTTTGATTCTTATTCCTACTTTTATTTTTTCATGTCTATTTAAGTGCTATTTATGACACTACGCTTGCACTGAAGCACCGCAGCAATTTCCTAATGTTGTAAACCTGCTCAACATTTGGCAATAAACCCCTTTCTGATTCTGATTCTGATTCTACTGTAATATGAAACGAGACTGGAAAGGAGGGAGAAAAAGATGGTATAATATTAGCACTAAAGTATTGGACTTCACTTAATCCCTATCATGTGTTAATGTCACTGTGATAGTGTTGGGCACTGCATTTACCTCCCACTCATACATTGCACAGACAGACAGGGCTAAGAGCAGATGCTGCTGCTATGAAGATAGATCACAGTGGGCGCACCGTTTCCTTCCTGCGCGCTGTGATGCTGGGGTATCCAGACACCGTGTGTGTGTGTGTGCGTGTGTGTGTGTGTGAAAGAGGAAGTAAAACGAAAGCCCAGAATGTTGAGTGTCTTCTTTTGCAGCTATATACATATGTATTGTACAGTAGTTGGATTTTTTTGTTGTTGTCTCTTTGTTTTTTCTTTCTCATGCACAGCTATATGACAATTTACTAATAAATTATGGGTGCATGTGAATGTCCTACAAATGTGTCTGCCTGGCTGTGCCCTATTGATCACCCAGACTGCACCAGGGGCTCCGGATGGATGACCCTCTATTAGGCTGTCTGACTCCCAGTAAAGAACATTTCAGCATAGAAATAGTGTGCTGGGCCTGAGGTGCTGCAAACCCTAAGGTCTGGCTTTTACTTGATGCCATATAAAGACAGAAATGACAGAATGTTACAAAATCCTTCAGTCATGTCAATTGCTTTTCACTAAACACCTTGATAGAGAGAAATGTTACCGTAAAAATGTTGTCCATATATTTTCAAACAACCTCCCCAAGAAGTTCAAGATCATGTAATTTTTCTCTTTGAATATTTTATTTTACACACACAGTTTTTAAATAATCTTGAATGTTTTAGGAATGATTACTGCTTTAAAACTATTTGGGAAATGATTACTATTTCTAGTTTCATTACCTTAATGTATCACAATATTGTCATCCTGTACACCAACAACAACATCATGTAACTTTTTATCTTTTTCTTACTATTTGATATTTTATGTACCGTTTACTGTACTGTGTAAAGTGTGTTATGCACTGTCTCAGTGGCCACTGGCATTGATTCTATGAGACTGAAAAAACTGGGGGGAAGAATGCCTGCATCATTTTACTCTTCATCAAACTCTTCAGCGACCCCTTGCCCCTTAGGGCACCATCTTCATGAAATCTCCTTGACATGGATGGCAACTTCATATATTCTACAAAACCCAGTACACTTTTTTTGGTAGTTTTAACTCAGTTCTTAAAAATCACACCTCCTTTTTTTATTCTCATCCTCCACACTCGTCTGATTTTAGCACCTCTGACTTGTATTGTCCTGGGAAGTACAACATGTTAGTTCATAAAGAACATGTCATACTGTGACACACAAGGAACACTAAAGATTGTCTGAATTCATGGCCTGAAATTCATTTCTCTCCCATTTTCCGCCACTGTACATATATACAATTTTGAAAGTCATCTATATTAGACAGACAGACTGTCAACCTATCACTCTAGTGCACAATGAAAGGATTTGAGGATTTGATAAAGGACTTGATAAAGTACTTTTTTAAATATTATGTGACATCACTCTGAGCCATAAACACAAAAAATAACAAGCAAGAAGAAGAGCTACACCAAGAACCCAAGAATTTCTATTTGGACTAAATGACATGAAACACACTCACCGTGCTGAAAATACCCACATACTGAAGAGCTAAACAGATAGGAGTTGTAACCACACCTACAGAGAACTAATGTGCTAGCCCAGCTCTCCCACTAGTGAGTAGTGCCCATGCATGTATTCACATTTATGTTTTTCCTGTCTTGCACCTTTAAAATTATGTTATATTTATTTCTCTCTACCAGGTTTCCATTATATAAAAGACTTAAAAGACTCATAAAAGACTCATGACTCTTGCATACTGCATATTAGGGGTCAAATGTAAATACAAGGTACATAATAAATACTGTGAGGTCAGAGTGTGGGACAGAGGAGCAAAAATTACAAAAGAAAACAAATGGAGGTAACAAAATAGGACTTGACCTTGACAGACATGAAGGCAGATGTTAAGATAAAGTTGGAAGAATGAAGTACTGAGGAAAAACTGATGGAGAGAAATGAAGTAAGGGAGAACATAGATAAGAGAAAAAATATTACAGTAAGAAAATATAATAGCACCTTATTTCAGGTATCTGGCCCTATAATAAGATGTGGTTTTATGGGACACATCCAGTGTTGAGAAGGTTACTTTTAAAATGTATTCCATTACAGAATACAGAATACATGCCCCAAAATGTATTCTGTAACGTATTCCGTTACGTTACTCAATGACAGTAACGTATTCTGAATACTTTGGATTATTTAATATATTATCATGCTTTTTACAACAACGTGAATGTACTATTGCTGTGTGATTTATTACTATTACTGAAGGTCCGCGACTCCGAACTGTAGTAAAGGGACCTCTGACTAATACGGCGGGGTCCCTGTCGGCTTGTAGCCGAAAAATAGCTTTACTTTGTTGTGTGGGTCAACTTTTCTTGCAAGAGACAGAGAGAGGTGTTGAAAGGCTGCTCCAACGGAACTTATTATTTTCGGAGGAAAACACGAACACGGTGTACAGTCGAGTCTTAATAGCGTACTTACAACTGGGCTCGTCAGGCACTCTTCTTGGCTGAAGTGGTTATTATTATATTTACATGTTTCCAGCTCCCGTTTTTCCTCGATGACAACTCGTACCTTTCCACTCCCCTTTTTCTCCCTCCTCGCGCTCACAGACCCATAACGTGTATGGCAGTCCATTCTCCCTGCAACACGGACTACACTGCCCATGATGCTACATTCTTTAGAGCTATGCTTGTAGCATTCTGCCTGTTAGCTTAGCACAACAACAACAACAACAACAACAACGAAAAGGCGCTCTCTCACCCAGGAAACACACAGTCGCAGAGAGAGACCATGGCAACCGTAACGCTGCCGCCTGGAACAACAGAACGTAGCTGTCAAACAAAACCCAAACAGTCCTGACCCGCGACAAAATGAAACAGGAAAGTACCGCAGTGTAATCCATTTATTTCAACAAAGTAACTGTATTCTGAATACCACCTTTTTAAACGGTAACTGTAACGGAATACAGTTACTCATATTTTGTATTTTAAATACGTAACGGCGGTACATGTATTCCGTTACTCCCCAACACTGGACACATCACAGTGTGCTTTTGCAACTCCTCTTTCCAGTTCATAACAAAAAAAATCAATTCACCTCCTAAATGCATGTGTTATAAATTTATATCTTGAATCTGCAAGGTTTGAACTTCCAATGATCAAATCAATCAGTGAACACAGTGAAACAATATATCTAGAATAGAATAGAATTCAACTTTATTGTCATTGCACATGCACAGGTACATGGCAACGAAATGCAGTTTGCATCCATCCAGAAGTGCTTTAGCCATGATATAGATATATTACAATATATATTAGCAATAATATAGATATGTGAGTATATTACAGAAATGGGTCTATTATGGTATGTTATAATGTACACGGTATGAAGTATGTTATGAATATTCTATAACTATAAGTATGTACAGGCTGTAGTGAGTACAAGCTATGTACAGGCTATGAACAGGATATAAATATGAAAAACTATACAGAATATGAAATAAATAACTTTACAGAAATCTGAGATATACAGTTATACAGAAATGTGAACTATGCAAGTTATAAACAGTTGTAGGATTAAAAATTATCATATGTACAGAATGATTATTTACACAGAGCTATACAGTAGTGCAGTTAAGATAAGTGAGATATGTGGATAATTTCTACAGAGGCTATATAAAGTGCTAGTGGTTGTGAGTGGTGGTTCAGTCCATGTTATTATTGTGTGTTTGAGGGTACAGTTGTCCATTGTGTGTGTGTGTGTGTAGATGGTTGTGGGTGTGTGTATGTTCAGTCCATGAGTTTAACGTGGGTCAGATGTCAGGAGGCAGAGTTCAGAAGCTATTCCGGTACCTGGTGGTCTTAGTCCGGAGGCTCCTGTAGCGCCTCCCAGAGGGCAGGAGGGTGAAGAGTCTATGTGATGGGTGACTGGGGTCTTTGATGATTTTCCCAGCCCTTTTCAGACACCGCTTCTTGTAGATGTCCTTTATGGCAGGAAGTGGTGCTCCGGTGATGCGCTGGGCAGTTTTCACGACCTTCTGCAACGCCTTCCGGTCCAAGGCAGAGCAGTTCCCGTACCAGACTGTTATACAGTTGGTCAGGATGCTCTCGATGGTGCAGCGATAGAAGTTCACCAGGATGTCTGAGGACAGGTGGTTCTTCCTCAGAGTCCTCAAGAAGAAGAGGCGCTGGTGAGCCTTCTTGACCAGCTTGGAGCAGTTGGTCGTCCAGATGTGGACTCCCAGGAACTTGAAGCTGCTCACACGCTCCACAGCTGTCCCCTTAATGTGGATGGGTGGATGTGGGTCAGGTGGATGTGGATCTAGACAATAATCATATGCTAGTGTCTCGAAGATTTTTTTTTTTTAATTAGAAAACCCTGTAGGACTTTCTCAAAGTAACAGAGGCCACAATCAGATGAAATAAGCTCTACAAAGAACTTTAAAAAGCAGCAGTGCTTTATTCCATTTAAATTGAGCAAGTCTTTTGGGCACCGGTAAGTCTACACAGGGGGATCTAGGAGAATAACCTTGAATTAATTACAGCATCAGCACTGTGTTTCCAGCTGTTTACCTCAATGCAACACAAGATGGAGTGATGACTAATTTAACTTTAACTTTCCACGTAAGTTGTTACAGTGGCTACAATAAACATGTTGGGCTTTTCTTTGCTGATGATTTATTTAAATCACTTCTATTGACGGTAATAACATATTAGTATAACTACTCATGTTTATTCATTATTCATCTTTTGTGGGATGGAGATATGTCCCAATTTCAACACACAAGTGTGCTGATTGTGTTATTTCACAATTGTGTTATTTCAAAACACTTTTGTGTTTAAACTTTTCTTTCCTTTTTTCAACGATTAATCATTCCGACCTTGATATGAAGCAATACGACACTGAAAGGACATTGGAGATACATATCTGAAAAATCTGCCAACTGTGGCCAAGCTGGTTGAAAAATACAATTTGTCTTTGCAATGCCCTGTTTGACATGACCCACGTCTAAGTAGATTTTAGCTCACACCAACCAATTTTGTACCACGTCTGCCCGAATGTCTATCTATCTGTCTGCCTGTCACAATGCATCTCTTTCTCATCTGTTTAAGTGCCACAGCCCTCCAAGAAGAGGTATCCTTCCTCATTCTGTGCATTTTTGATATTTGATAAATAGTCCCAGCTGAAAGACAGAAATTTACCTTAAGTCACTCTCTGTAGACTGACATCCAGCACAAAGTATTTTCTTCTTCTAGCTGACACAGTGATGGTTACTACTCAAATAGACTGTTCTCTCTTCTTTTATTAATTTCATCCTTTTCTTTATACATCTTACTCCTTTTTGCATGTTGTTTAATATATTATTGACAGTGATGCTTTTCTTTGCATGTTCACAGCCTGTCAAAGATACTCGGGTTTAATGGGGAGGGATATAGACTTAATGGCATAGGGACAATAAATAAACAAGAGCCAACACTTCTTAAAAGAAGAAGGGCACATTGAAAGAAAACATGGAAAGGAAGAAGAAGTAAAAAAAAAAGCAGAAGAAGAAGGGGAGGAAGGAAATGGAAAGTTCAATGAAACCACAAAAAAAAAAGGTCATCAAAAGAAAAAGACAAAAGTCATGGAGTAGTGCAGAAGAGGACAGCAGAGCGGAAGGCATTCCCGGCGGTGTTAACATGTTGCGGCTTAGTTTGGCACACACACTCACACACACATAAAGACATACAAAGCCTTTCTTTCTAACTAGAGAAAACCCTCTGAGCAGAAAAACTGTGATGTCTCTGGTGGCAGGTTGCAAAAAGCTTTCTCTGCGCCTGTGTCTCACCCTCCCTCTCCTTTGCTGGCTTTCTAACTTCTTAACCCTTTTTTCTTTGCTGCAGTAAATACCACGTTCTCTCATCCTGACATTCATCCATCTATAATCCACAGCACATCCACATCTCTCCGTGATCATCCTTTTCACACATTTGGCCATCATTTATGCTTCCATTAATATATTCATTAGCGCTGCCAAAATAACTGAAGTGCCAATGCTACTTCACTGCTGTTGGGCAAAACTAAATTCAATATTGGATTTTATAAACTGTTGTGACTTCCACCAAGTGTGTTTTGCAAGACGAAGTAGTGAGAAGAAAAAGAGGAAAAGGGGAGGAAAAGCTGACAGACTATATTTGTGTGTTCCAACCCCATACATAGTAATACTACAGCAACTTTTCCCAGTGTAAAAGTAAATCTAAATTACGTATACTTGACCCTTCTGTTTATTTCATGGAGTACATCTTGATTACTTTCAGGTTTCCTGCTGTGATGGATTGTTTTTTACAACTGACAACTTGCACATGCTCACCTAATGCTTACTGGATTTCTTCCATTGAAATTCTTTGTAGAGAAGAGAAGAAAGTCAAAGAGAGCCAAATGTGGTGAGCAGAGCATGTGGTTACCAGCAACTGTCCTTGGTATGGCCAAATAGTTTGTGAGTTTTCAATGTGCTGTGAGCTATATTTCAGGTCCTTTCCACTAAATGTTCCCGAAGAAATTCCTCAGGATGTCACAGTAGAGTCAGTGACAGCTGACAGTCTGACCCAGGGGATGAATTCACAGCGTCCAACCATAATGAGCATCCTCTTGGCCAACCTCCTGATCTAAGAAACCATCTTCAGGCTTGGCTACTATGGCCCCCTCTATTAAAGACTGCTCTGGGTCATAGCTAGATAACTAGCTCTCATCAGAAGTAATAATGCCCTAATGATCATACCTTATAAAGTCCTGTATTAAGGCAGCTTTTTATATCTCAGTGACCGTTTAAGTCACCAATGAAAAATCCTCTTTCTAGCAAAACAAAATATAGTGAAGTAAATGATAAAAGATTTTACTCTAAATAATGTTATTGTAGTTGCAGTATTATGTCTTTCTTTCACACAACTTGAAAAAATGACAGAAGCAGACACAGTGAACATCACGTTGACACCGAAGTTGAATTCTGTTTCAGAACTGCAAATGAGGATGTAATAGTGGGCCGGAACAGTATTTCAATAGAGAGATCTAAAGTTAGCAGCAGTGGTGTAAGTGGTCCATCAGCGCACACGAAGACGACCTTGCAAATGACGTTAACCAAAGTAAAGTTTGTGAGAAGTCCCAAAACTTTTTCATTACAACTTATAAGCTCAGACTATGGCAACTGTGTCTATTCTAGTGATTAATTAAGCCATCTATCCAAAAGCTTGTCTTTCCCACAGAAGAAAGAAGTATCTGCTGTTACTGCAGATTTAGTCTTGTCATCTTTCTCACACATCAGTCTACAAATGACAACAGTAGACGGCGTATCCACTGTGTTCCATCCATCAGCCCATCCTTTGCACATACTATTTCACCTCCTCTTGTCATTTTACCCCCCTATGTTGTCAATGTCACCTTACAAAACAGACAACTAATATAGAGAAACAGAAACCAAAGACAAATACAGTACATAGTCCTTTTTTACATTGTATATAATGTAACATTATATATATTGCTCCCTCCTTTTCTCTGGCAGTGTGGCATGCTGCATTTTACAGTGATGAACTCCTGAACTGAACATTTGAGTAGCAAAAGGGGGAAAAAAAATGCAACGCAGCAGAGAATAAACGAAAGGCCCTTACTCTGATTTTGAATTAAAAGTTGCTCACATGGTCCTTTTTCAATTTTTAAGGTGGCACAAATGTATTTTTAGCTTTATGCTTCTAAAATGTAGAATCCTGTCCAAGGACTTCTCACTTAAGTGCATTTCATAGTATTTGTGCCTGCACAGGCTTCAAACAGGCCATACAGAGTTTAAAAGCTGGGTCTTACAAAAAAAAAAGAAAATAGGTCTACTGGGTCTCACGGTAGCTCACACTTCACTTATTGTTTGGTATTGCACATTTCATTGCTGTTATTATTTGGAGACTACAGCAAAATGAAAGAGAAGCAGAAACCAAAAATTGACAAACATCAAAAAACACATTCCTTAAACTGTGGGATTTCACACAATTAAATATGTATTTGTTCAGTAATATAAGTTTTGCTTAGAGATTTATTTTGGGTGGGAAATCTACCATCAACTTTTTTCAGGACCTAGCAAGGTTTGAATTTTTAATTTATTTTTATTTTGTTATTTTGTTTTGTTTTCTTTTGACACATTTAAGTCAAACACCACTTGAGATTTATAATGTGCAGTGCACAAAAAATCAATTTGAGTATTTAAAGTTTGCATACATTAAAACGCTACAACAAACAGCAGAAAGCTTTTAAATCCACCAGACAACAAGAGATGTCTCATCCTGGAGCTTTCGTCAATGAAAGCGTGATTGACAGTAAAGAATTATTCATGGTATATTTACACATTAAGCTCAGTAAGAGGTGTCACATTAATTGTCAAGTGTTGCTTTAAGGTTCAGTGTCCCACAGCAATTAGATTTTTAGCAATCTAAGCCTTTAAAATATGCAACTTCAGTCATTTCCTATGGTATGGAAGCTTTTAATTTTACACCAATCATTTCTTTAGGACAGGGTGTCAGGGTTTTTTTCTTCTGCTGGTTATTAATAGTGTCATCTGCTATTGTTCAGACTGTCAGCATCTGTTTTGATCCAGCCTTAATCAAAAGTATGATCTTTCACTAAAGTTTTGTTGCATTGCCCTCATCTCAGACAGGAGTCTGCACTCTGAAAGCCCACCACTCATTCCAGCTACCTCCCCCTCTGCGACTCCTTTTCATACAGATGTGTATTGAGACATTCTAACGTTGGATGAATTCACTAATTCCTGTGTCTTCATACATGTTCTTTTAAAGTCACCTTGTATATGTATAAAGTACATATGCCTATGTATAAAGTACCTTTAAGTAGATACACATATTGCAGGGTGATGCAGCATTGTATTCTGAAAGATTTAAATATGACAATGCAAGTGCACACCTACACACTCCCACATGTACATATACTCAAAGCCTTCTCAATTAATAATGTTGTCCTTTGGCCCTGTCCACTGAATGTTAACATAATGGACTTGAAACAAAACAAACAAAAAAAGACTTCATGACTGAATGAGAGATGAACAAAAAGTAGGCAGAGAATAGGGGATCAAGAAAGGTGAACACTGTAGAAACGCATGTTTATATTGCTGCAAGGAGAGGGGATATTAGATACAAATTATTCATGTGCTTACTCCATTCCGCATCTCATGAGAAGGGTCCGTTTGTACCTTGAAGACACCATCAAATCAGGGAACCTGGAAACAAAGTGTAGAGAGTGACAACCTTGCTGAGAGGAAGTAATGGAAAGCCCATAAGAAAACCACAGTCACCCTATGTTATGCAATTCAGTGTATCTTACTGTTGCTAAACTGAAGTGCAAAAAAAAAAAGGCTTAACCCACACAGCACAATTGGCATGATTCAGTCCGAGCTGTTTGAGGAACCTATCATTGCATTGATCTAGCCATTTGAAAATCAGAGCTCTGCTGCAGACATTTAAAAATCCCATTTCCCCCTCTTGGCTGTAAGCTAGGAATCCAGCGGCTGCCCCATCCTTAAATGTCTGACGATGAGAAAGTAATAAAAGCTCTCTGACGGCACTCCATTGTCTATCAACACACTTCATTATTTCCTGAGTAGCACTCCATTAATTCATTAGCAATGACTTACAAATTTTCTGCAAAGGTTCAAAAATGTGTTACCATAACATACTGTACATATCTGGTGACCATGTGATATCACTGCTTTTTTTCTGAGGATCTCTCAGAAAATGTGCAAGAGTAGCAGAAGATCTCAACACAGAAGACAGAAATCTTCTTTCTTCTATGTTACTTTTAAAATTGGCTGTTTATAAAGAAATGGTATTTCATACAAAGTGAGTTATTTCAAAAATCGACAACAATAATCCCATCAGTGGTAAAACAATACAGCAATCCCCTGACTTACCTTGTTTTCACTGATCAAAACTGAAAGAGCACATTTTAAGTTGGCGATTTGGGGCAGCGACTCATTCCAAGCCTAGAGAAGGCAATCCACAGTTTCAGTAAGAGTACATTGGCCTTAGAAAGAGATGCACTGATCCTCATCCTGGTCACAGATCAGCTGCACACAGGATGAGAATCTGGCTGGACTGGATCAGAGTTTCTCTGTTTGTTTCTTTTGTTTTACCTTTTTTTCTTTTCACATAATGAAATCATGGAGCAGCCATGCTCACCAATACTTGTATTTCCTTACATTCTGCTGTTGTTGCTTTACTGTGTATGTAAGCAGATTATATTCCAAATATGCCAACGGTATACAGATGAGGCAGATTTTGTCATAGTGAAGTAATGGGAGTGAAAGAGAGATACCTACTGGCTTGGTTGATAGATGCAAAGCTGAAATATTTTTTACAACCAAGAAATAGAGAGGCGGAGAGACAGAGACGAATGGGAAACCTAAGTTAAGTTGCTGTTGGAGAGCAAATGCAGCAGGCAGCTGATCAATGGGAGATGACTAATAAAGACTCTGATCGCACATATTAGATCAGTGTGTGTTTGAGTGCTTCTGTCTGTTTGTGTTAACACTGAACATGATGCTGTCCAGCCTGCCAGGGAGCATACAGCAGTAAATTTTCACAGAGTACACGGCGGATTTATCGTCTATTTATGCCAGCTTGTATGTGTGTTTGTGTGTGTGTGTGTGTGTGTAATGTAACCTTTTACTTGCAGTTCTAAAAGAATGACTAGTTCCAAATAACTGGAAAGGATAAAATGAGCGAGGAAAAACATCCACGCCTACATACAATGACAAGCCAGCTGCCTGCATTTGTCAGTCCCCCCTTCGCTTGGGCATGTACAAAGGTCCTCAGGAGATCCCGTGGTGTCTAGCACTTTGATGTAAGTAGGAGATTCTTTGCTTAAGTCTTCTTGTTCTTGTAGCACATCCTGTGAGCGCTACATCAGATTGGGTTTCGGAGGCCGGGTTTCTCAAGCTGTTTCTTAGCAGCATTGACACTGCAGCAGAGGTGGCAGTGAGAGGGCGGGTGGGGGGGGGGGGTCATGCTGGTTTGCAACAATGTTCAGGTGGGTGGCACATTGTGGCTGATCAGTGAATCAGCTCCACATGCTCTCTATCTCTCCCCCACTCTCTCTCTCTCTCTCTCTCTCTCTCTCTCTCTCTCTCACACACACACACACACACACACACACACACACACACACGCACTTGAGAAAGAAGTGCTCCGGTTGTCCTTCCACTTTAGAGTCACTTAAATAATTCAACACAATTAATGCTAAGGCTAAGGCCCCACCTCTCTCTTGCTCGTTCTCTTTTCAATTTTCTCTGTGTGTCTTTTCCCTTTTTTCTTTTTCAATCAATCTCCACTACAGCTACCCTTGTCTCCTCTTTGTTAAGGGCAAGGATTTCATGCATTGAAAAGCAAAAGCAACCACGTTAATCCAGATTGTGTATTGATGTTAAACATGCTAATACTTGATTGTGTGATTCTAAAAACATACAATAATGAGTGACCTTTTTCTTGATAAAGTTCAGGTGCCGTACTTTACATTTCTAGTAGCAACAACTGCACTTTAACCTAAAAACAGAGTACACAAAGTTTTTCAGAGCTGTGAATCTCAGAAATATTCAAAATATCTTGATGCATGCTCAATCATCCAGGTAAGTAAATCTCCAAAACTTGATTCTGTTCATCTGGACGTAGCGTTTTGTGGGAGAAACTCATCCAAGTGACTTCTTCAGTCGAGACTGCAGACTTTTTCATCTGTAATGATGATTATGTTGTTTTTGTCATTAAGCTTTGGTAAGAATTGCCTTGAGCTTCATTACCGTCAGTCTTCAGGAGAAACCTCACACTCATAAATGACATGTTTTCGATGTCTGAGTGGTTTGATTGATGCCAAAGTGTATTTTTGGAAATATTCTTCAATGGCTTGTCTTGGTTCAGGGGTCATGAATTGCATTTTGTGCAGGTGAGAGTATAGAGGCCAGGTGTCAGACTAAAATCCCAAATTGAAGATACAACTGCACTGTGGCTATCACTGGCATTGGGTTTGTGTTTATTCGTTGTGACTCACCTTTGTCTCAGCCTCCTCTCCCACTGTCTCTGTATCTACTGTAGCCCTGAAAGGTCGAACTTTGCCAGACTGTAGCGGCTGGCTTGCTGCTTGAAGCGTAATCAAGCATGCCAGACTATTTCCCCAAACTCACACAAACACACACTTACACAGGTCCAGCTAAGCTATTTCCTGGTGTTGACACTTTGTCATTTGTTACACAGACATCTCTTCTCGTTCACCTGCTCAGCAGGGCCATGGCCAACGTTGATGTTGCTTTGTGTGTGTGTGTGTGTGTGTGTGTCTGCTAGCTAAATAGCAAAAGAGAAGCAGAAAAGGAGAAAGAGCAAGAGGGAGCAAGAAGGGAGAAAAAAGATGTGGGGGTGGGAAAGGAAGCTGGAGACCACGTAATAAACAAAGATGTGTTTTTGTGTTTTAAATTCTCACTTAAAGGCTTTTATGATCAAAAAGCCAAAAAGTGAAGAATGCAAAATTTTATTTTGAGTCTTTTTTTTTCCATTTGTTTCATTTTATTTTTTGGATAAACTGCAGTTATCTTTAATAGTGGCTAAGGCAACTCTTAAAAAAAAAAACCTTTACTATTCAGAGACCTTCATGTTAATCCTGACATGTAATGAGAAATGTCTAGCCTTTCACAGTTTGGAAATTAAATAAATGTATCCCACAAATATATTTATAGAAGCTTTGGTTGTATGACCCTGCATCCATTCTTGTGTGCTCTAGTATCAAAGTAAGCATGGATGTCATCTGGCAGCTTGTACTGTTTATACACGGGGTGATTTGCCCTAAAGCAGACAAAAACAAAAGGAAAAAGCTCAGTTTAGCTGAGATTCTGGGTGGAAAGGCAAGAGGAGCGTTGCATGTACAGTAGGATTTGGGTGAGTCAGCTTTGTAAAACAAAGTTAAATTGAGGTAAAGCTGTATGACTGCACTGAAAAAAATGTTTTTTTGGCCCTGTAATTATTATTTCAATTAGCTATATAAATTTTACAAAAAATTACAAATTCAGTGCTATTACTTTAAAATAGCAGTTTTTCTTGTAGTGCATTACTTGAGGATTGTTTGTAATTATGTGTCCTCAGTTTTGTATGTAAATTGAATCATTCGATCCAAGTAATATTCACTAAACCAATTCATTGGCTTAATTAGTTGATATTTCCAAGTAAAATGTAATGGAGTGACATCAGTGAATATGGCCACCTTCTCTGCATTCGGAGCATGACGTCAAAGCCCCTCCCCACATTTGAGCGGTCTTTCTTCAGACATACCATGGTCCACATTTCGACGGTTGGCAGACTTGACGGAAACGGGAAGAAGTAGAACCATGAATGTAAGTTTTAAGCGGAACAAACTTTGTACGTTCCTGTTGGCTCACCTACTTAAGTCAGTTTCTCCGCACTGAAAGAAGCTGCGCTAGCAAATAGTGTATTTTCCTGCTAGACTTGCTGACTAACTTTCCTGGCAGGAGGTATGTCCAGAATTTCCCACAGCACTTTACAGCTTAGATGGCCACCTAAACAACACACGCCTGCTGCCTTAACTAACGTCTTTGTGAATAAAACGACCACGGTCCAGTTTAAAATAATTGCTGCACAGCTGCCATGAGGTGTATTTTGAAAAATAACAAAACAAAAAACGATATACGCACTCGATTTCACTCAAGTCTTCATATTGACCTGTTTTAAATTTGCCACCGAACTAACATATGTAAAAAAAATAATAATAATATCAGTGTGCATCCTTGAGTTAGTAGAAATTAGTTGAAAAGCATATAGATAACCTTTTTTCTTTTTTTTTTCTTTTTTCTTTTTTTTTTACAGAACATAGGACCTTCTGACTGCTAATTTGAACTCCACAAGGTAAGATCAAATTAGTAACGATTAGGTTTAACTTGTCACATAATTTGTCTGTTTAAGGTGCCACAACATGAGATGGATGTGTAAGATATGTAGCTTTGAGTCAGAGAAGAGGTTGGGATTGTTAAAACACTACAGACTAAAGCATGGAAATGGTGGTCGCAGCCAGTCAGTCCCTTGTCTTCACACTGATTGCCCTTGCTCGTTTAAAACATTTAATGCCCTTAAGACCCATTTGTCTCGACACCATGTGAAGATGGTCACACAAAGTGGACCTCTTTCATTTACTTGTCTACTTTGCTGCTCTGTTTTTTTTAATTCAGAGAAGCAGTATTTTGAGCATCTTAACAACCACTTAAGGAAGTTTGAAGTAGTTGCATGTGTCTTCAAAGACTGCAACTTCAGTACAAATATTTATTCCACCTTTGCTACACATAGACACAGAAAACACCAGTCACACACCCTTGAGGATTTTAAAACTGAAGTATTAAAAAGCAAACCTAATGAACCCATGTTTGCTCAGGATGAGACCTATGTGGAAGAGAGCTTAGAGCTTTGGGATGGGGAACCACAGGAGTTGTCTCAAGATATAAAAGAGAAATTTGGCCATCTATTTTTAAAGTTAGAAAGCATGTTCAATGTCCCAAACAAATGCATTGATGAAATAGTAGATGAGCTTCAGTTTATATCCACCTCTGCATCTGGTCCACTTTTAAGAGATGTGGTGGTGTCCACCTTGAAAAGCCATAACTGTGATCTGGATCCAGCCATTATCTCAGATTTAGTGAAAAATCTTTGTGAGACACACCCTATAAGTACTGCCTTGGGGACAGGTGGCCCTTTCACAACTTATTACAAGAGAAGAGAATTTATGAAGAAGCATTTTTCAGTTGTTGAACCAGAAGAACACATACTTGATAAAAAAAAGGGCAAAACCTTCCAGTATGTCCCAATATTGCCCTCCTTGGTGCAGGTCCTAAGTAAGTCTTTTCAAGAAAACACATTTGAAGGTGAAAAAAAAACTGAAAATGACTTTAAGTACCAGACATTTCGTGATGGATCTCACTATCAAAACAACAAGTTTTTCTCTGTAGAGGAGAACAGAGTGAGTCTCATCCTGTACATTGATGACTTTGAGGTATGTAATCCTCTTGGGACATCTCGAAAAAAGCACAAAGTCACAGCTGTCTATTGGGTGTTGGGAAACATTCCGGTGCAATTATGTTCCACATTGACATCAATCTACCTTGCAATTCTGTGTAAGGCTGAAGACACCAAGCAGTTTGGATTCCAGCGAGTTTTAGAGCCACTGTTAACAGATATCCAAAGCTTGGAGAAAGATGGTCTTTTTGTTCCAGCGTTAGGGAAAGCCATTAAAGGGACTGTGGTCAGTGTGGTGGCAGATAATTTGGGGGCGCACTCTGTGGCAGGATTTGTCGAAAGCTTTGCAGGGTCATACATCTGCCGGTTTTGTGTTGGGGAGCGATCCAAGTTTCAGTCCAATGAAGTGAGATCTGGGTCTTTTCATCAAAGAACCAAAGATCAACATACACTGCATGTACAGACAGCTGTGTCTAGTCCAGATCACCCTCATTGTTATGGTGTAAAAAAACAGTGTGCATTGTCAGAAAAACTTGAGCATTTTCATGTTACATCTGGTTACCCTCCAGATGTTTTACATGATCTGCTGGAGGGTATTGTTCCAGTGGAACTGGCTTTGGCATTTGATAACTTGATCAAGAAAAAATATTTTTCTCTCATGGAACTGAATGATGCCATTTCCAATTTCCCATACAAGTGGAGTGATAAAACAAATCGCCCTCATCTCATTCCTGCTAACTTTTCGACTCGAAAATCAGTAGGGGGCAACGCACATGAAAATTGGTGCTTATTACGTCTTTTGCCTCTGATTATAGGTTTAAAAGTACCCCAACAAGAGCCTGTATGGCAGATGCTGATGACACTGAAAGACATTGTGGACCTTGTCATGTCTCGAGCCCATACTGAAGAAAGCATTTGCTATCTTGACAGCATCATTTCAGAACACCGAAGCAGATTCCTTGATGTTTTCCCCCAACATAAGCTCATTCCCAAGCACCATTTCCTTGAGCACTATCCTCAGCTCATTCGGGAATTTGGCCCCCTAGCTGCCCTCTGGACAATGAGATTCGAGGCCAAACACAGCTTTTTCAAGAAGGTGGTAAGACACACTGGTTGTTTCAGGAATATTTTGCTGTCTCTTGCAAATAAGCACCAGCTCATGGTTGCATATCATCAATCACATTCTGTCAAACCATCACTTGCGGTCACAAAAACAACAGAGGTCTCTTTAGATGTGCTTAAGGATGATCTAAAAGACCTGGTGAAATGCAGATTCCCTGCTGTTACAGCTGTGCATGTTGCCAATAATGTGTGCAGTTTAGGCACCAACTATGCAGTGGGAATGTTGTTGTGTTGTGGTTCCACTGCAGGACTGCCTGACTTTTCTGAAGTGTTACAGATAATGGTGATTTGTAACAAACTGACTTTTTTCGTGAGACAACAAAATACATGGTACAATGAACACCTGAGGAGTTATGAGCTGGAGAACACAGGGAGTGTGCAGTTACTTGAGCAAAGAGAGCTTAAAGATTTTTATCCTTTGGCTTCATACACCCTTGCAGGAAGACGCCTGACAACTTTAAAGCACCACATTTGCCTATCTTTTTGAAATGTGAGGAGAGAAGCTTGTGAATAAATGTCTGTATTTCTCTTCTGTTGTTGCAGCTTCTTCCTGTTGATATGGCACCCTCAGCGAAACTGCGGATAATTTTTGGGGAGGATGATGTCCACAAACTACTTTTACCTGCAGGCATCCCAAGCACACTTCAGGACCTCAATGATGTTCTTCGAGAGACATTTGATATTACAGGACCATTCACTGTTATGTACCAGGACATGGATTTCGATGGTCAGTTCTTCACTTTGACCTCGATTGAGGAAGTACAAGATAAAGCTAACCTCAAAGTAGTAAAAACTGAACCAGTAATCTTAAGTCTCACTACTGTGGACATGTCAGAAGTCGAATCTCCAGTTCCACTATCTACAGAAGCAAGCTCCTCCTCATCTGTATGCGACACAATCCTGTTGTCCTCCCCAGATGAGAGTGGACCATCCTACAGGTCTAAGCCATGGCCATTTAAGTTTGAAATACCAGACTTCTCTTATGATATAGACCTTGCACTGGAAGCAGGAAAGCAAGCTTATGAAAATGATGGCACACTTTTGAACAACCCAAGCGTAACTAGTAGCATTCTTGAGAAGCTTGCAGAGACTATATTTGGCTTCACAGCATATCCAACTGGTGTCCAGATTTTAGCTGTTGCTGAAGCCTTGGTAGCAAAATACCCATGCCTCAAAGAGCCAGGTTCTTTTAATGGCCTATATGGTTGGCAACAGAGGATAAAGTATAAAATGGGCAACTACAGGGCAAAGTTAAGAGGTCGCCAATTAGCCATTCCAGAGCTCGAGGTGAACACACTGAAGAGACGATGCTCCAGTGAAGAGGGTTCACTTAAAGGCTTTAAAAGGGCCAAAAAAGCTGAAGTCAACTATCTGCCACCACTGCCATTCGGTGAGACTGAGGAAACCTTAGAGATGGATAGACTAGATTTGCTGAAGGAAATGAAGAAGAAGAACAATGAGAGGGCAATTAATGAGAAAATGGAGAAGTCTTTCGCTATGAGAAGAAAAGAGGTTGTCAAGGATTGCCCCGCAATCCAAGACCTCTTAGAGAGGTGGCCTTCTCTGTTCTGTGAAAATCAGGTAAATCCAGTTCTTGTTCATGCAGCAACTAAGTGTATGTGAGATCTCATGAGTCATCTTTGACATGATTTTGTGTTTTATCTCTCATTTCAGATCAAAGAGGAGTTTAAGCGAATAACCACAATTCATCTGGAGCGAACGTTTTTGTCCAGATTGGACAGGTACACCACCAAACTCCTGGAGATATTTCGAAGGAAGGGCGGGACTGCAGGGACCAAAATAAAACCAATGTTGGACTCACTCAATAAGGTAAAATTTTAAATTATTTTAATTACATAATCTAATGGAAAAGATGAGGTCATACACACTGAGAATGTATCACTCTTATTTAAAGGACAAGTTGACAAGTTTGTTATTTTAAACTTAAAGCTTTGTTTTCAGATTGTTTATGATGAAATCGAATGATTTTGATTGAAATTTGGACACATGCTGCTGGCCGGAGCTTTTTTGGTTTCTGTGGTAGCACACCCCCACCTCCACAATGGCTTCATACAAAGACGTGAAACTCACCGAGTGGTCAGGGGTGTTCACTGATATGTTCACACACAAATCGTTGCAAAAATGCTTTCCAACAGGTGTTTTACCATTTGTTGTAAAACTGGACCTATTTTTTCAAACGCCTTACACCTGTACATTCTTCCGCCGAGAGCTTGAATAATAGAATGGAATAGCGGCGGACTAATACCGTACATCACAGCACATCTAATACAAGTCAATGGAGTTGGACAAAAACTACAATAAAAACCAGTTGGAAAGTATCTTTTGCAGCGATTTTTGTGTGAACATATCAGTGAACACTTCTGACCACTCGGTGAGTTTCACGTCTTTGTAAACGACAGTTTTATGCATTTTAGGAAGGATTGTTCCAGTGCACCTATGAAGCCATTGTGGAGGTGGGGATGTGCTACCACAGAAACCAAAAAAGCTCGGGCCAGCAGCATGTGTCCAAATTTCAATCAAAATCGTTCGATTTCATCATAAACTGAAAACAGGGCTTTAAGTGTAAAATACTGAACTTGTCCTTTATTCTGATCAGTGTCTGTGTTGGCTGAAACTGTTCTCCTGATCCTGACACTGTGGCCACAATTAACAATTTATGCACATGATTGTCTCTACAAGTGTATACAAACCTGTTATCTCTTACTTAATATGCGCTCAAAAGCAGAGAAATTTACAGAATTTTCAAAGTGACCCTCTGAGTGCAGCGAGATCCCTTCCTGCTGCCCATAGACTCCAATACAATTATTTCCCAAAATATTACTCTTGTGTGTGGGAATTCCTGTCCTTGACTGGTTAATATTGTGATAGGAGGTACTGATATGTTGCAAAAAATTCATTTGCATGTCCAGTGATGAGGCAGAAAACTTTCCTCACTGGGCAGAGACAGTTTCTGGACCCACAGATTATGACATGCACTGGACTCTTGTCTTAACACACATCGTTGAGAAATTCATGTTAAGTTGTACACTTCACAACGTTAGAATGTAGCTGCAGGCTTACATTCTCCATGGGTAACTTTCTGTTTACATCTGTATGTGCTGTTATGTATGTATGTTACATATGTTATGTTGTGTATTTTCTGCAATAAATTTTCTTTTTGGGTTTAATAGCATCATGTCGATGGCAGAAGGGACATTATCATTCGTTGCTTAGTTGAGTATCTTGGAGAGAGTGGAGAGGAGCTGATCAAAGACCATCAGGTATCTGATGATCATAATGACTGTATTAAAATTGTCTAACCTTATAATCTGGTCTTCACTTGTGATGATATATTGAAGGTCAAAGATTCTCTACCTCTTTTTTATTTTTACATTTTTTTTTCTCTTAACCTTTTCTTTTACTTGGAATCTATTCTAGTTATTTCTAATTGTGGTTTGTTTGTTTTCACAGGAGGACGTCAGCCAAGAAGCATTGAAAGAGGACTGCAGTAATCACATGATGAAGATCATCGTAATCCATCCCAATGTGGCACAGGAAAACCAAGATCCTGTGAACGTGTCGGTCATCATTGAGGGGACAGAAATTCTGGAGGACTGCGGAAGTGTGACAAACGCTTGCCTCCTGCTCATGGGTGTCATCTATGCTGTCAACTTAAGTTACCCACTGAAACTGAAATATACGTTTGAGGTATTTCAGAAGCTGTTTCTTGAGCTTGACATCCTTAAAATGTCACCAAAGGTCCAGTCTCTCCACAAGAAACTTTTAGTGTGAGTGTTCCAGTGTTATTTGTGCTTTTGTCCAGCACAATTAATTTGTTTGCATTTTGTCTGTTTTCTGACAGTAATTTCAAATGTTGCTCAGTTTTATACAAGTTCTTTCTGTCCTGAACGTTCTGAGAATGTCTGCAAAGGTAGTGATTGCAACTGTTAATGGACAGAGTTGATGTATGTGTTCTGAAAGTTGATTAGAAGAAAGGGGACAGTGCACACTGAGTTTTTGAATAGCATGTTGTTGTTTTTTTGTATATGTGTATATGCTCTGTTTTGAAATTTGCGATCAAGAAGTTCTATGGCCATGTTTTTTGTGGTTATAATGTTATGTAGATATTTTAAATATATCTATGCCATTTCAACTGTGAAATAAAAGTGTCTCTTAAGCTGCAAATATTTGTTTTAGAAAATATTGATTTATTATTTAATAGAATAATAAGAATATTTATTCAATTCGATTAATATTAACTAGTACATTCATAATAAATATTACTTAATAATTACATAGAATATAACAAAGAAAAGATGAGTAAGAAACACAAAGAAATATCAGCAATGTTCACTTGGGTTTTGTAATTGGATGCAATGGTATTCTGAGTAAAAGTTACAACCTGTAGATGAGTATTGCCAGTGCAATTTACTTGTGTATTTCACATAAAAAATAGATGGTTCTAGTAAGTAAATATTACTTAGAAATAGCCCGAGTAAAGATTACAAGCACTTTCTGTGTGGAAAAAGTTGCCTAGCTTTTTTTAAGTAAATGTCACTCCAATTTTTTTTCAGTGTGTGATGTTGATACCCGCTTGTCTGGAGTGTTTTGCCTTTCGACATCTAAATTCCCAGAACCAGAACCAAAGTGTTTTATTTAAAAAGATAAATTTGTGCTTTCATTTTATTATACTTATTATCAACAAGATCCATAATCCTTTGTAACTTGTCATAAGCGGTACTTAACAGCTCAGTCTTGCCCAGAGTGGTTACAGGAAACACTGTTTATGGGGAACAAAGCTTGATTTTTTTTTTTATTCTGATGACAGTTCTGAATTGCATGATTTTGTTGGCAAAATGTATTCTCCCAGGCAATGTTTTGGATTTTAACGAATTCAAAATATTGCCAAATCTATGAAATTCCCACAGATACTGACTGTTTCAGTTCTTTTATTAAATTTGTTAATTTTTGAAAATTAAATACATGAGTGGTGAGGCAGTTATGGCAGCTTTTTTGGTGCTTTTTTAAACTTTTGCAAACAAAGTTAAGAGTGACTATAATACTACTACTAATAATAACAATAACAACAATAATAATAATAGGGTTCAGAGTCACTCAGAGTCACCCTTCCTTCCCATTTCTGACTTTTCAACAGGTTGCCTTGAACATGTCTGCTTGCCTAAATACATTGGATTGCTGCCATGTGATTGGCTGATACTTGAATTACTGAACAGTTGTGAGTGTATATGGTAAATAAAAGTAACGATTGGCTGATGGGCAGTGGCTTACCATCATTCCAGCTCTGGCTATTTTCAATGAAAAGAGGAGACGGGTGAAAAGGAGATAAAATGGATTTTAGGAAAGGAAGGAAAACGAGAGAGATATGAGTGGGCAAGTGATGCATGGAGAGAGTACTGAACAGCCATGGATGAGGGACAGAAAAGAGGGATGGATGAAGTGAGGGGCACATGAACTAAATGAGGGAGGGATGGGATAGAAGACTGTATGGCAGAGAGACACAGTCCATCATGCACCCTGTCTTCCAGTGAAAAGAGGAAGGACAAAGTTTAACCAGGATTTATCGCCTGTGTCTAGTCACAGGAATAAGGCTTGGGATATAGATCATTATGGAGGACACAAATAGACTTGCATGCACCTGAGCTGGGGTCAGTTCACTTTCTTTTCAGTCAGTATAGAGCATCCTCAATGTGTAACTGAGAGGGCAGTTAGTAGATATATTACCACCTAATGCCAACCATGTCTTGCTTAAGAAAATTAAAAAACAAGTGCACTATCCCTTTGCAATTTCTGTTTTGAATAAATAAAACAATAGATTCATAAACTGCATGTATGTGGCCAGGAGGTGGATGGTAGGTCCTGCAGTATGCTACAAATAGTTCTACTATAAGTACTGTATCTACAGTATAGCGGTACAGAGGAATTCCCATGCAAAGGACATCATATTAAGGTTAGCATGTGTCTCCATTTAAATTTATGTGTTACAATTATGATTTACCAAACTTTCCATTATTTTAAAAGACAATTGAGTTCCAAACTTACAGCAATGGAGAAAGCAGCAAACACATAGCGTTTCAGACTTTTCTGCTCATTTATTTCATTATCATCATCATCATCATCATCATCATCATCATCATCATCATCATCATCCTATTGATACAGTTGTTTTCTTACAGCCCTACCTTTGGGGTTTTTCTGTTGTGGTTTTTATTCATATTTGCCGTGTAGTCAATAACACAGTCAAAGCCAGGTGACAACTAATTTGGGTGTGGCAAACAGCATTTTTTTTAAGAAAAGACTATATTGTGTGTTTTAACTATATTCTTCTTAAAATAGGAGTTTTTTTCTGGTTTTAGTCTAAATAAGCTTCATCTGAAATCATGATGTTTTCAAGAAGTAGGGCTCTGAATTTCTGTCAGATGTAAAAATCTCAATTGTCAATGGTTTTCCTGTAATATTGCTTTTTATCCTCGACTTTTCTAAAATTAAAGAGGAATATATCAGGAAGAGCACACACCAATTTAAAAAAGTAGATAAAAAAGATTTAAAGACAACACAATGCTTCTCATTTTATTGTTTCTGTGTCTAAAACCAACACAGGTGCACAGCAAGTGTTTTCCAAACTGACACAATCCATTTTTCAGAAATTTGGGCGACAGCCTCATCAGTTCCCCCAAGGACAGCAAACCCAGAAAGATTTACAAGAGAAACTTGAATAACAACTCTGTATAGTATTCATGAAAACATGGGGGTGGTAAAATATTCTAAATGTGTTTGGCAGTGTAATTATATTGAATGGGCAGTAATTTATCAGAATTTTGGCTTCTGCTGTTTTAGTCCTCCCCCAATAACACTGTTCATTTCAGACATAAAAGCAAACCAATTTCTTAAGATTCAAATTAGTCCATAGGTTGCAGAAATTAAAAAAGAAAGAAGTGTTTTTACAGTATACCACGATGCACAAAATGAGACCAAGGGAGGATTTCAACTTTTACTTTAAAGACAAAAATTTATATACACTAACAAATACAGCTGACATTTAGAAATGCGATAGCCACCTCACTCCTGGTTAAAAGAAAAAAAAAAAACAGCTCACAAATCTGTTATTACTACCTAAAAGCAATTTTAATATATTTACATGTGTCAGGAACAACAACTAAAGTCAACACAGAGCAAAAATGAGAGGTGAAAGATGTTGGCCACCCTATACTTTTGGTGTGAAATTTCTTTTTCATCAAAATAGAATCTGGAACCTGGTCGAGCAGGATCACAGTGGGTTTGCAGCTAGTTTGCAGAGACTGAACACGTTTTGAGTTGGATGAGGACCAGGGAATTAAGTAAGTGTAAGCCACTGTCAGTGAATTCAGTATGTTAATACATCAAACTCCATTTTGATTATGGTGATTCAAAACAGATGGCCCTGAAGAAAGAGGGGAAGGGAGACAGAAGTGAAATATGCACAGTAAACTACAAAGTATGGATGTTAAACAGAAAAGAAGACAGCTGGAAATGGAGGTAAGGGACAAGAGGATGTCGAGACTACAGAGTCTGCGTGTAGCTCTGTGGGAGGGTTACTTATTGTGTTGGCTGCAGTAAGGTTACTGGTCTAATTAGCAGAAAACCTGCAAAGTCAGGCACCATTAATGTAAAAAAAAAAGAGAAAAAGACAGAAAAGAAAGAAAGAAAACACTTTAGATGAAGTCAACAAGGTTAAAAAGTCTGTGTCTGACTTTAACTGCACTAAGTCTGGTTCTCTTTATATTTCTTTTTTTTTTTGTGTGTGTGTGGATATGACTGGATGTATATAGCAAGCCAGCAATTTGCCCTAAAGTTTAGGGCAAATTGCTTTATCTTACTTCAAGAATGTTTATATGAATCTTAGTTTTCATTTGAACGTCTATGTGAATATCTTAATAAAAGACTCAAACTGACTAAGGTTAAGAAGTTCTGCGTCAGACTTGTTATTAAATCTCATTAGCTCACACTGTTTGACTCTCACTGACTGTGTCTACTCAATAATGTTAAAAAGATCATATATACATATATGTGTATATATATATACATATGTGTGTATATATATATGGTTATTGGATCTACATATGGAATCAAAACTGGATGCAGTGATCTCTCTCTTGTGAGACACCCAATTTGACTATGAAAGTTCAGTATTAAATCATTCCACTACCCTTAATGACTCTTCACAAATCAGTAAACAATTAAATAATGAATGTGCTGCTTAAAATGTGAGCACATATCAAGTTAAGACCAAACTTCAAGTTGGTTGAATGCATTTCAGTGATCTTCATGTCGAGTTCTTGATGTTTTATATGTTACACGCTTCTTTTCTGTCTTTGGATTCCTGTCTAAGACTGGAGTTATCAACAACTGAACACCCCCCCCCCCCCAAACATTTACTGTTAGATTGCCTCTTGAATGGCAATACATTAGGCAAAACTGATTCTTTCTGGAAGTACCATGAGAAGGTTTTTTTAAACTGTGATAATTAGTTAACTGATGATTGCTTTCTCAGAATCAGAATCAGAAACTTTATTGTCATTGTCACGAGAACAACGAAATTAAGAATGGTCCCCGATCATTGCATCATCCCTAGCAATATCAAAATATAAATAAAACAATAAAATTCAATAAATAAAATAGATAGAATACTTAAAATACTAATAAGATGTAACAGTAAAACATTCACATACATTCCCACACACATGCTTCTCTGATTAGTTACCCTGAAAAGAAAAAACAGTACAAAAAAAAAAGAGTGCTGTGTATGGATTTAAAATGAAGGAATTCTTCGTATAATGTTTCCCCCATATTTTTTAACAACTGGTTTTATATTTTACCATTTAAATTTTTTAATTTTACCACTTACAAAAATGTTTTCATTTAAGTTTCTTGAAGATATTTCACCTCTCATCTGAGAATCTTCTTCAGTTCAGTTTTACAGTTTTAATTTTACAGTTTTTTCTCCTTTTTTACAGTGTATTTTTCAAGCTGTTGTCATCTTTATTCTATCCATTTATTTTTAATTTTGCTTGTACAGGTTTCTCTGGAAGCTTCTCCTGCCATCAAAAAACATGCCAGGAAAACACTGCTTTAGACTACATGTTAGATTCACATCCTGACTTGTAGTCTTAAGTAGGACTACAAAAGCTGCACATAAATGCAAGTACAATAGGGTACATTACATAATCTCAAGTGTTTCACTTCCTTTAGATAAGGTTTTAAAACAATAATAATAAACATTGACAGTTGCAATCAGTGAAATCATTACAAAGACAAACTTTCACACATTTACATGACTAGAAAATATTCTGCCAGTTTTCTTCATTGCTTAGCATAGTTTTCTCAGAGAGCTACAAGCACATGATTACGTATTCACTTTTGGCAACTCTCTTCATGGCAGGGGAATCAAGGTAGGCTTTAAAAAATAAATAAGGCAAATCACTAAACCCAAAGAGACCGCTGCTAGGTTGGCAACGCCAACAGTCACCAACAGCAATGAACAAAAGCTGCAAAGTATCCATCACTGAGAGTCTGCTGTATAACACTGCAGCAATGATGATCCCTACAGGATCACGATGCCAAAAGACAGTTTATGAACGGAAATCTCCACTGAAAGCAAACCTAGTCTCCGAGCTTATATCTCATTCCTGTATTTTCTCTCCTCCACTTTCATTCTTCATTTCTGGCTCTGACCCAGTAACCTCACCAATCAATCTGAGATTTTTTTCTGACAGCCCTTTCAACAAAATCACAGACTTTCAGTGCAGACAGAGAGGAGGAAGCAATTCCTGCCAAATGAGACAGCCACAGCTGCACGCCTGTGGCCTGATTTCCCTTCTGTACAGGTGAACTAAATTTTGACCGAGGTTATGACCGGTGATGGTAATCATACATCAGTTGGTGGATATCGAGTGCTTTCAGGAAAGCTTGAACAGGGTCATGAGGTCACTGCAGAGAGCTTTAATGAATGCCAAATTATCCTCTCTGTCACTTCTGCCCTCAGGGAGGCTAACGGTGCCCGGAGTTAACAAAAAGGCACACACAACCTACTCTCATGCTAAGACACAAATGATAACTGTGTCTGCTCCTCATTGTCCTCTACGCTCTTTGCCCTATGGGTACAAACGCAGTACATATGGCAGTGTTCATGTTGTGTTTCCAGTTAGGAAGGCTTTGTTTGGATGTGCGTATGGTTCTAGTTAGACATAATCCCTTGAGGGAAGAGACAGGGCAGATACAGGGGCTTATCTGCATCATGAGCTAATAAAAGAAGTGAAGAAAGTCATAAAAAAACATGGAATATTTTGATGTAAAATATGACAGCGGAGGGATGAGTATGGCTCAAAATGCATGACAAAAATAAGTGTTTTTATTCTATTTTTTTTTTTTTTTTTTTGGAAGTGACATCAGAAACAGCAGCATGTGACATCACGTGATGGCGGAGCTTCAGTTCATCCTTTGTCATCCTTTTTTTTTTTTTTTTTTAATAGGACAGGGGGAAAGAATGAAAGAAAGAGGGGGAGAGGAAGAAAGAAAACCAAAGGGGAGAAGAGACGGTGAGAAGGGGGGGAAGAGAGAAAAAAAAAAAAAAAAAAAAAAAAAAACTCCTGGGTCACCTGTATGGAGAGAAAGAAAAACAAAAAAAACAGGGGAGACAGCAAACAACAAAGAGCAACATAATAATAAAAAAAAAAAAAGCACCATCACAATAAACTAGCTAGTCATAGATATCAATAGTTACTAAATAATAAACGATATTGTGCAGCACGCAAGATAGACAGCGCACAGTGTGCTTTGAGGCAGCAGCCAAGAAAGCTGTAGTCCGCATCTGTGAATACCCATGTGTACACCTGTGTGCATACCTGTGTGGATCAGCATGCTTGCATTCCAAAGGTTTCTCCATGTAATGATCTGCTAGAGAGTGTGGGGAGCCACAGCCCTGTCCTCTATGGTATCAAGCAGGTATGGAGGAGATCAAAACTCCAGACATCCAGAGGCACCCAGAACACAAGAGACCAAGGAAGACCCACAGAGGGGCAGCCGCGCCACTGTCCCAGTAAGAGCTAAGGAGAGTCCCAGATGAGAGCTCATTCAGCAGCCGCGGAGCAGAAGCCAGGGGGAGTTGCAGTGACGCGCCCGTGAGCTCCGCCGGCAGCCAGCTGTGCCTGAGTGACCGAGCCCCAGGCCGAGAGGCCGGGGGCACCCCACCTCCAAAGTGGCCCGAGCGAGCCCCAATAAGCGGCCGCCAAGGAGTGAGCCGGTGTGTACCCGGACACCCACCCCCAGATACAAAGAACCACCAACGCACCGATACCTGAGGGAGTCCGCCACCGGCAGGGGAAGTGGTGGTGGGTGGAGATAGGCCTCCAAACCTTGGAGGGCCCGAGATGTCCCCAGAGAGGTGGCGTCTGATACCCAACCTGACATATAGACACAGACATACAGGCACACACAGACACAAACATCCATTCCCACCCTCATGCTCTCATATGTACTTCACACTCAACCGACGTGGAGACAGACATAAAGGGACGCTGTATACACGATCACACTCCCCAAGCGTACTCTACTAACCGGGTCTAGGTACCCTTGCCCCTGGAGGGGGGAACTGCACCCAGACCCAGGTGGTGTTACCCTTTTCCCTGCGGTGGGGAGAGGCAGACCGCCCCGACTCCGCAGCAGCAGGGAGGCCCCAGACCGCAGTCGGATGGCCCACTCCTCCTAGCCCCCCCGCTCCAGTAGGCCGCAGAGAATGGGGGTGAGAGAAGACTCCAAACCTCCCTCCAGCCGCTCATTGTAGTGTTGATGCATGTGTGTTCTAAGGTGCAATTAAAACCCAGGAGGGCATAGAGCTACCTGCCAGAGAGCAGCAGGTAAGCGCATAGTCCCTCCTGCTAGCCCTCAATGTCTACATGTATTTAAAATTGAGAGGTGGGCAACGACGCCAGGGGTGAGGCGTACACCCTGATGGTAACTTGGACTCCGTGTATCGTGCCCACCCCCAAGATCCTATATGTATGTGTAATGAGGGTGTGAGTAATGTGAATGTCTAAGTTGTGGGATAAAATTGAGGCAGAGGCAGCCAGAAGGGGACAGAGGGGGGGGTAGCCTCCTCTGCATCCTGGTGACATACCCCTACTCCAAGGCCCTGCATGTGTGGGTGGTTGTGGTGGAGCAGGAGGAGGGAGGCAGCTGGAGATGGGGAGGGAAGGAAGGGAGGGGCAGGTGACCCCTCCCTGGGGCCAGCTCCCCCGCTGACCCCAGTAGGCACTCCCACACTCCGCGACCCGCCAGGGAAAGGGGGGCCCAGGCCCATCCAGACCGGGGCCCAGCGCAGCAGCGCCCCCCGGCCCCACAGAGCCCGGGACAGTCCACCCAACCCCACCACAGAGAAAACTGCACCCACCCCACCATCCACTCGTCTTCCAGACTACATGAGACAATAGACGCCCAGGCTGAGATCTTCCTCCACCTCTCCTGTATCTCCCCCTCCTGCAGAGAGTTCCTGAGGGGAAGAAAGCTCCTGCAAGGTGTAACAATCTCCCCCACCGGTTGAAGAGCCCCACAGGCGACTCGACACGCCGGCGGCACCCTGCGCCAGGGATGGGCTCCCATGCACCCACCCGCCCACAACCCCGGCAACACACAAACCAGGACCCAAGGCCCCGAGGCCCAGCCAGGGCCCCGGCCCAGAGATGGAGCGCCCCCAGACCCTCACGCCCATCCCGGACCCACCCAGGGGCAGACAGGCTACCAGGTCAGTAACCCACGTCCATCACCACAGACCCTCCCCTAGCCCCGCTGCACGCAGCCACGAGGAAATGGTCAGAAAAAGGCCCCCAACCGGACATGACCGCTACCCCGGGTTGAGCCCCCCAAGGAAGATGCCTCCGGGCAACCCCCCGACGCCCTAAGCCTGTCCCTGCCCCCACACCAATCACAACATTGAAGGCGGGACCAAACTATGACCCCCCACCCCCACTAGGTGATGGAGCCGATCAAAGGAGCCCAGAGCAATTGATCTGATGTGGTGGCCGAGGCTGTATCAAAACTAATGTAATCTAATAGATAATTTCTATATTGGTTAGAATTAAGATTGTTTTTATTTTTCCAGTTCATGAGGACAGTTTTCTTGGCTATGCATAGGGCAGTGAAAACCATATGGGCTAAATTGTTTTCTGAGGTGACATTATCTAAGCTGCCCAACAAACACACTAAGGGGGAAGTTGGAATGTTACATTTCAGACACTTTGATAAGTCTTCACATATCTCGTGCCAAAACGTCTGCACTGGTGGACAGAACCAAAGAGCGTGAATGTAATTGTCTGGTGTATTGTTTTGACAGTGTGAGCAGTTGTTGGAAGATGTAAAGCCCATCTTGAACATCCGATGACCTGTATAGTGCACTCTATGTAATATTTTGTATTGTATTAATTGCAGACTGGGATTTTTAATCAATTTAAAAGTTTTTAAGCATACCTGAGACCAGAAGTTTTGGTCTAAACTGACTGATAAATCTGCTTCCCACTTTGCAATAGGAAGGGATATTGATTCATCTAATTTAGAGAATGTTCTATATATTTTAGATAATAATTTGGGGGATTTAAGAGTAAGGAAATGTGCCGCACTTGGTGGTATTTGTAATTCAACTTGACTGAGGTTAAATTTCTTTTTTATTATGGATTTAATTTGTTGATATTCTAAAAAATTTTTCTTGTTGATCCCATATTGTGCAACTAGTCTGTCGAATGGGATCAATTCTGTTCCCTCCAATATATGTTCTAAGTATTTAATTCCTTTACAACTCCATTCTGGGAAGTTAATCATATTATTGTTTTGTAATATGTCAGGGTTATTCCAGATAGGAGTACGTTTGCATGGGATTAGTGAAGACTCCGTTATTTTTAGATACTCCCACCATGCTGTCAGAGAGAAGCTGATGTTGATACTTTTAAAGCATTCATGTTTTTTGATGTTTGAGCTAATAAATGGTAGGTCTGAAATCTCTAGATCCTTGCATAGTGCCTGTTCAACATCTAGCCAAGGTTCATCTAGGAAGGTATGTTTTGACCATTCTGAGATGAACTGAAGCCTGTTGGCTAAGAAGTATTGGTGAAAATTAGGCAGATCTAATCCTCCTCTATCCTTGGTTCTTTGTAGCGTTTTTAAGCTGATGCGCGGGGGTTTATCTTTCCAAAGGAATTTGGAAATATATGAATCCAGAGATCTGAACCAATCTTGTGATGGTTTGTTAGGGATCATCAAAAATAAGTAATTTATTTTTGGCAAGATCATCATTTTTATAGTGGCGACCCTTCCCATGAGTGATATGGGTAAAGATTTCCATCTAGTCAGATCGCCTTCTACTTTCTTTAGAAGTGGGATGTGATTTAATTTAGTTAAGTCTGAAAACTTAGGAGAAACATTAATACCTAAATATTTAATATTTCCGGATTGCAGTGGGGCAGAGGAAGAATTATGGAAGGAGCAGTTAATGGGGAGAACTGTAGATTTTGGCCAGTTAATTGAATAATCTGAAACTCTTGAAAACCAGTTTATTAGAGTAATTACCTCAGAGAGGTTGGTTTGTGTGTTTTGCAGAAAAAGCAACACATCATCCGCATAGAGACTGATTTTATGTTCTATGTTCTTACATTTTATGCCCTTAATTGTTGTAGCCTGTCTAAATGCTGCTGCTAGAGGTTCGATAAAAATTGCAAAAAGTGAAGGGGAGAGTGGGCATCCCTGTCTGGTGCCCCTCAGGAGACAGAAGCTGGGGGATGTCTGGTCATTTGTTCTGATACGAGCTGTTGGGGAATTGTATAATATTCTTATCCAGTTTATAAAAGAGTTTCCGAAACCAAATTTGTGTAAAGTTGCGAATAAAAATTTCCAGTTAACTCTGTCAAATGCTTTTTCTGCATCTAGGGATAATATTATGGTTTCAATGTTTTTATTGTATGAGTAGTCTATTAAATTAAGTAATCTACGAGTGTTTGTTGAGGAGTGCCGACCTTTTATGAAACCAGTTTGGTCAGGGTGAATTAAGAGGGGGGTTATTTTCTCTAATCTCTTTGAGAGAGCTTTGCAGATTATTTTAAGGTCTACATTTAAAAGAGAAATTGGACGATAGCTTGAGGGAAATAAAGGGTCTTTGCCTGGTTTTAGCAGGAGACTAATGTTGGCAGAGTTCATATTTGGTGGTAATCTGCCATTTTCCTCGATTTCCTGCAACATTCCATGGAATACTGGTGCCAGAATTGTCCAGAATTCTTTGTAGAATTCTGCAGGGAAGCCGTCTGGACCTGGAGCCTTATTATTGGGCATACTTATCAGGGTTCATCAACATTTGGACCATATATACTTACAATACATAGTTTTTTGTTCAATATTGATAGTTTAATAATTAGAAATCTACCCTCTGGATCTATAACTGTATCGAGTACTGTAAAATTAACATTTTTATGTATTAAAATTGCTACTCCCCGTTGTCTAGAATTATAACAGGCTGCAAACACGTTAGGAAACTCAGGTGTTTTAAGTTCGTTTAAACCTGTGACAGGTCTGTGAGTTTCTTGTAATAAAACAACATCTGCCTGTAGTTTTTTAAGCTGGTTAAATATCTTTAACCTCTTTCCTCTGGTGCCAGCTCCATTTATATTCCATGTGACAAGCCTCAGAATGCCCATAATTGTGTGTGTATGTCTAATGATGTACGCTGGGTGTTTCGTTTAGACAGGTGGAGAGAGTGTGGAAACATCCCTTGTTTGTAAATAGAAAGAGAGAGAGAGGAAAAAGAAAGTGTGGTGAGAGGCTCCATAAGTCTGACTATGTGTGAATATTCACTAATATGAACAAGCGTGGCTGGTTTATGTGTCCTGCAAGTCTGTGCGTGCTGTGAGGCTGTTGTGAATGTGCTGCCGTTGAGCGGATGTGTTTGCGTGATTGTGGTGTGAAAATATGGAGAAATAGAGGGTGTTTGTTTGTAGGTGAGTGGGGAAGTGGGTGATTACAGCAGCGAAAGACAAGAAAAAGAAAGAAACCACATGAACTGTGAGCAACAACAAAAAAAAAGAAACGAAACGGAAACATTCCAATTAAAGCAATGACGGAGGGTGACGGTGTTATATCTGCTATGACATCATATTGATATTACTAGGTTAAACTCATGTTAAAGGAGAGAGTGTGAATGAATAAGAAAAGAGTGTAGCGGGTTCTTATCTGGAGTGCAGTCAGTATAACCACGGTGTGGTGCCGAGGTCGCGGTACAGCTGTCCGTCCACGTAGAGCCGGTCCACAGCGATGACAGCACGGGAGCCTTTCTGGATAAAGCTACGTCGAACTGGGAACAGGACCTTGCGTCGTTCCAGGATCTCTTTGGGGAACTGGTCGTTCACGCTGAAGTCCGTTCCTTTCAGCTCTCTGCCGCGACTCTTCACCTGTTCCTTTTGTTTGAATTGGCTGAATTTGGCCACGATAGGCCGTGGTCTCCCAGTCCGCGACCGAACGCCCCCCAAGCGATGTACTCTATCGAAGTCGATGTTCTTTACGGTGTCCTCTGGCAGCTTCAGGTGGATTTTGATGAAGCTTTTCACCGTTGCCTCCGCATCCTCTCCGGTAGATTCTGGAATACCAGAGAACACAAGATTATCTCTCATGCTACGGGCTTGTAGATCGATAACGGACTCTTTTATTTTTTTATTTTCAATGTTTAGCTGGGTCACGTTATCGGTGAGAGATTTGACCGACTCCCGTAGCGTGGTATTTTCAGCGGCAAGCGTTTCCACCTGCTGCTGGCTGAATTCCAGGGATTCTCTCAGAGATTTAAATTCCCGGTGTAAAATCTCCACCAGGGACAGCCTCGCATCGAAACTGGACAATCGCTTGTCGATTGACTCCAGGATGTCTGCGATGTCTTTGCCGGCAGGCGATGTTGTACCGGGGGATTCTGCCGGGCGAGATCTCTTCGATGACGGCGTCTCAATTTTGGTCGGGGAGGATGTACTCTGGGCCTTCTTCATGACTAAATCTTGAAAACAGCGGTCGATGTAATCTTGGAGAGCGTCTAAACTCTCCCCGTTGTCCTCCAGGGTGTTAGAGATGATAGAACAGATGTTGTTAGTTATATGACAATCGATTAGTATATTTGGTAATATTGAAGCTTGAAAAACCTTTGTTAAACTCTAAGCTACCATTTGCTTTTTTTTTTTCCGCCAATTCTCCGGCGTCTGACGTCACCTACAACATGGGTCGCTTACCTTACTCGTCACTTCCGTCACTTACCGTCCTCCCGTCCAGCCCCAGTGTTTTTATTCTATACAGCCTTAGGAATTTTTTTTTTATTTTAATATAGATTTATTGCTCCCATAAGTCGCCATATAAAATCTAATCAGAACTATGTTTCTTTTAAACAAAGGTACTGTTTAATTGTCATTTAATTATTAATACAATCGATTAACTCCCTTGCTCTTTGGACTTAACATGATCTGATCAAATGCAAAGATTTATTGATAATACAGTTGGAATATGATATGGATGAGGTCCCCATGCCTGTGAAATCGGAGCATATGTCATTATTCAATTCCATATTTACTGTTTTATGGTTTTGCAGATTTTAACATTAGAAGAACACTAGATCTTTCCTCTCTCAACAGAAGGCTATTTCACTATTGCCATTTCTCCTCTGTGCCAGGAGATGGAGGAGATAGAAGGATGTAATCCTTACATGTCATTCTGAGTATGCAGTTTTGGCTGGTGTTTCCAGTACCTTCATAGAGTAGTTGTTTGATTATTTATTATCTCTATCTGTTGGATGGATGATAGTGAAAATTCACACACTCCAAAGAACAAAATGGGACCTGGCTAGGTTCACACCCAGGACCCTGTTACTATGGCAACAGGCAAAACCCCAAACAAACAACAACAAAAAAACAACTGCAAAGAAAAAAAAATCCAATAAATTATAATTTAAAATTACATTAAGTCATATTGTATTTTCTTCACAGAGAATATGATTAGTAAGCCACTTCCTTTAGTACAGAAAAACAAACAACACCACACGGCATAGGGAGTGCAGAATTATTAGGCAAGTTGTATTTTTGAGGGATTAATTTTATTATTGAACAACAACCATGTTCTCAATGAACCCAAAAAACTCATTAATATCAAAGCTGAATGTTTTTGGAAGTAGTTTTTTAGTTTGTTTTTAGTTTTAGCTATTTTAGGGGGATATCTGTGTGTGCAGGTGACTATTACTGTGCATAATTATTAGGCAACTTAACAAAAAACAAATATATACCCATTTCAATTATTTATTTTTACCAGTGACACCAATATAACATCTCCACATTCACAAATATACATTTCTGACATTCAAAAACAAAACAAAAACAAATCAGCGACCAATATAGCCACCTTTCTTTGCAAGGACACTCAAAAGTCTGCCATCCATGGATTCTGTCAGTGTTTTGATCTGTTCACCATCAACATTGCGTGCAGCAGCAACCACAGCCTCCCAGACACTGTTCAGAGAGGTGTACTGTTTTCCCTCCTTGTAAATCTCACATTTGATGGACCACAGGTTCTCAATGGGGTTCAGATCAGGTGAACAAGGAGGCCATGTCATTAGTTTTTCTTCTTTTATACCCTTTCTTGCCAGCCACGCTGTGGAGTACTTGGACGCGTGTGATGGAGCATTGTCCTGCATGAAAATCATGTTTTTCTTGAAGGATGCAGACTTCTTCCTGTACCACTGCTTGAAGAAGGTGTCTTCCAGAAACTGGCAGTAGGACTGGGAGTTGAGCTTGACTCCATCCTCAACCCGAAAAGGCCCCACAAGCTCATCTTTGATGATACCAGCCCAAACCAGTACTCCACCTCCACCTTGCTGGCGTCTGAGTCGGACTGGAGCTCTCTGCCCTTTACCAATCCAGCCACGGGCCCATCCATCTGGCCCATCAAGACTCACTCTCATTTCATCAGTCCATAAAACCTTAGAAAAACCAGTCTTGAGATATTTCTTGGCCCAGTCTTGACGTTTCAGCTTGTGTGTCTTGTTCAGTGGTGGTCGTCTTTCAGCCTTTCTTACCTTGGCCATGTCTCTGAGTATTGCACACCTTGTGCTTTTGGGCACTCCAGTGATGTTGCAGCTCTGAAATATGGCCAAACTGGTGGCAAGTGGCATCTTGGCAGCTGCACGCTTGACTTTTCTCAGTTCATGGGCAGCTATTTTGCGCCTTGGTTTTTCCACACGCTTCTTGCGACCCTGTTGACTATTTTGAATGCAATTGCAATTTTGAGACTGCTGCATCCCTCTGCAAGATATCTCACTATTTTTGACTTTTCTGAGCCTGTCAAGTCCTTCTTTTGACCCATTTTGCCAAAGGAAAGGACGTTGCCTAATAATTATGCACACCTGATATAGGGTGTTGATGTCATTAGACCACACCCCTTCTCATTACAGAGATGCACATCACCTAATATGCTTAATTGGTAGTAGGCTTTCGAGCCTATACAGCTTGGAGTAAGACAACATGCATGAAAAGGATGATGTGGACAAAATAATCATTTGCCTAATAATTCTGCACTCCCTGTAGCAAAATCCTTTATTACAAGTCACTACACTTTAAAGTTTCATCTTTTTAGTGAGGCATTAAGGGCTATTTCCATTCAGAACACTTTATATTCAGGTTCAGCTGTAACAAATCCCTAAACTGTATTTTAAAGTTTCTAGAGGCTATTAGCAAAGCCCTCACAGTAAGACAGGTAATTAGATAAGCAGGCTTTGCAAGAACAGTGTGAACAGATGCTGCTGTGTCCTGGACTCAGATGTAAGCATTTAAATATCATCTGTGAGATCATCTGTGGTCATGCTGTGTGCCTCTCATTTTAGGACATCGCAACAGTACCAATACATTCTAGTACCTGTGGGGGGTTAACTTAAGAGTTTCAGTACTACATTTCTAATTACAAAAAAGTTACATTTCCATGCTTGAGCTATCAAGAAATGGCACTGACTGCAAGAAAATCTGAAGTAAATGTGAACCGAGCATCTGTGAATATGTGATCATAAAATATCCATCCATACATCCTCTGACACTTATCTGAAGCTTGTTTGTGGAAGCAGTACCCTAAGCAGAGAATCCCAGAGATCGGAACCACCCCACTCCCACTGTAGAGCACCACATTCCCCTCTGGAGTCACCTGACAGTTTGTCAAATTCACTTTGAGCCTGACCAAAAGTCTTGTTCCATGGAATCAACAAACTCCTCCCACATCCATGTTTTTGATTCAGCTGCTGTCAAAGTCACACTCTACTTGACCTTGCCACCAGGTGCTCTCACTCTAGCTTCCCATGCCTGGCTCCAGGTTGGGGCCCAGGTAACTCCCTGGTAGAGTAAATCTAGCCTCTATCTGGACCTGTGTGCCTTGAAACCCTAAAAGCCCCCAATAGCAGAGCCCCTGGGATACACAAACTCCTTGGCCATGGTAAGGTAGCCATTTACAGAGAGAAATTACTATAAATGATGATGTATTAATTGCAAAACTGTATTTTTAATTAATTTATGTCTTATTATTTAGAACCTTAATTCCTAAATTGCACTGTGAGATAAGCCTCATAGTACTTAAAGATTGGCTGTATCCAATTTTAATAATGTTACCCTTATTACTACCTCAGTCATTGCTGAGAGGCTGTTTGCCAGCTATTAATTTATGGATGTTAAAAATAGTCATTAAACTATTTTCTCAAACTAATTAATTTAGGAAAAACACCTTTTTAAAAAATAAATAAAAACAAATAAATTATTCATCACAACATGACAATGTTTACGGTTTACAGGTACACAGCTCTCATATTAAAAACTAATTACTAAAATATTTATTTCTAATTAGTGAAGTAAAAGCATTCTAAACATTTCCACTTACTTGTTTGTAAGTTTAAGCACTGTCATAAATTTTGCTGAACTGACCCAATAGGCATGGTGGCTTGAGCTTAACTCTGAATGAAACTGTCAGTCAGACTCTTACCTCTTAGCCCTTCACCTGTTAAGTCGACTGAAATATTGAACAGCATTGCAGGACATCGTTAAAATACCTCTTACTCTATATTTGGTATCCAGCTTAATATTCCACATTGTGCTGAATATAATTTTAGTACTTTTAGTTGGATGCTGGATTTACATCAGTGGAAAAAGCTGAGGGCTATGGTTTAAATGTTCCAATATGCCCCGTCCTACATGTCACTGATATCAGCTGGGGTTGGTTGGGGGAACAGATACTGTATTTAAAATGAATGTCAAAATGTAATGGATTACAGTTGAACTTGATTGTTAGAGAGACATCCAGCAATCTACCAACAGGCTGCAGCGAGGGCTGACTTTTCTGTTTTTTCACTCTAATGACCCTCAGTAGCTGCAGCTGCAAAATAGCTGTTTCATTTAACAAAGTTGTCATGCTGCCAGTTTAATCATCATGAAAGAAGAGAAGCATGTAATGTGTTCAAAAGCTAACAGCTGAAGCATGAAAGGTAATGATGTAACATGTTACATACACTAGAGTCTGTTTTGGGAGAGTTACAAGCCACTCAGCCTAAAGCTACAGCTCAGCTAAGAGACCAAAGGCACAAAGGCTGGACAACAGAGGCTGTGATAAAGTAAGACTTTCCAATATTAAACGCTTTGAAAGATTTTTATTTAGTGACACTTAAGTTGTTTGTCTACCAGTAGAATTGCAGAGTAATGTAGTCATATAAAAATTAAAAAAAACTATACTGTAAGGCCTGCAATCTGTTCAATGTGTACACAAATTCTTATCCAGAGCCTGTAATGACACACCTACAAAATGAGTCCAAAATTACTGGGTTTGTATAAGAAAAATAAGAACCACAAAGAAGAAGTGGTGACAAAATAATAATGATAATAAACACTTAATGCTTTTCTCTGGCTCTATAATGTATTTTTATGCGTTGGCTGTAGGGATGGGTACCGGTGTCATAGACATAGGTTCTGACATAAACGGTAGTAACCAGACCGAAAAGCAGTGCACATTTCGGTGCTTTATTTCAGTGCTTTTTTTTCCTGAGCTGTAATACACTTCTAGCCAATAATTTTACGTTTCCGAGGATAGTAGGCGGGCCCAGGTACGTACGTTCTTTTAGAGCAGAGCTACAGATTAAAAATGCCCAAGGTGAAGCGGTCAAAGTCTGGCTGTACTTCACAGCAAAATATGCAAACTCAGCAGCAACAAGTGCTTTAAGCTGATACTGTGATACTGTCAAAGGAGGCAACACCTCAAATCCGATGAAACACCTGGCGACGCATAGCGTTTTTTTTAAAAGCCCAGAAATGCGCCATATGATAGTTTGCTGCGAGACCTCACACCGAGCACATCTACTATGCGTGGGTTGCCTGTTATCGGACCCGGAGTTAGCAATATCCCCCAAAAAACCCCGAAGAGGAGAGTCCTGGCCCCTAGCCCTGTCAGTGTAGCAGAAATGATGAGGATGATGATGCAGCAGCAGCCGTTCTTCTCTGCGTGAGTAGCTTAATGTTGTTCATGTGTAATTTACGCTGAGTAGGCTAACCACGTTATTACATTAATGCATGTAAGGTGAACTAGCAAACATCATCATAGCTACATGCGGCTGTCTTCTTGTTTGATGGCAGATACTCCCTTCACCCTGGCCAAAAAGGCTAAAATGACCAAAGAAAAAGTGGAAAACAGTTAAACATGAGAGGTTTTTGGACAAAGTTTGTGTTTTTTTCCATTGATTAAGCACTGCTTCCAGCCAAGAGTGATACCATATATGCCCCATAGCTGCAGAAAAGGCTAACATTGTTATCTTTTTACAAAAAACCAGCTGAACATGAGAGGTTTTTGGACCAATTTTGTGTTCTCCATTCTTTAAGCACCGGTTTGAGCACCGGCACCGTTTCAAAAGTACCGATTTGGCACCGGTATTGGATAAAACCTAAACGATACCCATCCCTAGTTGGCTGTATACATCTTGTCTCATCCATTCACATCCATTCATTCAGACAATTTACACAGTGATTTCTATAGAACATTCATGCACATTCATACTCCAAACTTTCCACATTTTTAGCCTGTAAACAAGTGAAAATTGTAGGTGGTCATATGTAGCAAAAGTGTTTAACAAATCCTTTGTTTTAATTTCACTTTTGCAAAGTAAATGAAATAATGAAAAGCAGTGGACCAGACCAAACCATACCATGTATTTAGTTAGCATTGGTGCTTTGAATGCATATTAATATACAGTTTATAACTTTATAAGGTTAGTATATTTACAATGATGCACTGAGGAAGACAACCATGTGTTGTTCCCAGAAAAATTGGATCAGGACTTTCTGGTCAATCAAACTGGCAGTCACAAGTCTGCCCCACAGCAGAACAGAACTAGAAAAATAGCTACCTTCTGGTAAAGGAGTGACTTGGCGATTTTGTGTTTTTCACTTGGAGTGTGGGATTCACATGGTACAGAGTGTGACCCACTTGTTGCACAAATTACACTGTGCCAACTATTTCTTGTTAATGGTTTTAGCCAAACAACAAAATCTAACTGAATACAGAATTGCTTGAAATGCCAGTTTTAGTGCATATAACTGTGGTTTCACTATCCCATACTGTTTTACAGTTATATTGTTAGATTGGATTATCTCCAAACATCTATGTTCTTTTTTATGTTTTATCTTTCCTTTTATAATTTAGATCCAAAAAAAGGGAAATGAGCCCAGATTTTTAAAAAATCCCTAAGTTGTCAACTAAGATATATGTTGCTATTTATAGACATGATCTTGACAGTGCTATTTGACAATCCAATTGATCTACAGGGATCACCACCCCCACCCAAAACATTTAAGAATACAAATCCACGCAGAAGGAGTGGCTGTCTTTTTCAATCTCTTCTCCTCCCCAGCCACGATGTCACTTTGTGTCATATTTCTGTGCGTTTTCAATGAGAACAGGCAGCTTGGTAGCAAACAGTGGCTCGGCCTGAACATACCTGCTGTTGCTACTAGCTATTCAACATGACAGCAGGCCACAAAGAAGTAAAGGTCTCTGTATGCATTTACTACACATGTGCCTGGAAAGCTAGGAATAGATGTTGCCGCCTTCAAAAAAGAAGCATGGGAGATAAAAGCATAAGACAAAATGACTCGTGTGTGTGAAAAGAATAAAATATTTATGTCTGTGAGATTATGGTGAGGTGTCTGGATGGGATTTTGGTTGCAACCATCTTGAAGCAATGTGCCGTACATTCAGCTAACTCTTTGTATTGCACATATCATTAAAGTCTCTGTGTGTGTTTGAGGTCTTCAAAGCAGCTTGATTTTCCAGTTAATGACTATTCACTTCAAAAAGATCACACAAACTGTCCCCATCTGTGTTGCATCTCTTTTGCTTTTAAAACACTGTGTGTGTTTGAGCATGCATGTGTGTGTGTGTGTGTGTGTGTGTGTGTGTGTGTGTGTGTGTGTGTGTGTGTGTGTGTGTGTGTGTGTGTGTGTGTGTGTGTGTTTATGTTTGCATGCATGGAAAAAAGTACATGTGTTTGTATGTGTTTGAGAGCAAGCATCAGAGGAAGACAGCTGCAGATGTTGCAGGACTGCTGAATACACACACACACACACACACACACACTTAGGGTACAAGAACAATAAGTCATTCAAAAGAATAAAGCAGATGTATGGGTGTGAGTAGCTGGTGTGTGTTTGTGTTTCTGTGTGTTTGGGAGATTATTGTGAGCTCCTTTCCAAAGTTTAAACTGTCAACATACTGATGACCAAATTCTCACTGCTAAATATAGTAAATGTACACATGTTGACTGCAATTGTTGCCTAATGTGGAAAAAGGAGGGGAAGATTAAAGAAAAGCAACGAAACGGCATTGGCCACATCGTTTTCTCATCCTTTTTAGAATTTCAGCTTTCTAACTCATAGCCTGAGGGCCAGAGTGCTTTCTGTCTCTCACACACAAATGCTCACATACATACACAACACACTTACTCATTAAAACACACACACGTTCTGACAGACTGGCACTTCCCCTCATTGTCGTGCCATGAATTATTAACTAATTGTGCTGGTTATGAGTGGTATATGATAGCATCTGTAGCAGCAGCATATGTTGGGCTTTTTGTCTAGCTAATGTTAATGCTTCGAAGCAGTCTTGAGATCCAATACTAAGCACAAGCTCAATTTGTAGCTACACAGTTTAGGAATATCAGTCTTCATTCAAATGATGCTTTTGTGTGACACAGCTTTATGTTGCAAAACAATAATTGCATATAACAGATAGTGCAAATTTACATTAGACAAGCTAGCTGCCATGTTTAGGACAATGTAAACGGCTTTGTGAGACTTGGGGAAAAAAGGCTTTGGTTTTGTTAAATCCTCCTAATTACAAGACATATCTACATGTTACTGAATATGATTACACAGTTCTCTACCAAAATGGTTATAGCAGTTATATTTCAGTTATGTATATATAACACAGCCTATTTACAACTAGAGTTTTATTTACTACCAAAATACAATCAAGGCATGCTGGTTTTACAGTCGGGTTCCACTTTCTACCTTAGTGGTTTGTATCACTGGAAAGGTGGCTTTGGAACAGGAGACTGTCATCTTGCGGGCTTCAGTGTAGCATAAATTTTATAAGCTGCGTCCATGACTGCTTAACTCAATAGACAACTTGCACTGTATAAGATGGCATACAAATCTTACTGGGTGAAGCGAAACTTGTACTGGATCTCGCAGATCATTCAAAACAACCTCTTCCATAGTTGATGCTTTTCATTCAGCTAATTATGCCACTTCTTGTCCTCGTTCCTGCAGCCTGAGACTTAATCACTGAGGATTTTACAGGCATGTAAATGTGTTTCATAAGACAAGGGGTGAGGACAGGTCAAGTGGAGCTAGAATGTGTAGGCTGCAGTTTTTGTTTCAACTGACTGACAATTGGCCAACTTAATCTGTAAAAAGAAGTATACTGCAGTTGCAGAAACTAGCAATACTGTTATAAAATAATTTAATGATTGGAATACTAGATATTGGGCCAACTACCTAGAAACTGGAATAACATTTAACATTCACTGGAATTTAATAATTTAACATAATAAGCATTTAAAATTATTTATGTTTATTTGTAATTTATCAACCTTCAGAAGTTTGTGAACCAGCAAGAATCAAAGGTTACAGATGCTGGTTTTTCTTTAATAGCCAAAAAGATTTTCTTGTCTTCTTCTCGTGGTATTTTCAGATCAAATTCAGGAAATGTCAGTCCAGATATATATCTATATATCTATACATAGTCCCATTGGTGTCAAGGTGTCTGTTAAGCTTTACCTGAGCTAATTTAAGTCAGTGAACTGGACTTCTGATGTGGGTTAGTTTTGGAACGTTTAACTTGCTCTTTGGTTACTGTACTAAGCATGTCTGAAAAGATTGGTTTGACTGACATATTTTACAAGGTTGTACTGCCTTCGGTCTTCAGAACTGCTTTAATTCTTCATGGCATAGATTCAAGAAGATGCTGGAAACATTCCTCAGAGATCTTTATCACTATTGACATGATAGCATTAAACAGTTGCACTGCACATCTGTTCATGCAGTCTTACACAATATCACCTCCATTTGGAGGAGTCAAAATAGTCATATTGGTAGTGAACATTGTTTCTTTTGCTGCTTTCATTAATAAAACTGCAAAGTGCTTTGTACAGTTAACAAAACAAGACATGTGAGTGTGGGAACCCTGTTCCCTCGCCTCTCCAAAATTACTGATTATTATTGGCTTCCATTTCTGTATCTGAGCGCCCATTTTTGTTAAAGCTTCATCTGTTGCATCTTCCGGTACCAGAGATAGTTTAGAAAGTAAACTGCCAAAATACTTAACCAAATGCCAGGTCAGGTCTTAGAGCGCTACTAATGAGCTTCATATCACATGTCTACTCTATAATAATCCCCTTGGGCATCATGTGAATCTACGAAGCCAATTTGATACTTAATGTTTTGGGCTCTAAAATTATGTCAGTACAGAATACAGGGACGAACCACAGATTTTATTAGACTAGAATAAAATATCAGACATAATGTCTTCTTCTATATGTGAATTTAAAACTATTAGTTTTACCAAGTTACATAGTAATGTTGAATGAACTAAGTAACTTGATGAAATAAACTATATTAACAACCAAGAATATGGTCCGTTCATATGCACCTTAGCTCTGCTGCAGAAGCCCCGCTCTCTTTAGGCTCTATTTGGACTCAGAAAATGATTCAAAATGCCAATGACACTGAATCACTGGGATATTTGCAGGCCTGCCCAGCCAATCTGCATCCTGCTGGAGTACACCGGTGAAGAGCATGAGGACAAGTATTATGTTTGAGACCTTTCTCGGTCTACTCTACTTGCTGGATGGAGACAGGAAGACAAGCAGAGCAATGCTATCATAAGATACATTACTCGTGTAGGCATAATAGACTAAGAAGTCACAAAGGATGAAAGGATTTGAGTGAACATCATGATGAAACAGGCATTGAACTTAAATATCCATTAAAATTGCTTGGTTTTTTTTTGGTTTTTTTGAGTACTGAAAGGGACTAAAAAGAGAGAGCATATTTCTTGCATATCAGCTTCTCTTCTTTGGCAAAGGTTAAATCCAAAATTGAACTTAAACACAGACCCCATTTTATCTTTAAGACCTCATCACCCCAATAGAGCACTTTGGTCTAAGACTGCTGGTTCCCTGTAGTTATAGGGTATTACAAAGTAGAATGGGAGGCAGAGCATTCAGGTTTCAAGCCCCCCCTTGGACTGATCTGGTCAGTGGACTGATTCCTATATAACACTTTTCTACTCTTCCGGAGCACTCAAAGTACTTTATACAACATGCCTTATACACCCATTCACACTTAATCACACAGGCACTTTTTCTATGTTTAAGTGCTTCAAGAACATTCACACTCTGATGGATTCAGTGCAGAGAAACGTGGGGTTAGTATCTGTAATGTCCCCAGTCCTCAAACCCAGCACCGCAGACACACACTACGATGTCTGCTAGTTGTGTTTGTTTTATTTACAGTGCAGTTTCTGTACAGAGCAGCTTTCCAGTCACTCCTTGTTGTCTCCGTGCCGGTCACTGCGGCACTGATCCAGACTCCTCTCTCCCCCAGGTTCTGGTGTCCTACTGAAATAAGGGGAATTGTGATTAGATGACTGATGTCAGCTGCGGCAGCCAACCTTCCTCCAGCACCACACCATGAACCCTTTGCTCCACCCCTCCACTTTTAATATTATACTTAAAACTTTCCTTTTTGGTGAAGCAAATAGTGAGGGGTTGGATCAGGTGACCCTGAACCCTCCCTTAGTTATGCTGCAATAGGCCTTGGCTGCTAGTGGCTTTCTTCTTAACTCACCTTGTCTTTACTCATAATGCGTGTCTATGCCACTTTATATTTAGTGATTAGTTATTATTAATCTCTGGCTTCCTTCCCCAATGTTTTTTTATCCTGTCCGGTCGTGGCAGATGGATGCACAACCTGAGTATGTTTTTTTTTAGTGGGTTGATTCTGTTTTCTTCTTGCCATCGCCAAGTGCTCATAAGTGCGTATTGAGTGTTGGGATTTTCTCTGTATTATTATACAGTCTTTACTTCACAATACAAAGGAACTCTGATTTGGCAATATATAAATATAAAGAAATTGAGTTTAATTGAACCACTCTGTTTACACATTTGCTGGCTTTTAAAGATTAATTGAATTAGACATGTTTAAACAATGTAAGGCAAGGCAAGGCAAGTTTATTTGTATAGCACAATTCAACAACAAGGTGATTCAAAGTGCTTTACAGAGACATTAGAAACAAGAACAAATAAAAAGCATGATTTAAAATTGAATAAAACAAGCAAATAAACTAACTAACTAATTAACAAACAAACAAACAAACAAACAACAGTATATAAAATCAAAACAGATAAAATCAGAACAGTAGATAAAATCAGTAGTTAAATGTAAGTTTTGAAATTTAAGCTTAACAAAACAAAAACCATTACAGAATTTTATCTTGCATGAATCTTACTTTTCCTGCTCCATACTTTCCAGTCTCCCTTTTAAATGCTTTGGCCTGTAAATGTGTTAGCACAAAGTCTGCCTCCACATCTCCCGTGTCATAATTTCTGTCCATTTATCTCATGCGGTTTCTTCCCATCAGCACAACTAAACGATCCAGAAGGGTTCTGGATTACTTTATATCAATTCCATCAATTCATTCTGTTCTGCTTATCCAGTTCTTGGTTGCAGCGGGCTGAAGCCTGTCTCTCTGGAATAGGGCAAGAGGTAGGGTAACCCCTGGACAGGTCACCAGTCACAGGGCTAACACAGAGAGACAGACAACCATGTGCACTCAGCTTTACTCCTACAGCCAATTGGGAACCACCATTTAGTCTAACCCAACTAACTGTGGGAGAAAACCCTCACAGACACTGTGAGAAAATTCAAACTCCCCATCTTTAAGTGGGGACCAGCAGGACGTTACTGCTGTGAGGCAACTGTGCTAACCACTTTGCCACTATGCTGCCCCACATTAAATTTCAACAGTATATAAAAGTAAAACATTTAGGTCTATCCAACCCTAATCAGGTTTTTGGCTTGCAGATGAGGAGACCTGAGATTAGCCTGATGAAAACTTTGCACACATGTGCATCTGCAGCCAACCAATAATATTCACAGGACACCAAATGAAATCTATAGATATGCATCAGTTAAAACATACCAAAAGAGAAACAGTCTCTCTCCATAGAGCTCAAACAACATCCATAAATTAAATTACTACCATCTTTTCCCTGCAGTTGGAGAGTTGCAGTTACTACCATCTACTGATAGCTAGCTGTGCTACAAGCTATTGGAAAATACTAGTATAGTTCTAGCTTTTTTCACAAGCTTGTCTATGTCCCTTCAACTAATACTGTCACTGGAAAAGCCACTTTTTTATTTTTGATGTGTGTATGCATGTGTATTAAATCAGTGGTCTTTCACTACAGAGACCAACATAGTAGACAAGCCACTCCTTAGCTTGCATGGCTCTGAAATCAGTTACAATAAACACGGCTTTCTCTACATGTGTAACAGCGGAAGCACTAACGAGTAAACAACAAATTATGCTGTGATTTAAAGCTAGGTCAATAACTGTTTGGACAGTGGAACGGTTTTAAATTATTACATTTTGTCTACTTACAAAACCAAAGTGGTTTTTTTAAATCAAACAATCAACACGTGACTGGAGTGGAATCTTCTAGCTGTAATTCAAGTGGTTTATCACATGTGTTGTTTTTGTGTTTCGGGAATTCCAGCCATTTTTATACACAGTCCCCAATTTGGGGGACACAAAAATCCCCACACAACAGTTACATGACAAACATATGACACATTTCCAGATTAATGTAGATTCAACTGTTTTCTCTGCTTGGCTTGCTTTTCTTTTGAACCGGCTACACAAATGGTTCATACTATAGTTCATTCAAGGAAAAAAAGAACCAAATTTTTATGCATTGAAATATCAATCAATCAGATGGCATAAGTTAGAAAACTAATGTAAATGTAAATATTGAGTTTAAAGAGTGACACGTAACTGAAAACACAGAGCTTTCTCGCCTTCACTTGCTGTTTTTATTTCTATCAATTTAGAAACTCATTTTATCACATTTCTTTGTGCTGTGTCATAAACTGTCTAATGTCATCTTTACAAACACTTTTTAGCAGCCATTATTAGAAACTAGGTTGTTTTCGGGGGTGGGGGGGTGTCCTTGAATGCAGTGTTCCTTTCTATCCAATTGATTATTTCTATGAACTAATAGCATAGAAAGCACTGCTACTGGTTCTTTCCTCTACACCCCTCTGTTCTTTCCACATTCCCTTCTCTGTCTGCCAGACTTTTCATGCATAACAATGAGAGGACCACGTTTCTGTTCCCACCACTAACCCCTTTCTAAAATGTATGCAGACTTTCTTCCCCCTTTTCTTTGCTTCTCATTCACCAAATCCCCACACTGTATGGGTATTAAAATATTCGTCGCAAGAAGGAAAGAAAGCAAGAGAGAGACGGTGAATGAGGGAAAGAGGAATGACACAAGAATATGTGCATGCTTATGACTGTGTGCAAGAGACAGGGATGTTGAAGAGTGAAAAGAAAGAGGAAAGGGAGATGGAACGCGCTTGAGACGGCCTGCTGGAGACAGCATGTTCGAGTTGAGGAGGCAGAGGGGGAGATGTAGACAGCAGGCTCAAACCGAGCTCAGTCCTCCCTTGCTAGCTTGTTAATCTCCCTAGACTTGACATTTGAAAACCTCCACCCCTCTCTCCTCCCTCTTCTCCTCTTCATCGCCCCTTATGTCCCCACACCCCCCATACTCCCAGCGCACTGATGTGTGTAAATCCAGCACTACCACTGAATAGACTAAACCTCTCCTTGGCTCTAAATCCCTTTTGAAACCTGGTAGGACAACTATTTCTCAGTGGTAAAATTCACCTTGAACAAATGACTCTGGCTTTACATAGAGACTGTGATATTGTAATTGGACAAATTATAGGCAATGGCATACAGGTCATTTATGGACATGAGCAGTGTTGCCTCCAGCCCAGTGTCCCTAAGACGCATTCATACTGCAAATTCTGCATGATGCAGTGTGCTCTTTACATAGCAAGACTGAAAATAAGGATGTAGAGGATGGGAGAGTTGTTGGGAACGTGTCACCCTTAGCGTTCATGCTAAAGATCAGAGTTTTCATCAACCAATAAACCAAACCAATGAACGACTTTGTTCATCTTTTTTATTATTTTTTGTGCATAGATTTATATATTTTTCTGTACACTTTCAGGAAGGTCATCAACATTAAAGTTTATTTTGATGGACAGTAATGGATGATGTTTACAATCTAATAGGAAAATTCAGTTAAAACTAGTTTTAATTGTGCTTTATATATTCTGTTGTCTAGTGCCAACAGAAGCCCATCCACAGCATGTTAACTCTCTACATAGTAGAATAGCAGCTGTTACAACCAGAAATTCTATATTAAAAATGGATGTAGACACTATAACATTGTTTGTTCATTTATTTACTACCAATCTAAAGCCCGCAGTACAGGATTTTGGCTCTTGACATATTGGGTGTGTTTGCTTTAGAAGGTGGAGCTTATGAGCTAGCACTGTCACAGTGAGCAAGATGCTTTATTAACTGTGATCTTAATTAGGATTTGGCAAGTATTAGACACTAAACAAAAGATGCATGTGCCTTGTTTTTTGGATGCTCCCTTTAGGGATCGCCACTGTAGACCTTCTCACACTATCCCTAACATCCTCACGCCAACCCTCTCCTCCTTTACTACATCCATTAACGTTCTCTGTCATCTTTCTTTGCACTTTTCTAACTTTGTCTCCACTCCACTCAACCCTCTGACCACTCATTTTTTTTGTCCCGCCTGGTCATTCCCAGGAAAAATCTTAGCATCTTCAACTCTGCCATCTCCACCTCCTGTGTTTTCGTCACTACAACTGTCTACAAACCATGCTTGTCCCACTACCATCCTGTTAACCTTCCCTTTCACTGCTGCTATCCTTCTGTCACAAATCACCCCTGACATTCACTCCACCCTGGCTGGACTCCTTTGTATACTGTTACTTTCTTTGGATACTTGACCCCAAGTGTTTAAATTCATCCATCTTCACAACATCAACCCAAATATATTCTTTCTAAGTATGTATGTATCTATTTGACTCTAAATGGGACCAAAACACAATAAAGACACAATAAAACTCACTTTTTATTAAAACAAAATTATTAAGTTTCAAGACTATAAACTTACAGGTTTATAATGTTCGATTTGAATTAACGCAGGAATAAAAAAACTTTTACTGTGGCTTTACTTTTCACATCTGAAGGCTACATCACAATCCTCTATATTGTCTATAATCAAAAAGAAGTGAAAACAAATTTATGCTGAAAGTATTTAGACACATAGATTGTGAAAAGCTCAGTGATAGGCAGGAGGATTTGGCCAGTTGAAAAGTGTGATAAAGAAGATCCATAATACAGACGCATATAGCCAGTACATTCTTCCAAATGCCCAGTGCTGGTCCACAGAGACCTAAAGCACAGAAATACCATTTGTTTTTTCACTCAGCACCATCTCTATTGAAAATATCTTTCTATCATTTCACATCATTAACACTATGTGACCAGTGAATTCTGGTATTACTTTGCATTGATCAACTAAATCCAGACATTATATAGAACAGAGGGCGGATGCACACAGAAAGGAATATAATAGAAAAAAGTGAACCTCAGCACTTTAAATATGGATGTAGTCTATCATCAAAGATGATACTCCCTTTTCATGCACATTTCCTTTATCTATGACAGAGATTCTGTAACAGACACGGTCTGATCCCTGCAGTCAAGGACAAATTGCAGTCACCCTTTTAAAGTTTCACTTCATTACTGTTTGGTGTCACTGACATTTCACTTTTTTAAAATGCCGGCTGTCTAATTTGAAATTAAAAGCTGTCATGTGTTGTCAGAGTATTGCTCATTACTCTTGAATTAATTTACAAAACCAATTGCTGTTAGTCTGTTGGCACAGCTAAATGACTCTGAACAACAGAAGAATTTTATAAATGCTTTGCACGGTGCATACAAGTTTGGGAAGTGTTTAAATGTAAAACAAATAAAACAAATAAAATTGATAAAGGATCTGCAGGAGGTTATCAATGTGCAACTTAAACAAAATAAATCGATTGTTTAGGATTTTCTAACAACATAACAACAATAATTAATTTAATAACATTTTCTGGCTTAGTTTGGCCTTGAGACGTAACAATGTTGGATTTCTGTGCCAATACAAACCCAATATTCCTATCCCGAATTGAGAACGTGAACTTTGTGCACAACCCTGCTGACATGTAATACATTTTCTTTATGCCATAAGTCATCTGTGCAGGAAAAGCATGAATGGTTTGTGTGAGTAGAATTTAAAGAAGTAGTGATCAGAGTCCTGCTATAGATTCAATCAGCTCAGTGCTGTGGTGTGATATAAGAAGTGGCATTCAGATTGAAATAGTCCCATAGATTTTATCTGTGTGTGTGTGTGTGTGTGTGTGTAGGTGTGTGTGCATGTGTGTTTCATCTTCAGTGTACAATGACCAGCTTACACAATAATCATATGTAACTGAGCTAGCAGAGACTGATGCATGAATGTTCACTACAAAATGAATCCAATCATGTGACAACACATACACACATGCTTGCATACACAGCTGTCAGGCACAACTCCAGTTAGATCACTGAAAAATTCCAGATGGTATTTAGGAATCAAGTATATAGTTTTACACTGTATCACAAGCAAAAATAGGTGAGAATAAAAATAACAGTAACATTAGTGATATTGGCACTACAGTTTCTGAAAAATTGAATCACAAACTCAGTGTTCTGCTGTAAATTGAATCTCCCCAAACTGGCCTATGTTTTCTGTTTTTCTTTTTCTAAACATAAGCCAAGCCAGTAAAGTTAGCTTATATCCCTTCACTGTATATTCTGATAGGTACATGTTGCTAGTACTGGCTTAAAGCCCCTTTTGCCTTCACAGCTGCTTTACTTCTCTGTGGCATAGATTCAACGAGGTGCTAAAAACATTTCTCTGAGATTGTGCTCCATATTGACATGGTAGCATCACACAGTTGCTCTAGATTTGTTAGCTGTACATCCATGATGTGAATCTCCCATTCTGCCACAGTCATCCCAAAGGTATTGACGATCAAGAAACTAATTTGAGTTGATTTGAGCTGTGTGACATTGCTCGTTATCCTGCTGAAAGCGACCTTCAGAAGATGTGTTCATAAAGTTATGAAAATGCTCAGCAGCAATACAGAGAAAGGCTTTGGCATTTAAACAAGCTCCACAGCATTATACAGCCAAAACTACTCTGAACTTTCAATAAGGGTGGATCCCAGTTTTCATGTTATTTCTGACCCTACCATCTGAATTTGGCGTCAGATATCAAGCCTCATCAGGACAGGCACCATCTTCCTGAAGTTCTTTTGTTGAATTTTGGGGAGCCCATATTCCATTACTTAGTTAACAGAAGTGACATTCAGTATGGTCATTTGATGCTGCAGTATAGATGCACCAGTATGCAGAAGATCAGAGATGCTGTTCTACCTACCACGTTTGTAACGAGTGGTTATTTGAGTTGCTGTTGCCTTCCTGTCAGATCAAAGCAGTCTGGACATTACCTTAGACATGAACAGGGCATGTTCACCCAGAGAACAGACATGGTACTGGATATTTTCTTTTTTTTCTGTAAACCCTAAATACTCACACCAGCCTGCCTGGCACGAACAACATTGCCACACTCAAAGTAATTTCTTAAATGACCATTTTCCCATCTTCACAATAGGTAACATAGTTGAAGTTTATACAGTAAAGAAATGCAAGAATGTATGGTTAAATATATATGTTATAAACTACAAAGTTTCAGCATGATGACCCTGAAATACCTGATGCGTTTCACTCTAGGTGAACAGCAACAGTGTAAGTGCAAGAGAGCTGCACTGTTCAATAGTGTGGTCTACATCAAAGACTCTACATGCCTGGCTGCAGCCACTGATTCTATTTTTTTTTTCTGTCAGAATAGACGGTAAATAAAAGGACTAAAAAATAATTTCTGCTGAACTTCCCTTAATTTTTCTGAAACCAGAGTATTATGTTTTCCCAACTTGCAAGTACTGATAGCATTAACACATACATTATTGGTGGCACCAGTAGGTGACGGTACACACGGTCCTCACCCTCCAGATTTAACACCATTACTGCTACATTGAGCACTAAGATTGCTGGTTTGCACTCAGTGCATCTTTCTGTCTCTTGCAGTCTATGTATGGTTTTTATCTAAGGCAGTTGGATGCCAGCTGTCATTCACTTAGATAACTGGCCTGACCACAAGCACACAGACAAACACAGGACCACCCAGGGCCAATATTTTAATGTGTGTGTCTGCATGTGTGTGTGCCGTGTCAGTGTGAGTGAGAGAAAGACAAGCCAGTTGTTTTCCATCCAGCTGAAGTCACTGGCCCTCACCCTGAGCCATCCATCACTAGACAGATAAAGATAGAGATCTAGCCAAACATAGAAAGAGACATAAAGAGAGTCAAGGGCTACTAAATGCTTGGACAGAAGGAGACAGTAAAGGAGGCAGAGGAGTGAGCCAGAATATGAGACAGATACACAAAACCACCGAGTGAGAGTGAAGTTACTCAACACTTTATCAAAGAAGACAATAAAAGAGGAGATAGCGAGACACATACCAAGAGAAAACTATTTGTTTACACAACCCTTCTTCAATTTGGGGCCATGCAACTGAGCATCAAAATGTTTGTTTTATAATTAAGAAGTCAAATGCCAAGAATTCTTTCGAGGCCAAGCTGTAAAATGTCTCTCATTTGTGTGTTATGTTCCAGCTGGGGACTGCAAAAACAAAATCCACTGTTGTAGGGAAAAAAGAAAGAAAGAAATAACCATCTACAGTATGTGACTGTATTACAGTTTATTTTCTTTATATTTGTTTGTAGTGATTAGTTCTGAGCACTAAGAGCGTTAGTGACTGCTGACATTCTTTTAAGCAGTCATTGTACCCAGAATACGTCCCCACCTCAGTCCAACCAAAAATATTCCTCTCCTGATAAGCCAAGGATAGTCTGGGAAAGTGCCTTTACTTTTTTATATCTTGTTTCACTGCATATATTTTTGACCACAATCTACACTGATCTCACTCACTAAATTTGACTCGTTATCACATCCATCTATTCTACTTTTAAAGTAGACATAGGTCCTGGGCATAGAATAGGACTTCAAGGATGCAATCAAATATTACCAGCTACACTGAAAAGTTTCAAGTGTGCAGAAGAAGATAACCTTGTAAGGGACACTTGCCAAATCTAAATTAAGTGACCTTTGTGATTTTTACCATCCAAGTTCAGGAATTTTATAATCACCCTGTACTTTTACTGAAAACTACACTGGTGTTTGCTGTTTGTGCCCTCTCAGAGACCACTAATTGTAGCACCAAAGCCCAGGTGCAGATATGTTACTTAACTGTGATATAATTTACTACTACAGACGAGGAGCACTTACCAAAAAATATAATACTTTTCCCTGAAAAATAAGGTTAGAAAACGTGTGTGTGTGTATGTGGGGGGGGATCTTTATATGAGGAATAGACAATTACATTCTTACAACCTACAGAGAGTGCTGAATTATGTATTGTAACCTTTTTGTTGCTAGGCAAACGAGTGCTTTCAAATGGTAAATGGTAAATGGCCTGTATTTATATAGCGCTTTACTAGTCCCTAAGGACCCCAAAGCGCTTTACATATCCAGTCATCCACCCATTCACACACACATTCACACACTGGTGATGGCAGCTACATTGTAGCCACAGCCACCCTGGGGCGCACTGACAGAGGCGAGGCTGCCGGACACTGGCGCCACCGGGCCCTCTGACCACCACCAGTAGGCAACGGGTGAAGTGTCTTGCCCAAGGACACAACGACCGAGACTGTCCGAGCCGGGGCTCGAACCGGCAACCTTCCGATTACAAGGCGAACTCCCAACTCTTGAGCCACAATCGCCCAAGTCCATTTACAGTGAGCCTTTCATAGTTAGTCAGCCATAGAAACATTTCATTAGCCTAGTTGAACCTCCTGGAGTTTCTGAAGGTCTGAAACATTTTTTTTTTTTTTTCCTGGAAATCAGTTCATGATGAATGCAAATGTCTTCTGTCATCTTTCCTAGAGAAAAGAAAAAGGGGTGAAATCAGTGAAACACACGAGAATTGCAATTGTCACCTATGATGATCAGGAGGCAGTGCTGATACAAAAAAATCTAATTTACAAAAACATTTATTTCTCAAAAGTCATAAAATTGTCTTACAGACAGAAATCAAATGGGTTCAATCTTTTTTCATTGTATATTATACAATGTTTTTTTTGTTTGTTTTTGTGTGTGTGTTTTTTTTAATCTTGGACACTTAATAAAATAACTAAAATATCTGTTAATAGAATGTGTTTGCCACAATAAATTCCTTGTTTTGTATCAAGTCCTAACATGTTTGATTAGGAAGCTTATCCAGAATAGGGCCATTTATCTCCTCGTTGCTATCAGCGGTGAACTAAAAAGAGATATCACAGTGCACAGCTTTATTTTAATGATCGGGTATTTCGATGGTCTGCAAAACAATCAGCCCTACATTGGTTAGTAGTGAAAAACCCCTTTCTGTGCCCAAGATATTACGTGTTAACAGTATGTTCTGAAATGTTTTTTTAATTAAAAATGCATCACTTACTTTGGCAGAGTAAGTGATGCAACTTTTCTGGGGCATTTTCTTCACTCATCTGTTGCTGGCTATACTGTTCTTGAGAAGCAGACAGCTATGGTTAAAGAAACATGTTTAAAAGTGCTTGCTGAAGAGACACACAAAGCTGTCTGACAGAAACACTTCAGGTAAATGGGAGACATGCACATTGCTGCTTCTATCACACCTCGTGGCACTTGAAAACAATATCAACTTCTGATTCGATTTTCCAATTGACACCCATGCAATTCTGGCATTTTTCCTTTAGCAGTGGCTGTCTGACATTTTCTCACAGTCACTGGGTGCAGCGAGAGGGATGAATGCTAATCATTTCAACACTGCACTGGGATAGTCTGCGTCTTACACAAAATGTCGACACAAAGATGAATTTTAATGGATAAAAATGAATAAAAATGGCTGATTTGCTCCTACAGCCCACGTTCTTTTTCTTTTTTTATACTTAAAGCTTTCTTGAGGGTCTGAGCTTTTGCACAGAGGCGTGCTCTAATGATTTCACATTGTCCTGTCATCTGATCAGTGGCCTGTGGCAGGCTCATGTACCCAACATGCCACTTTTATTTATATACTTATTTGTGGATATGTGTGTGCCAGACAGAGAGAGAGGGCGTGACTTCTTATGAGGTTCTACACGGCAGCTTCATAACTCAACCAATTCCAGTGGGTGGCTGTGTTATGCTATTGTGTTACAAACATGACAAATCGCTAACGCACTGCTCACTAATTGTCCCTCGAGCCTGGAATACAAGCGCTTGTTGTGAGCTAATTGTCACCCAAAGGGAATGCACAAATCCGCTGAAGTGAGTTGAAACAATAAGCACATGGCTAAAACACTGTCATTAAAGGCAAATCTATAATAGATTTTTTTAAAGCTCTTAATGTAATGCAGCTGGTTTGATTGTACTGACCCTCAAAAATTAATTGAAGTTAAGTTCAGCTGAACAGTTTCATCTAATTTGCACTCTCATTCTAGTCATCTAAAGTGGCAATTAAGTGCTGCCCATTGGGAGATGCCTCATTGGAAATAGGAACGGTTGACTTCAATACTTTGTTCAAACAAAAGCATCTTATCTTTAACATAACCCCTAATACGCAGATAATAAATCTATCTGCGGCATCATTTGGGGGGTATTCAATATAAATGGCATGTTTCTGAGGAATCCCAACCAGTTATAATTCTTCAAGATCAAGATGGGTTATTGTGCAACTAATCTTTTAAATGTGACCTTTCAGACTTATTCTTTGTTCCCTTGAAGATTTGTATATTCACTTATTACATTTTAATTGTATAATCTTTCCCCTGGGTCAGTAAGCAGCTATTACATGTCCCGTCTTTTCTGGACAAATCCCACACAAGCACAAATGCATTAAAACACAGATAAAAACATGCTTACAGAGTATAACATAAGACAACTTAATACAAAAAAAGGTTTTTCTGTTACTTCTTCATTCCTCACTTTTTTTAAAGTCAGTCTTTCTCACATTAATGTGGTCCTCTCTTCTTCTTCTTTGTGTAAATGTTAGTTTTAACCCAGAGATGTCTACATCTTGCAGTTCTTAATAAGTGTGATTGTTTATGTATGTGTGAGTGTTTGAGTGTGTTTGTACAGTTTGGTGGTGTCTTGCTGTTAGTTGCTCTAGATGTGAGCCTCAGAAGGTTCATGTTATGCAACACTTCATTAATTATTCTTTGCTACAGCATCTCCCACAGATGTCTGCCATGATAAAAGTGTAATTCTCAAATTAAAGAATAAAAGAAAACCACAGGATTAGATTCAGAAGATTTCTGTATGTTTATATGCCGAGGTTGCAGACAAAGCTTTCAGTGGATATCAGAATGAGTCATCACTCAATCACTTTATGTAGGGAGAACATTTTCTTAGTATAAAATCAATGCCATTTTATTATTCAGACACATGACCTAAAAAACTTTGTCACATGGTCCCACAAAACCCTGACTACTGAGGCTCTGTTTCCACAGGTGGTGCCAGAATCATCAAATCTGCTTAGGTCAAATATGGTTAGGTCCATAATTCGATTGATTAAGACAGCATATTTTAAATCAAACAAACAAATCAATGAATTAAATCAAAGTGCAGATTTCCAGTTTTAATTCAAGGACTTCTGCAAAAAAAAAAAAAAAAAAAAATTAGCATTAACTGTTTAGGAATTACAGACATTTTTCTACATAGGCTCTCATTTTCAGAGCCTCAAATTTAATTGAATAAGTTAACATAATTTTAAATATAAGAACTGATATAAATATACTTGGATGACAATCCTTCGTAGTCAGTGACTGCCTGAATTCAAATCTCATGGACATCACCAAAAGCTACGTTTCTTCCCTTGAGATTTTGTTCTGCAGCCACCCCCAGCTGCTGCTTGTTTGTGGATCTTGCGCTGGAAAGCATGCCCTACTGGGCTAAAATCAAATGACTTTGTTGGCCTCTGAAGAGTATTCGTTTTTTTTTGCCTAAAGAAATTCTTAGGTTACTTTTGGAGTATGCTGTTTTTCCTTAACCATGGAAACAATTCTGTCATCACATACTTTCGGTGTAGCTAAGCAGAAGTTTATTGATTTGAACATGCCTCATTTTTATTATTTTTTTCAGCCTGATGGCAACTGCTCAACAATCTAACTTCAAATATTGTGCCTGCTTAAATTATCATCTTACTTGGCCATGAAACTGTTTTCCAGTCAGTCAGTTATTTGGCAAATTAGTTAAAAGTTCAAATTGTTCATTCTGAGCTTCTGAAAACAGAGGTTTAAAAATTACTGTAAATCCTCAACACGCAATTTTTTTTAAAAATACCCTGCATTAAAATCTGCAGATCAATCACATCTTGACTGTTTGATTTAAAATCCACTGTGGTTGTATACACAAGCAAAACTGCAACACTGTTTCTTTAGCCAATAAATCAACAGACCTAACTGTATTATTTTCCACTGAGGCATGTTTAAGATATGACTTTTCTAGAGCTCATGCATAAATTGTATGATTCAATGGGTCAGCATCTGTAGCTTCAAAGTGATATTTACCTACAGAGATGAAATAACAGTCAGATGTTTTAGTTGGAGCAGTGGTCTGTGGCCAACAACACAAACCTGAACTCTTTTTAGGAGTTTCTTTATTTGTCTTTTAGCGGTAGGAGCTGTTTAAAGAATTCTGCTTGACCACAGGTATTAGAAGTGTCTGTCTGGGAAAAATGTGGGTGGGGAAAGTGAACAATTAACATCTAAGTGCATCTGAGCAAGGCAACACACCAGTGGAGTTGCTTAGAGGCCAGTAGGAGTGGGCAGTAGTTACACTGAGCAGTCCAAGGGGCAGTGATTTGCAACTTTACTCTTTGCCAGGAAAATAAACTGTGTTGTTGAGAAGAAAGGGCATAAATGTGCTATAAACTAAGTGTTCATGAAGCGAACTAGCCAGACAAACAGAGAAGCAGACAGTTTAAAGGAGGAGGTGTAGCAGCTCTGATGGATATTACGAAGAGGGATCAAGGTGCCTGTGTTTACTCATTCATTCCTTTTTTTTATCAGCTTCTCTCGCACATATGCAGGCATGCTCCACTCAGCCATCAGTGAGGGATAAGATAATGACAGGAGATGGACGGAGAGAGGAGTCATGCTGTGAGAGGAGATGCAAGAAAAACACAGGAGTGTCTGTGTGAGTGTGTGTCCTGTTTGGCCTGTGCTCAGCAGGGGGCTACATTTAAAGAAAACAGAAGTGTTTTTCACACATTAGCCAGTAACATACAACACACACACACACAAGGAAGCACAAGGCACTTTCACACGTTAACTAGCCTAGTGGAAAATCAGACCTAAAGGAAGTTTTCTTTTTTTTGCTAGTTTGATGGTTATATTTCCGATTAACCTCCAAGTTTAATCAAAGTTGGTACTCAAATTCACTTTGCTGCTTTTAAAATAATCTAAACTCACAACCTGGTGAAAATCCAAACACACCTTTCACATCATCAAACTGAGTGGCTGATCATGTGATAACATGTGGGCATTTTGACAGCTTAAAGGTGGGCGTTCTGTTTTTCAAAGCTAGCTCAACAGTGTTGGCAAACACTGAAGAGTTTGATTTTAGCTGCTTGTTATTTATTGATGAAGGCAAAGAAAATCTCCCCTGAAGGGAAGAGTGTCCAGGTCTTAGCATGAACCTCTTTGTCTCCAGGCTATTTGTGATGGTGAGATTCATAAATACTGACTTGCACTTATGTGTAGTGATTTACAGTGTCAGCTGAATGCCTGAAAAGCAAATTTGCTTACCATCAGCTTAAGTGCAATGCAGTCTTTGTAAGCAAAGCCTTGACTTGAGCAGTAAACTGCACTTGTGCTCTAAAAGTGGTAGATTGCAACAGATCCAACAAAAGTTAATGTAGCTCTTAACAGCACTTTATTATTATTTCTAACCACATAAAATGTTTTAATTATTTTATCTAACTGTGAACCAAATACCCTGTGGTGTTTTTATCACCTCCAATTTTCTCAAAGACCTCATCACAACAGGCTTAGACAAGAGCAATGTCTGTTGTATGTCACATATGCAGCACACACACAAATCCCTCATTATTTATGCTAAAGTGAGAAATAAGTTGGTATTCATGTTGACATTAAGCCACTGGCAAAAGTTTGTTTTTCAAGGTTATGCAGAGTATCAGCAGGAATGAGCACTTCCACAGGAATTAGGAGTTGGCGACTGTGGCTCGATCAATTTTGGAAAACATTTACATCTAGTTTGTTTTTGGATCCCCATTGACTTCCACTAGAAAAATGCCAGCCACCTGCTGAAAGCTGGTATCTTTTAAATAAGTTAACCTTTGTTGAAGAAATGGAACAACTGAAGAGAAACCAAACAGTGTAAATGAAACAGCTTGCATGTGGCTTTGAGAGCGAAACACTTTGGTTTCCTATTGACAGTGACTACCAAATGCAAATTGACCACTGCTGCCAACTTCTCAAGCACAACAGCATGAAAATATGTTACATGTCTGGAAGAAAAGTGTGGTTTTAGTGAGGGGGGGTCATCATGGTAGGAATCTTTTCCTACCATGATGATGGGGGTATGTGAACTTCTAAACATACCCCCAACCCGTTGCATAACTCCAATGAGTATCAGCAGCGAGGCCCAGTCAATATTTTCTAATTGGGATGAATTGAGGTAGAAAATGGTAAAGGTCATGCTGTGTCTCTAAATGTGAGAGGAGCGAAGGGGGAGAAAAAGTCAAAGGGAGATAGATAGAGAGAATGACAGACCAAGACAAGGAGAGAAGGGTGGAGAGGCTGGATTAAGGTGAAGGGAAAGAGAGTTGCTATGCAGAGAATGATACTTAAACTGTGAAATCCAATTGTCAATATTTTGTCAGAAGCCTAATCTCCCATGTCTGGTGAACATATGAGAATCTCTTTTTTTGTACGGTGTGGTGTGTTTCGTTTGGTTGTGTGTGTTTGAATGTGTGTTAAAGGAGTTTGTTTATTATGTCCCTGTTTCTTCTCTCCCTCTAGGATTTTAGTTTTATCTTGTAAGAAAGCCAGTTCTTGTTCTAACCCCTTGGATGGGTGAAACCTTGTAAGAAGTGTTGTTTTTATAAATATTATACTGTGTTGTTTTTTTAACGATTCACATTAAAAGTGTGAGGTGAAGACTCAACACCACATGTATTTGTGCAAATGTGTTAGAATATATAAGTACACCATAGTGTTGTTTGCTGCTTTCTGCTTTAGGAAGCGCTGGCCTAATTCTCACACCACTGTCTAACCAGCCATTACGATAAGAAGACAAGAACAGAGAGAAACAGACAGACGAAAAAACAAGTGCACCCACTGAGCGTCCGGAGCACAGATTGTTGTGCAGAACCAAGCAAGTTTTACTAGAAGAAAGAATAATTCAGTCTAAAAGTTAGGCACAAAAACTAAAGCTGAAATAAAGCATATGTGAAAGCACCTGAAATGCATTGCTAGAAAAAGCTGACAACTTAATTGCACTGCTTAAAACAAACTAGAAAACTTGCTGAGGTGCATGAGTTAAAGAATGCTCTCCAGAGGGTTGAATAAAAGCTGAAGTGCATGGAAACTGTTCGAGTTTCTTAGCAGTTGGATTGTAAATAAATGGATCTGGCTAAATCACATTCTCAGCAATAAGGTCAGAGCGACCATGACCTTTGACCTCCAATATCATGACAATTCATGCTCGAGTCCAAGTGAACATGTCTGCCTTTTTTGAAGAAAATTGTCCAAGGTGTTCAAGAGAGGGGTCTCCGTACCTCTATAAGAGCTTAAATATCATACTGTTGTCACGAAGACAGGCTGGAATTTAGAGTGGGTGCCTTAAGCCACGTAATGTGTGTTAAAACAGCTTTAAAGATTAGCTAGACTTACTGTATAGCGTTTAGCACTTGAAGAGACGGATATTTCTGTTAAAGTTGTTGAGTTAAAATCATTCACTCTAAAATCTCACTCACTCAACTTTGTCTATTTTAAGTGTCCTCTTTTCTCCAAGGTGAAGATTTGCCTTCATTTCCAAAAGCCGTTCCTTCTTCTATGAGTTGTACTGAATGCTATCCTTTAAATGCATCATTTAACAGTTTTAATCTGTATTATGTATTCAATTTATTTGTTTCACACCATAAACCGTATTTAGAATTTGTGTTTAAGTCTATCCACTATTGTAACCATTTATTTATTCTTACTTCACGTCAGGTTAACCCCTTATTCAACTGGTTGACATGTTTAGTAAAGGAGAGCAACACGTCAAAAGCCTCTTTCCTCTCTGTCTGTTCCTTTCACTCTCTTTTTTAAAAATACATCTCTTTAAAGCCCACTTCTCCCCTGCCCTTTCCATGAGGAAAAAGAGAAGACTTACACATAGTTAAAGTTCTCATTAAATGAGCTGAGAGTGTAGGAGGAGAGCTAATGTTTAGCGTTGTCTGTCTGATTAAAGCATAGCTAACAAGTGATTGCTATGCAGCTCTGCTCCTCACTGCTAACTCACACACAAGGCTTCTCTCTGTTCTCTCTCTCTCCACATCTCTCCGTCTCTGTCTTTAATTCTCTATGTTTGCCCCTCTGCCTGACTGATTCTCTTTGTCACTCTGATTTGCTATCCCTAAAAAGAAAGCTTCATTTCCATCTCACCATCCCTGTTTGCTTTTTCTGTTGTTGTTTTTTTGGGTGGGTTGGGGGTTTGTAGTCTTTATAAACTTCATTACAAATTTAAAATACACATAATATGAAGATATGAATCCCCCCCCCCCTCTCTATTACTACTTCCTGGCTTCATGATCAATTCTTATGTGTCTTCCTTCTTTGTCTAGCTCCAAATGAAACTCCATCTCTCTCCATTGCTCTGTCCACTGACAGTCCCAGCTCCCTCAATTTCCTAAGCTCAGTTACCGTGCCGGCAGCCCAAATTCAATTACTGCAAACTGTGTGATAATCCCAAGCTACTGATTGGTCACTGCAGGCCTCCATTAAGTTAACACAGAAGGGAGGACAGAGGGGGATAGAGGGTTAAGTCAAAGAAATTATAAGTAAAATGTGAAATTTGACAAAGAGGGAAGTAAGAAAGGACAGAAGAAGGGAAGGGGTAAGTTAAGGCATAGGTTAAAGGAATAAAACAAGATTTATGTTCCACTCTTTTGTTTTTATCTCCTAAATCTCCTGGTATCCTTCAGGCCCAAGCTTAAACAAACAACCTTGCCCTTAAAAGCCTAGTTCATAATCCTTGTGTAATCATTTAGGCAGCCTCACCACATGTAACCAAAACATAAGACTAAAAACAGAGAAATACATATGTGTTTTTGTTTAGAATGAACTGGCTGGATTCAACATTAAAGGCAGAAAAGCTGAAACATTATATCATCTTGAACATTGGTTAATTTGAAAGCTATAGTTTGTTTTGCATGCGGCATTTGCAAAATATCAAAAAAGGGGGGAAACAGGAGGAAAAGGCTATTAAAACTACAAGTTGTGGGGAAAAAAATCTGAAAGCTTCCATCTTATAGACCAACTGGGAGCACACCATTACTTTCCCCCGCAATGCGGTCACCTGTATTAAGAGAAAGCTCAGTCTTTTTATAGAAACATGTCTAAATGACGTCTGTTTAGGTATCTGGAGAATAGTAGGAGAACATATTTTTTCTTCTTATATGGAAATATAAGCAAAGAGGTGTTGAAAAGGGTTAAAGACCACAATGGTAACATAATGCAAAGATGTTAACTTAGCAACAGATTGGTACACTAGTGCATGTGGGTTTTTAAAATGAATTTTATATAGCTATGGTTCCATTCATCAGACCATTTTCTTTTTAAGAATCTGTCAAAAGCAAACCTTTTAGGTTTGAAAGGTCCGGTAATGCCTTTTGCAACAAATATTATTCTTTTGTAAGATTTATGTCCCATTTTAAGCACTTTGTGTCTAACAAACATATAAACTATAGTAAACTCAGATTGCATAAAAAATAGACCTTTTAGGAAACCACTCAGCACTATATCGACTGAGCTTTTATTCAAATAAACTAAAGCCACATAAATAGTTTCAAATGTCATTTCAGCCCAAGACAAAAACAAAACAATGGGAAACTCGAGCTAGTATCTACGGTCTTTTGATCAACTATTTCCACAGGTTAAGGTGTTCAGGCACAAAAAGGTGAACATTTTAAAGTGCAACTTTAGACTTCACACAAAAATTTTGAGATTTGGAGCTAATTTTATTGCGTAATATGTTTTCTTTTAGACCAGCCACATTTGGCTGCTCCCTTGTCACAGGGGATGTCCGCAGTGGGTCACTCCATGTGTTTGATTTGACAGAGTTTTATGCCGAATGTCCTTCCCGACACAACTTATATTGTTTAAAAGTACTGAGCCATCCCCCATTCCCTCATACTTCCATCGTAGGGAGCATGTGATCAATTCAGTTTGTTTGTTTGCATGCTTGTTGGCAGTCTATCATCCAGAGTTTTCAACATGTCATTTTCAAATGTTTTACGATGGCACATACCAAAAACAGTTCAAGATGGTTTAATTTTGGAGGAAATTGGGTCAAGAACCAAGGTCAAAGTTGATCATGAAAAAAAAATTAAAGAAACCATATCAAGTAATACAAAACATGTTTTTATTTTTTCAGTACAACACTGTACAGTGTCACGATGATACCATAACAGGCTGATGTCATCATGTTGTAAACAAAACAAAACAAAAAAAACCAACAGGCTGACATCACCATGCTGTAATAAAAACATCAAAGTTTTGGTATTGTCCCTGACCTCCAGAGAGAGATGCGCTCTTTGAGTGCTCTTGTTAATTTATATTTTTCTTTCAAGGAGTTTGTTCTTGTTGATCTCCTTAACACTTATTTCTCAATAACTGAATTATGATTTCAAAGATAAAGTAGCAGGCAAAAGAAAAAAAACAATAAGATATGTGGTCTTATGGAGTGATAAATCCAAATATTAGTCTAAGTCTAAGTCTTTTTGCCTCATAACTTTTGCACTGTCCACTTCCTGCTGTGACAAAACAAATTTCCCACGTGTGGGACTAATAAAGGTTATCTTATCTTATCTTATCTTATCTTATCTTATCTTATCTTATCTTATCTTAAGGAGCTTGGAAAGAAAGCTCCTTGGACTATGATGAACTGGATGACTGAGAACCTTCACAGACAAATCCAAATATTACTTTCTTATTTTTTTTTAACTCATCAGTACAGAGGTCAAAACAGAGCAATCTACGAAACACCGTGGAGGTTCTGTTATTGTTTGAGATTGCATTTCAGTCAGTAGTGTTGGGAATCTTGTACAAATTGGTGGAACTGTGATTGCAGAAAAGGACCATCAATTTGTTTCCCACCATGTAAGAGCATCTGGGAAATGTCTGATTGGCTACCACTTGTTCTTTTTACATGACAATCATTTCTAACACAATTCCAGCACAATGAAAGCATACCTGGACAGAAAAAGGGGGGAAAAACACAGATTGGAACATCATTACTGAAGCAGTGTGGAATCAGAACAAAAGGAAGCCCACATTCAAAGAAGAGCTTTTGAATGAAAAAAAAAAATCTGGAGATCTATTCCTGAAGATTTCTTAAAGAAATTACAATAAGGGATGTTTAAGTGAGTTCAGGATGTGTTGAAGAATTAAGGAGGTCATACCAAATACTGGCTTTCAGGTTCAAATGCACCCATTTCCTATTTTCCCAGTAAAATACAAAGAAATAGAAGGTGACTCGTGACTTTTGCACAGTACTATGTATGTATACAGTATATAAAGTATAATTACCACTGTTTAAAAATACTCCAGTAAAAGTTGAAGTACTGATTCAACTTGTTTACTCAAGTAAAAGTGAAAAGTAGCTCTTTGAGCAACAAAAACACCGGCCCACTTTAACCCCTGACTTTGGCACAGGTAATCTCTTTTTATGCAGGATCCTCTGGTGAGTAATACACAAACAGGGCTGCCACTCATATGTTACCATTTAGGATCAAATCGGTTTGATGTTTGAAGGCAGGTCAACGTGACAAAATAACTACCCTGAAATGTGTTAAAGCAAAAGTAATGAGCCTGTTCTGAAAATCTAAGAAGCAGAAAGTACAGATGTGTCATGGTCCTGGGTCGTTGACCCAGCGTTTTGCGTTTTTTCTGATCTGTATTAGTTAGGGTTAACCTGAAGTTTGGTGTATTGTCAGCCCTACCTGTGTCTGTCCTTGGTGCTCTGTTCATGTCCCCGTGTTGTGTTGTACATCAGTCTGTTTCCTGTTTTATTTTGAAGGCTCGCGTTCTGGATTTCCTGTTCTGTTCTGAAGGTCTGTGTCTGTTGTTATTGTGTTCAGCTTGTCTCCTCCGGTCCCCAGGTGTATTAGGTTCAGCTGTTCTTCCCTCCTGTGTGTGATTACCTGATTACCTTGTGTGTGTATATTTAGTGGGTGTCGGTCTGTGTTCGTTGTCGGCTCGTCTGCACTCATCCGTGTATTTCTGCGTATCGCTGCATTCATCTGCGTTCCATGGTGTCCTGTCTCTGCGTCCCTCTGCCCCGCACCCCCTTTGTACGGTCTCAGGTTTGCTATTTAGTTTCTCCCAGTTTAGGTTTCCGTTTGTAAAGTACTCATACCTCGTTGCCTGTTTTTGTCACCACCACCTTTGTAAATAAAACATCACTCGTATCATCAGTTTGCTGCATCTTGGGTCCTCCTTTTCCTCCACACCACACGGCTCCCTCCGCCAGCCGTGACAAGATGTTTGTTTAAAAATGTAGACAGTAAAAGTAAAAAGTAGACAGGAAAAAAAAAAAAATTCAAGTACAGATACCTGTTCTTAAGTACAGCAACAAAGTATTTGTACTTTGTTGCTTCCCACCTCTGATTGTTTTCATTCCAGCTGTAAAGGGATTTCAGTAGTCATTCTCTGCAGCAGATCAATTAAAACTCACCTGTTCTTGCACCGTACAATGATCCATAAGTAAATGGCACAACTTTGTCCAAAAGACTAGCAAGATGGTATTAGTGAATCTGAGGCTTAAATATATGAACATGACAGGATTAGTTTCACATAAACATACAAACATATCACTGTTTATTACTTAATACTCCCTTTTTTTTTTCTTTTTTTTTTTTTCTTTTCCCCTTCCCTTTTTTCCCTCTTTTTGGGGGAGAAGGGCAAAAGACAAAAACCAACAGAACGGGCAGAGAAAAAAAAATGCATATATCAATCACCTGGGTCACCTGCTGAGAAAGAAAAAAGAAAGCAAGCAGAAGAGGACAAGAGTAATAGAATAAACAACATCACAATGATATATGGGAATATGACAGTAAATACTAAATGTTAAACATTATTGTGCAGCACATAAGATCAACAGAACACAGTGTGCTTTGAGGTAGGAGCCAAAAAGGGTGTAGTTTGTGGGTGTGATCACCCGTGTGTACACCTGTGAGCATGGACGCGCTTGTTTTTTGTTTTTTAAAAGGTTCCTTCATGTAATAATCTGCTAGAGGGTGTGGGGGGGCCACAGCCCCGTCCTCCAGGGCATGAAGCAGGTGTGGAGGAGATCAAAACTCCAGACATCCAGAGGCCCCCAGAACACAAGAGACCAAGGAAGACCAACAGAGGGGCAGCTGCGCCACTGTCCCGGAAAGAGCTGAGGAGAGTCCCAGATGAGGGCTCACTCAGCAGCCGCGGAGCAGAAGCCAGGGGGAGTTGCAGTGACGCGCCCGTGAGCTCCGCCGGCAGCCAGCTGCGCCTGAGTGACCGAGCCCCAGGCCGAGAGGCCGGGGGCACCCCACCTCCGAAGTGGCCCGAGCGAGCCCCAGGCTCCAGGCCCCGATAAGCGGCCGCCAAGGAGTGAGCCGGTGTGTACCTGGACGCCCACCCCCGGACACAAAGAACCACCAACGCACCGATGTCTGAGGGGGTCCGCCACTGGCAGGGGAAGTGGTGGTAGGGGGAGATAGGCCTCCAAACCTTGGAGGTCCTGAGATGTCCCCAGAGAGGTGGCGCCTGACACCCAACCTGACATATAGACACAGACATACAGGCACACACAGATACAAACATCCATTCCCACCCTCATGCTCTCATATGCACTTACTCCACACTCAACCAACGTGGAGACAGACATAAAGAGACGTTGTACACACGATCACACTCCCCAAGCGTACTCTACAAACCGGGTCTAGGTGCCCCCGCCCCTGGAGGGGGGAACTGCACCCAGACCCAGGTGGTGTTTCCCTTTTCCCTGCGGTGGGGGGAGGCAGACCGCCCTGACTCCGCAGCAGCAGGAAGGCTCCACACTCCAGACCGCAGTCGGACGGCCAACTCCTCCTCCTAGCCCCCCCTGCTCCAGCAGGTCGCAGAGAATGGGGGTGAGAGAAGACTCCAAACCTCCCTCCACCCGCTCATTGTAGTGTTGATGCATGTGTGTTTTAAGGTGCATTTAAAACCCAGGAGGGCTTGGAGCTACCTGCCAGAGAGCAGCAGGTAAGCGCATGGTCCCTCCTGCTAGCCCTCAATGTCTACGTGTATTTAAAATTGAGAGGTGGGCAACGATGCCAGGGGTGGGGTGTACACCCTGATGGTACTTTGGACTCCGTGTATCGTGCCCACCCCCAAGATCCTATATGTATGTGTAATGAGAGTGTGAGTAATGTGAATGTCTAAGTTGTGGGATAAAATTGAGGCAGAGGCAGCCAGAAGGGGACAGAGGGGGAGGGGGGGGGGGGGGGGGGGTAGCCTCCTCTGCACCCTGGTGACATACCCCTACTCCAAGGCCCTGCATGTGTGGGTGGTTGTGGTGGAGCGGGAAGAGGGAGGCAGCTGGAGATGGGGAGGGAAGGAAGGGAGGGGCAAGTGACCCCTCCCTGGGGCCAGCTCCCCCGCTGACCCCAGTAGGCACCCCCAGGGAAAGGGGGCCCAGGCCCATCCAGACCGGGGCCCAGTGCAGCAGCGCCGCCCGGCCCCACAGAGCCCGGGACAGTCCACCCAACCCCACCACAGAGAAAACTGCACCCACCCCACCATCCACTCATCTTCCAGACTACATAAGACAATAAACACCCAGGCTGAGATCTTCCTCCACCTCTCCTGTATCTCCCCCTCCTGCAGAGGGAGCTCCTGAGGAGAGGAAAGCTCCTGCAAGATGTGACAATCTCCCCCACCAGTTGAAGAGCCCCCCAGGTGGCTCGATGCACCGGCGGCACCCTGCTCCAGGGCTGGGCCCCCATGCACCCACCCGCCCACAACCCCGGCAACACACCAACCAGGACCCAAGCCCCCGAGGCCCGGTCCGGGTCCCAGCCCAGAGACGGAGCGCCCCCAGAACCTCACGCCCATCCCGGACCCACCCAGGGGCAGCCAGGCTACCAGGTCAGTAACCCACGTCCGTCAGCACAGACCCTCCCCTAGCCCCGCTGCACGCAGCCGCGAGGAAACAGTCACCTGAGAGCCAACAGAGCCCCTAACCGGACATGACCGCTACCCCGGGTTGAGCCCCCCAAGGAAGATGCCTCCGGGGAACCCCCCGACGCCCTAAGCCTGTCCCTACCCCCACACCAATCACACCAGTGAAGGCGGGACCAAACTATGACCCCCCACCCCCACTAGGTGATGGAGCTGATCAAAGGAGCCCAGAGCAATTGATCTGATGTGGTGGCAGAGGCTGTATCAAGACTAATGTAATCTAATAGATAATTTCTATATTGGTTAGAATTAAGATTATTTTTATTTTTCCAGTTCATGAGGACTGTTTTCTTGGCTATGCATAGGGCAGTGAAAACCATATGGGCTATATTCTTTTCTGAAGTGACATTATCTAAGCTGCCCAACAAACACACTAAGGGGGAAGTTGGAATGTTACATTTCAGACACTTCGATAAGTCTTCACATATCTCGCGCCAAAACTTCTGAACTGGTGGACAGAACCAAAGAGCGTGGATATAATTGTCCGGTGAATTGGTTTGGCAGTGTGAGCAGTTGTTGGTAGACGTAAAGCCCATCTTGAACATCCGATGACCTGTATAGTGCACTCTATGTAATATTTTGTATTGAATTAATTGAAGACTGGGATTTCTAATTAGATGAAAGGTTTTTAAGCAAATCTGAGACCAGAAGTTTAGGTCTAAATTAACTGATAAATCCGCTTCCCATTTTGCAATAGGAAGTGATATTGATTCATCTGTTTTAGAAAGCATTCTGTATATTTTGGATAGTAATTTGGGGGGTTTAAGAGTAAGAAATTGAACCACACTTGGTGGTGTTTGTAGTTCAACTTGACCCGGTTTAAATTTCTTTTTTACTATGGATTTAATTTGTTGATATTCTAAAAATCTTTTCTTGTTGATCCCATATTGTGTAACTAGTCCGTCAAATGAAATAAATTCTGTTCCTTCTAGTATATGTTCTAAATATTTGATTCCTTTATCACTCCAATCTGAAAAGTTTATCATATTATTGTTTTGTAATATGTCAGGGTTGTTCCAGATAGGTGTACGTTTGCATGGGATTAATGAAGAAGCCGTCAATTTTAGAAACTCCCACCATGCTGTCAGAGAAGAGCTGATGTTGATGCTTTTAAAGCATTCATGTCGTTGGATGTTTGAGCTGATAAATGGTAGGTCTGAGATCTCTAGATTATTGCAGAGTGCTTGTTCTACATCTAGCCAAGGTTCATCTAAGAGGGTGTGTTTTAGCCATCCTGAGATAAACTGAAGCCTGTTGGCTAAGAAGTAGTGCTGAAAGTTAGGCAGTTCTAGTCCTCCTTTATCCTTGGTCTTTTGTAGTGTTTTTAAGCTTATACGTGGGGGTTTATTTTTCCAAAGGAATTTGGACATACATGAATCTAGAGATCTGAACCAATCTTGTGGCGGTTTAGTTGGGATCATTGAGAATAAATAATTTATTTTTGGTAAGACCATCATTTTTATAGCGGCAACCCTTCCCATGAGTGATATGGGTAGACATTTCCATCTAGCCAGATCATCTTCTACCTTCTTTAAAAGTGGGATATGGTTTAATTTAGTTAGATCTGCAAGCTTGGGAGAAACATTAATACCTAAATATTTTATATTTCCCGATTGCAGTGGTGTAGAAGAGGAATTATGGAAGGAGCAATTAATCGCTAGGACTGTAGATTTTGACCAGTTAATTGAGTAATCTGATATTCTTGCAAAAGAGTTTATCAATTCAATCACCCCAGAGATATTGGTTTGTGAATTTTGGAGAAAGAGTAACGCATCATCCGCATAAAGGCTGATTTTATGTTCCACGTTCTTGCATTTTATGCCCTTAATTACTGAATTCTGTCTAATTGCTGCTGCTAGTGGTTCAATAAAAATTGCAAATAGTGAAGGGGAGAGTGGGCATCCCTGCCTGGTGCCCCTCAAGAGACAGAAGCTGGAGGATGTCTGGTCATTTGTTCTAACACAAGCTGTTGGGGAATTATATAATATTTTTAACCAGTTTATGAAAGAGGATCCAAAACCAAATTTGTGTAAAGTTGCAAATAGAAATTTCCAGTTAACTCTGTCAAATGCTTTTTCTGCGTCTAAAGAGAATATTGTAGTTTCTAGGTTTTTACTGTATGAGTAGTCTATCAAATTAAGTAATCTACGTGTATTTGTTGATGAGTGCCTACCTTTTATGAAACCAGTTTGGTCAGGATGAATTAAGAGGGGGGTTATTTTCTCCAGTCTCTTTGAGAGAGCTTTGCAGATTATTTTAAGGTCTACATTTATAAGGGATATTGGACGATAGCTTGAGGGATATACAGGGTCTTTGCCTGGTTTTAGCAGGAGATTAATGTTTGCAGAATTCATATTTGATGGAAGTCTGCCCTTTTCTTTAATTTCCAACAACGTTCTGTAGAAAACTGGTGCTAGAATCGACCAGAATTCTTTGTAGAATTCTGCAGGAAAGCCATCTGGACCTGGAGCCTTATTATTGTGCATACTTATCAGGGCTTCCTGGAGTTCACCTGGTGTCAGTGGTGAATCCAGTGCCATTGCTTGAGTGTCCAATAATTTTGGAAGAGTTATGTTGTCCAAAAACTGATCAATTTCTTTTTTAGATGGGTTTATTTGTGGTGAATACAACGTTTTATAGAAATCCCTGAAAATGTTGTTTATTTGTGTCGGTTCATATAATGTGTTCCCAGATGAATCTTGAACAGCACATATAGTTGTTTTTTCTTTATTTATTTTTAGCTGGTTTGCTAGAAATTGACCGGATTTATTACCATGTTCGTAATTTTGTAGGCGTAGTCTTTGTACTAAGAATTTTGTTTTTTTATCAATTATCTCATTTAATTCTAGTTTTGTTTTGCGTATTTTGTTCAATGTTTCCTGATCTTGGTGGGACGCGTAGGCTTCTTCTAGTGATTTGATGTTTTTTTCTAATTCCTGAATATTTTTGTTTTCTTTTTTCTTTTTATGTGATGAGAAAGAAATTATTTTACCTTATTACTATCACTGTCCATATCCCATCTTCCAGGAACAGTGATAATGTTTTTCCAGAAAAAAATATATTTTACCTGCTGATCTTTTATTTCAAACGCAACCTGCTTTGGAGCAGGTTATGTTCTGGAGCAGGTTAGGTCTGTGGCATTAGTTACCATGATGATGAACCCCAGTAAGAAGTAACCCACCGTCATAACACTGAAAACCTAAGGTTGAGCATGAAGTTAGACACCTTCCTAAATCCTAAGCCTGATTCATCATACACGGCTCTTGTGACTGCAAAGGCCATATGATATATTTTACTTCATTTTCATAGTCATTAAACCTCTCATGCCCTTTGAATTGGGGAATTTTCATCCTTGAAAGGGCCATTGCCATCAAGATAGAAATGGTCCATAATAGGATAAAGGTGATAACTCAAAACAACTTTGTATTGATTTGCAGTGTCCCCTTTGTAAGAAAACTACTGAACCCAAACCATGGCAGCAAAAGACCCCAAAAGCCCAAAGTATTGCCTTACTGTAGGGTCAAACACTCATGTTTTTCCATTTAACTTACCGGGCTGTAGCTTAGCGTGTCACCCTTTCACATCCTCTGTATTTATTTTGCCTGCTCTTGCACTATTTCCTTATGTCTATATTGATTTTTATCTTGTGTTTCTGTTATTTTCAGTAAGTCCTAGTGTCTGTTTATTTATATGCATCTTTGTATGCGTGTGTGTGTGTGTGTATCCTGTGGGTGGCCCAGCTCACGGTGAATAATCCCTTACTGTTTGGGGTTTGTGGGTCAGCATGTACAACAACACACATCTTTCGTCTCCAGACCTCTCAGAAGTGCTGCCTCAGCTGAATGCTTACAACACAAGACTGCAGGCTCTCATTGTGGCCACTGCATATAGCATTACTGTTCTTATGAGCAATATGCTCACAGGTTTTAATTAAGTTCCTCTTCATCACATACATTTAGCATAAGCACCATGTCTCCTTAGAGTCAGTGATCACGTAAAGAATTAACAAAAAAAGCTTGGAGTCAATAGGTGGTATTGAATTTTCAGGGAGGATTGAAATACTATTTCATCTTTTTAGCCATTAGTCTGTTTTTTTTTTTTTTTTATTGAAAAGATGCTGATTAGAAAATCAGTTCTATCAGCAGTTCTATTATTTTATAAAAATGCTTGCCATTGTCCATCACTCCATTATGAAAATCAGGTAAGCAGAGGCTCTAGAAAATTAAGCTCAAAGCCATTCATGGCAATTTGTTCCACACAATGACACTCTAATAAGTCAGGTTTCTATTTAATTTTGGTTTACCCCTGACACAGCAACCCTCACTATATATGGCATTATTTTACTCTGGGGTGCATGTTGATAGACACCAACAAGAAAACAAGTATGTCAGTGTCACACTGAATCTAGCATAAATCCTGAATGAAAAATAGTTGTATGTGTCACGATAGGGTGCAGGTGAGGGATGAAAATTGATGATGAGATTGTTTTTTATTAGAATCAGTAGTTTTGATGGATATGTTTCAGAAAAGGAAATACAGGCCTACCTTCTGAAAGAACTTTTCTAAAATATTATAGAAAACATATATCCATAGTCTACAATAGGATACGGGAGGGATGGCGATGGTACAAAAATGCATACACACATACTGACATCTCACTGACAGGAATTTGTGTCTCATTTGGAACCATATTTAACTTTCTTATGTCATTTGCTCTTTTGTGTTCCCTTTCCTTTCCTTTCATATCGATTAATTAAAATGTATTTATATAGCACTTTTCAAAGATTAAAAATCACAAAGCGCTCCTCCCGGCCTCTGGGCCTGCGGCTCGGTTCACTCTGGCACAGCTGGCTGCCGGCAGAGCCGGCGGGCATGCCGGTGCAGCCCCCTCTAGCTTCTGCTCGGTGGCTACTGGGTGACGCCTCGTCTGGGGATCCTCAGCCCTTCCCATGAGGGTGGCACGGATGCCCCTCCGGTGGTCCTCCTTGGGCTCTCGCACTCTGGGGCCTCTGGATGTCTGGGGCCTGGATCTCCTCCATGCCTGCTTCATGCCCTGGGGGACGGGGCTATGGCTCTCTACATCCTCTTGCAGACCATTACATGTGGAAACCATTTGCTTTGGGGTTTTTTTGCTTGTTTTCTATTCTTTTTCTCTCAACAGGTGATCCAGGAGATTTTTTTTCTCCCCCCCTTTCTCACTGTCCCTCTCCCCTTCTGTTTTTCTTTTCCTTCCTCTTTCTTTCTCCCTTTCCTCACTTTCCTCACTCATGTCTGTCCCGTCTGTAACATCTGAAAATAAAATAAAATAAATAATAAAAACAAAGGTCGATCAAATGGACCAATACGGCAATGCCACGATGATCCATTTGGCAAAATAAATCCATTGGGTATCCTTGTTGGTCTTCAGACAACAATTCTGATGGCTAAAGAACCAAATGGGACAGGCAAAAGAAAAAAAAAAATCACAAAGAGCTTCATGATAAAACCAGAAATATAAAGTAATAATAGTTGAAAACAAGTTGAAAGTTGAAAACATAAAACACATTACTTTAATCTTACTTTACTTGATCAACAGCAACCCACAAAACTATTTAGTAGAGGATAAGGAAAACATGTTCTATCTGTCAATTTTTTCCCCATTATTCCAGTTCAGGTTTGCAGCAGGGCCTGGAGACTTTCCCAACTGTCACTCACTTTGTCAAGACAAAATTATGACTTATTCTAACCCCACTACATCCATATTGCACACTTTAAAAAACAGAGCATCCAATATTGCTGCAGTCAGGGCATAAAAGCTCAGATTTCAAAAGAAAATGTGTTTTCATTATTGTAACGGTAACGGCTTCTGACAGAACGGCAGTATTAGACACACCAGGATGAGAATGTGTTAGTTAAAATGTACCGTTTTACATAGTTAAGCATATGTTACAAAGTTTGTTTTCTGTTTCCAGAGTGACAAGTTCCTCCTCATCACACATTCTACAGTGACTTTTTCATGTGGTCACTGGAGGTCACTTACCTTACATCTTCTATCATTTTCTTCAGCAAAAAGAACCTCACTGTAAATTTCTAATATGATCTTATCTCAGGGCATAGGATGATGAAGTCTCAGCAGATGTCACCTGCATCTCTCTGCTATGAGCAAGTTGTCCATTGGCATTTGTGCCTGGACATACCAGCCACAGACATATTGGCTGCTGAGAGATAATTGCCCTGCTTTAGAAACCTATAAAGTTCACATAGCTAGACTGGAGGAGTGGTGCTGGAATAACTCACAGGTGGCATAGGTCCCGGGTTTTTCGGCCAGGATAATGGCTTGCGCCCAGCTTGGGCTTATGTATGTTGCACTTGGTTTCCCTTTATTCAACTGTGTGTTTAGTCTTATTTTCACTGTCTTTTTACTTACTGTCGTTGGTCTTTGGTCCTGCCCGAGTGAGGCTTTAGCAATCCATTTTGATCACCAGCTGTTTCTGTAGCAGCAATTATGGCAACTGATGGTTGTCAGTACATCACCAAACAGTCTTCTAGGTTAAGCCCATTTTCCATTGGTACCTTCTCAGCTTGAATGCACACAGCTCACCACAACTCGACTTGGATCAACTGGTTTTCCATTACGGTCGAGTACCACCTAATGTATGTGGTCAATCATTATAGCAAAATGACAAAGCATGCCATAACATCATATGCAACACAAACTTTACAACAAAGGTGGATGTTGAGGTGATGATACACCTGTTGCTCGGTCTGTGACTTTTTGTCTGCCTCGGGGAACACGATGTTATCTTTTGTAGACACTTCCCTCGTTGCCGGAATTCAAAAATGGTGGTTTTGATTTTCTTGAATGAGATGCTCTCATGACGCCACTGATCAGCCAATCAGTGGCATGCAGTCTGACGATGTCACATTTTAGAACCTACTTGAATCACTTCTTCCCCTTTTCATTAGTACCTACTTGGATTGATTTGGCATGGTTTTCAGGATTTTCCATTAGGTCATAGTACCTGGTACTTTGGTTTCCAAGCGATCTGAGCAGGTACTAAAATGTGACGTTGCCAGACTGCATGAGACCGATTGGCTGATCAGTAGCGTCACTCGATGAGTCATGAGATCGTCTCGAAAATCAAAACCGCCATTTTTTAAACTCAGCAATGAGGGAAATGACTACAAAAAACAATGCTGTGCTCCCCTGAGTCTGACAAAAAAAAAAACACAGACAGAGCAGCAGGTATACATTTGCTTCGACATCCATCTTTGTTGTAGCAATTGTCTCCCATATTAATTCCATCGCGGAACACGCAGACGAGAAGCACGCAAACAAGGTACTACTGGGTTGTAATGGAAAACCAGTTGATCTGAGCTGAGCCATGTCAGTCCCTGGAGAGTCGATCCGAGTAGGTACTAATGGAAAAGGGGCTTAGCCTAGAAGACTGGTTGGCGACACACTTCCAACCATCAGCTGCTACAGTATCAGATATGCCAGAAAAAAGAGAATAGCCTAATATTTCTGTCTTTAGCTCACTAACCTTATCCCTCTACAGACTCATGAACTACCAAGCTTACATCAAACAAACTGCCTTTTTTTCAAAAATAAAAAATAAAGATTTTCCAGATTATAACATGAGATTTTCACAGCTGTGGGGAACCTTCAGAATAACCATACAGGAAAGCAGATAACCCTTGAGTTACGGTTGGTTTACAAATCCTTCTCTACATGGAGCTGCTAAGTTAAGAATAGAAAGAAAAATATATGGAAGGATTAAGATGAACTGTAAGCATGGTTTGATTCCATGTTTTATGTTTAATTTTAAACAAACAAAGGGTTTGTGTATTTTTTTATTTTATTTGAAACAGTATCTTATATGAAGAAAAATCCAGCTACAAGCTTTACCTTGAAAAAAATATATATCAAAATTTAAAAATGTAAAACCAATGAATTATGGCCTCAATGTTTGCTGTGCTGAAAATTTCCAAAACCATTTTATCCTCACTCAGCAGCAGTGAGAAAGGTGAGTGTGCATATAACTCCCCAAAAAACATGAAACTTCTCTGTCTTTGAAGAAGAGAAAAAAGTCCATTTCTTTTGTAGCATCACCTCGCTGTCCCTTGCAGGCTGTTGGCATGGAAAAGACTGGGTTTTGAACCAGAAGTCAGTGTGCATTAAGAATTTCAAATACATTCAAAGGCTGACTTTTTTTATTGAAACGTACCAGACTCTATGAAATGAAAAATTGTGTGCAAAAGGCTGCAGTTGTTTACATTTTCACTCATTATGGCCAGAAATACCCTGTAATTACATTTGACAACCTGCCCTTTATCTTAATCTAATTATGTCATTTTGCATCCAAAGTAATAAAGGCCTGCTGAATGCTATAATGAAAATATGCATTATCATCTACTGCTCCCCACTGAATGAGAACCCCTGCAAGTGAGCCATGCTTGTGAGCCTTTTTTTTACCCCTGCCATTAGCATCCAAAATACATACAGAAATTTACGGATGGGGGTGAGCAACTGGCAGCTGATACAGGCATTTATGAATGGCTCGATGTGGCACTTATGTGTCATCACTTGTGAAAGCTGTGGTTAAGATTTTGTTAGGACTGGCCAAATAAACAACTTGAGTAGGCTGAAAAGTCATGATGGGATTCAAGTAAAATGAATCTTCCGAGAAAGATAAAACTATTGGAAATGTATTGGTTTAAAGGCTTTAAATTATTGTTTTATAGGTTCTTGTGTGTGTCTATTTTGTGTGAAATCGCTTCATTTAAGCAGACTTTGAATGTTTCAAAATATCAAAACATTAATATCAAAAGTAACAATCATTGGGTTAGTGTAATTGATGCACACACTATCTATTTTTTTCTGAGACTAAGGGATCCATAATAGCAGATGTTTACAAGTCGAGCGTTGCTTTACGAAATACTCCTTCAAACCATTCATAATTTAGTTTTCCAGGTGTGGGTTTTTCCAGCTTTTTTTTTCATGGCCAATTACATCGTTTACACTGGACTTTTGTAGGCGACACTCTCTGTGTATAGCAGGCCTGCCGTCCTCTCCTTTCATTGGCTCTCTGTGCAATTCTAAATCTCTGCTGGTAGCGGTTGGAAGCTCCTCTTAGCCAATGAGGAAATAGCAACTGTTGCATTCAGTTACCCTCCTGCAGGGCTTCTTCTGCTGTAACCTCTCAGGGTGGATTTTGATGTGGGAAGGGTGTACAGTGTTACAATACAGATAAGGCTATAATGTGGCCTAAACCTCATTAAACAACGTATCCTTCTCAGTGCAAATGCTTTTTGCAACCACGGTCAAAAATAACTAAACAAATTATATTTCTACTGTAATAAAATCTGAAAATGTTAATGTGTATTGAGAGGTTTGCCCCACTTGAGTTTGTCATTTGAGGTGCCACTTATTTAATTCCGACGAATAACAAAATTACTACCGATACAGGAGTAAGAGGAGAGAGAGGATTACCAGTTTCCTACGCCCTCCAACGGCAGCGACACCTCTCTCTCTCTCTCTCTCTCTCTCTCTCTCTCCCTCCCTCTCTTCTCTCGCTGCTGCTGCTGCGCGCCGTTCAGTTTCCCTCACATCGCTTCCGATGCTCCAGGAGGGAGGACGGATAAACGGCGCTGACGGTACCGGATTTGTTACCCGAAGGAGGGAGGGATGCTACGGTGATTTCCTCTCTTTTTCTCTTCCAACACCCACCTCCTCACCATCCCCTCCACTCCTCTCCATCACTTCAGTCTCGGACCTCATCAAGACGCATGACTGCTCTTTCATTTTTGTCCTCTCTTTTCAGTTTATCTTTAAATTCGCTTGACTGGTTTGTTTTTTTTATTATTTTTTGCCACTGAGCTCCAGCGGGAAACCCACTTGGCTCAGCTTGAATTTCTACCCTCTCATCTCCAAGCGCACGTAAACATAGAAAAACTGGGCTTTTAATCAGTGGATGTGTTGGACATCTGGTAAAAGAAGCAATACTACTTAAGTCAAGTGGCCGATCTCTACTGGCTTGTATGTATTGAGGACACTTGGGTGAACGAGCTGCGCACGGAGTCTCACTTCCAAGGTAAGACCACTGGAGTTTAAGGACTGGGATTTTGCCGTAGTTACATCAACACACTTCCATCGTATGTCTCTCTTCTCACTATCCGCGCATCTCTTCTGCAGAGGCTTTCCTGAGCGCAAAACACACGAGAGCCAGCGAAGTTAAAGGTTTAGGTTCCCGGGATGCTGGGGAGATTCTGGTTAGACTCTTGACTAAACCAAACTGTCGCACAAACACTTCTTATACATTATAGGAAGATTACTCGGAGATGATATCGGACTTGATTATGTTTGATTAACAATGGAAAATCTCACAAAACCCAAAGATCCTTTGCGCATTAAAGACAGCACTTGGTTTTATTTGTTGTGCTGCTGCCAGTAACAGTGCAGACTTTATTCGTTCCTCCGGGCCACTGGACGACGGTTGGATCTGTGTGGTTTTCGCATAACAGAGCGTGGATTCACTAAAGTTTCTCTTGCAGTGTTTCTGCATATTTTTACTTATTTGGTCTGCGAGTGCATCCAACTGCGTTTGCGTATTTGTGAGTCTGCCCACGTAGCCTATAGTAGCTAATCTAGGAGTAAGCTCCCTTTCGCTGTCTCCGTGTCTCCCGGCGGCTCCGCGTAACTGCAACGCAGAACTTTTCCTTGGATCACCATCAACAGAGTCTGGATGTGTGAGGGGGGGTTGCGGTCACATAATTCGGTAAACAGATAAATTCACTGCGTCCCTTTAGCCCACTCCAGGAAAGAAATATTTGTTAGTGTTACAGTTAATCTGCATTTATTTAACATATTTCTTCCTGTTTCTTCCAGAAAGCGTTTTCCCCCAACTTATCCTCCTCCTGTAAAATCAAAACGGCATATTTAAAATTCTCAATCCCCAATATTTTCCCCTTTTTCGCCATTTCCCCTTCTTTCATTCTTTCTCGTTTTCTGGTTTTTGCGGGGTCATTACTGATTTGGAAGCTAATTGATTTTGTGATTTTGAAATGTGAATCCCTGAAGACTCCACGCAGCTTAGTATTCAGTCCGTTTGAATACTTGAAGCGGAGCGGCGTTCTTGCCCTTTTGGTGTGCGCCAGCGCTGGTGAAACTGCATAAAAAATGCATACAGATCACTTGCCCATAGGCTCATTCAGGCTCGTTCGGCACTCAATTAGGTCCGTGCGTTTGGCTTAGCATCCCTGTAGGGCCACATTAGATCATTTTGTAAATTGTTGCATAGACATCCAGTGAAATCTGCTCAGTAGAGTAGATTTGTCCGTACTGGTTGGGTCTGTGCGCATGCTGGTCTGATATGAATAATTACAGATGGATTTGGAACTGGTCTGCTGCTCAGCCGCTTTCAGCAGAGAGTAAAAGAGATATCGGTGTGTAGTTTTGGGCATCTGCAATTCCGCTGCGTTTTCAATGGGGGAGCAAAGAGAGCTAGAGAGGTGTGTGTGTTGGGGGGGGGGGGGGCCTTAACTCCAGGGCTGTATCTTTGGTATTCATGGCACAACTCAAGATTGCTGCTCTCAAGCAGGCAATAATCTCTCTCTCCCTCTCCCCCTTCTGTCTCCCACACTGTTGCTGTATAAAATGTCTCCCCTCTCTCCCGTACCTTTGCTCTCCCCTTTGCATTTCAACCCCCTCCAACTCACCATTCTCTCGCCCTCCTCTTCCTCTCTCTTCATTTCTCTACACAGCAATCTCTCCGACTCTGTCTGTGCGCTTCAGTCTTATGGGAGCCATTGAGAAAATCATTTGCTGCTGTTGTATTTATTCGACAGGGGGTTCCTAGCAGCCAGGCTTGGCTGGAGAGATGTTTTCTTGTGTTGCCTTGAAAAAAGTCTGCAGTCTACAATGGAGCAGGAAAGATGCAGAGAAATGGATCCATTAGATGCTCTAACTGCAGTTTAGTAAATAAGGGGGGAAAGGGTTTGGAACTTATTGTGTTATATTTTCGACAGGCATTTTTTTTTTTTCATTTTTTAATTCCCTTCTTACAAGTGTTGTAACTGTGCTGTTGTGGTTCCCCCCACACTTCCTTATTATGTGGTTACTTTTCAGAGAGCGTTTCCCTGTTTATTTAATGTTTGCCAATTAGCCTACAGACCAGTCACTGCAGCGAAGAACAGCAGAATTCCCCTTTTTTATATTTAGTTCTGAGACACTGTGGCTCACTGGCCACTTAAAAGACATATTACACACAAAGAAGGTCCCTAATTTAGTAGTTTTGAATTGCTGCTTCTTATGTTCACTTAATGACACAGCTCAACATCACAGCTGTCGCTCTCTGGCTCCACAAAGGGTTTTTGTAAGTAGCACAACAGTATCACTCAACTTGTGCTTTTGGATGTTTTCTTAATTCACCAATTAATTCTTCATTCTCCCAATATTTCACTCAAACAATAATACAGTGTGGGCAGAGTAAAAGAGGAAAAGATCAAGAGGCAAAAAAAGAGGTGCAGGAAAGGAAATGAGGGGATGTGGTCTGCAGAGGAGATGAGGTGCAGGGCAGAGAGAAACAACGGGGCAGACGGTCGGAGGAGCAGCAGCTGAGCAGAAAAGAGCATGACTCCTATCAGGATGTGAAGAAAAGGAGGAGGTGGTGGACAAGAGAGGAGGGCAGCGTGACGTCTATCAGTAGAGTAGTCAGTCTCATTCCTTTTTGAGAGTCACTGCCGTATGAGCTGAAATGAGACATGCGAGTAGAAACTGCCTGCCTTCACTTAGCCATTGCAGGAATGAACAGTTCCCGCAAAAATGTGGTTTTATGTCTGCAGAAGTGATTGTATACCTTAAAAGCAGGGCAGACACACATAATTCCCTTGTACCAGTACATCTTTGTGCTATTTAGGGTGAGCAGCATACAGAAACCTGGCTTGGATGACAGATGAAAGCGGGGTGGGAGAGGTATCAGATTTTTTCCCTGATGTTCAGCCAAGAAATTGCACAGAAACTGACACAGAAATGTCGTCAGATTTGTTGGTTTTTACTGAAGTGGTTTCAGAACCTGGCACTGGAAATACTGTGCATCATAGCTGTGCTAGTTATAGTTAGTAAAGATAGAATTAAGCTTAACGAGCTTTAGCATTTCTTCTGGAATGTGTGATAGGACATGAGAAGGCCAGAAGATATTTAGGTTAAGTTCAAACTCTCTAACTCAGAATTCAATCTGTGGGAACTTTCTCATGACTTATCTTAGACACTATGCACATTAGACACTATGTTTACCTATTATGTATCTATAGACTCAGTCTAAGTGTGTAGCAATAATTCCTGTTGATGTTATTTGACGTTCTTCAGAGTTTCACAAAAGGAGGAAAAAGAAGCAGCATTTGAAAATGTTCTTTAAATTAATGGCAAATGCAGAAAAATCAGACAATATAAAATTTGCTTTTTACTTATAAGTATTAATTTTGATCAGCTTTGAGTGATTTTTAAAGATTTGATGGGACTAATTATGTTGATCTTTCCACATTCATGAAACGAGTAAGACAGAATCTTAAAAAGAGAATGAAAAGAAAACAACCTTGCTTTCTGGATTGAGTTTAAAGGCATCTGCCTGCAAGCAGTGCTGATGTAGCACCCTAGGGAGGAAACAAAATAGAGGGATTAATTTATTACACTGTAATCATTATATTTATTTTTAATTAGGCACCAACTGCTCATCCTCGTAAGTTATGTGATCGTAAAGTAGTTTTTTTAAATAATGAAAGGGAGGCTTAAAAGATAGAATAAAGTTGTGATCCTGCAGATAAAGAAACAGGACTCAAAAAGAAGACAGTAAAGGGGAAAATGAATGGAAGAGCTACTGGACCATTTCTAGATGACGACAGAGGGAGCTATTGGGCTTTGCTGCAGTATTGGCTCCACTGCTCCTTTTCCTTCTTTCTGCTCTTTATTTCTAATTCTTTTTCCAATCTCTCTCCTTTCTCCTGCTCTGTCTGTCTCTCTCAGGGGGCCAGTCAGAGAGATGGAGAGGTAGTTAGGCTCCCCAGGGATACAGGATTCAATATGAACGCCCCTAACAGACAGACCCACACGCGCACACACGCACAAATCTTGTCTGTCTGGATAAGCCTGTCCACTGTGACTGGTTTCTCTTACCTTCACATTCACGTTACCTCCCAGTGAGAACGGGGTGGGGGAACATTGGTGGAGAATTGAGTTCTGCCTTCTGCTTCTGGACTTTTTTTTTTAAATTTTGTTTTCTTCCAGCCCCTTGCTCCATGGGCTCAATAGAAAGCAGAGTCAGCACACACAACTGGTTAAACGTCAGCTTTTTTTCTCTCTTTCCCTTAGATCGATCTTCATCTATTTAAAACAGCAGAATGTGAGGCCAGATAGATGTTAGGCTGATATATAATTTCCTATGGCAGCGGAATGGGATTATAACTCTAATCTTTCATCTCAACCGGACTAAATGGCAGAGTCAGTAATTAGTGCCTTTGACCTCTAATCCCCATACTTGTTCTCTAGCGGTGTGTGGGGTGGGGGTGGGGGGTGGGGGGGGTGGAGGAGGAAAAAAAAAAAGCAAGTTAATTTGTCTGTATTTGATGATTTCCTGGGTATTGGTGCACGTGGGGAAGAGTGAGACAACACAGGTGGCTTAGTAGTGTTGACATAGTTCCCATGCAGCATGACATACTGGGTTTAGTTTCTTTGGCCTTAAGCATGGCGTTTGTATGTTTTTTTTTTCTTTCTTGAGCTCATGTGGTTTCAATTATTCCTCAATTGGTCTACATGCCAGCGACTTTAAATTAAAGTGCACCCGTTCCAGTTCATGCACTTTAGTCTGACTACTCTCTACTTTTTGGCCCGTTTCCCTTCCTTCAACGTAGCGCATACTGTGTTTTGATTCCGTTCTCTGTATCCCTAAAAAGGAAAAGAAAACCAATAACTTGAATATCAAGTGAAAAATCACTAAATTGGAAAATGTTTTCAATTTTGTTGACCGAAACAAACTAACAAGCAGCGTGATTCATGAATGTGTCCCATGCTCTCATTATTTGATAAGCAAAGTCACATTGAAGTAATTTAGGCAGTGCAGACTAAAGCTGGATGGGATGCATGCAAGTACTCAGAGATGGGAAACTGCACCACAAGTAATACCACAAAGCAACAAGGACACCAGTTAGAGCAAATAAACAAAAACATGTGGCAGCACAGAGAGACTACAGCATCAATTAGGTGTTCACTTTTAATTGCCCTCGCATCATGCGCACCTAAAACCACATGCTGCAGCTGCAGCTGTGTTGGTTTCCAGTATTAAAGCTTTGTTAGCTGAATAGTGATCCTCGGCATGGTCGACCTTCTCACTCCTGCATAAAAGAGCTGAGCACTGGCAGAAAAGGCTGCGTGGATTTACTGCTAGGCGATGAGGCTGCAGTTTAATTGCAAAAACAGTGGAGTCTGGATCAATGTTAATTCAGGATTAATGAGTGATTTCATCGATTTTACCATTGATGATCAGAATACAGGGTTGACACTGATATTGATTGTATTGCAATGGAAATTGATTATTCGAGACAGCGATTTATATTGATCAGAACACCTTGTATGGGCACGTGTATAGGCACCTGAACTTTTCATCCAGAATATTCATTTGTGAAATCTAATTGATTGCAAATGTGATTCTTTTAACAATGGTTTTGTGTGTGTATATATATATATATATATATATATATATATGCTTTAGATATATTGTATAGATGTAGGTGTATGCACGAGTGTGACAGAGTGGGCCTGAAAAATAAGTGTAATTTGTTTTCTGTGACAGTCCTTGGGTCCAGTCAGGTGCTCTGCTGTCTCGTGGACACCAATCATATTAAGGAAAAAGAAAACCATGTTTGTTATTTTTTTAAACAGTCAAATGTAACTATATTTCTGCTTTGGCAGACAGCATGTCACAGGCAGAGACACTGAAAAAGAGTGAGGGAGCGAGAGGGAAATGAAATAAGGGATGAAGGTCGAGAACAAAGTTCATCTCAATTATGAATTTCAGGAGATTTTCTTTACTTTTTGCGGTCGCTCTGGTACAAAAGTACTCGGGATTGGGGTCAAAGAGAAATTTGGGCTCTTTCTTTAATGCCAATTAATAATTCACAGCTGAAAAGGCGTCTGGTTTGACAAGTTTTGTATGAGGTACTGTAGAGTCAGTGAGAAAGAAAGAATGTGAGGAACAGTGGCTAGTTTCTGCGTGCGGGTCAAGGAGAGATTTAATGAGTCATTTGCTTCTCATTATTCAGGATAATAATTAACTCTGTGTGTGTGTGTGTGTCTGTACTTGTCCAGCTATCATAGTGAGCACCAGCTTGAGTTTTAGAGCATTGGTATGAGGACATTTTGGAAAGCAGAGGACCTTTTGGGTTGCTACCACATTGTGATAGTTGTTGAAAAGCATGTTTGATATTGAAGACTTTAGGCTTTATGTTTATGTTAATATAAGAAAACGCATTAAATCTATGTCTAAGAATATCCTCAGCAAGATAACCATTAAGTATTGTCATAAAGTTATTCATAGTGGGCTTGTCCACCTTTTTCCCTCAAACTGATTATGTTTTATAAGTTACTACACTTGTCATCAATTAATATGTTGTGATACTACATGCAACAAGTCATGGAAAAAACTTCCATAGCCTAAAGCAGTGTCTTCTAATTACTTTTAGGTATTTTTGTTTAACAAATAACTTAAACAGTTAATTGACTATTGAACTTTATTTTATTTTAAATCACCTGTCAAACTCAAGCTATCAGTCTCATTCCCCATCTTTCTTTTTTTGTCCGTACCATCATTTTCTCACTCCCTCTATCATTTATCTCCACTAAACTTGTCAAACACGCACAGGCGCGCACAGGTTTGAGCATGTACCTGCAGTGGGTGTGCTGTTGATTACCATAATTAACACGGTTATGTTAATTGTAGCAAGTTAATTTTGCTGATGGAACACATTTATAAAGGTGAACTTTATGGACAGTTAGCTATGGTTTCAAGGTACAGTGTGTGTCCATGCTTTTCTGTTTGCATCCTGTTTGCATCATACTTTATATATGTGAGGATATGTGCACATTAGTGGCTGACAAATCAGTTCAAATCAGTTCAAATCAGGTTTAAATTGTGGAAAATGATTTATTTTGCAGGACACGTGCTGACAAAGACACAGCAAGTGGTGTCGAAACCAGAAGCTGAACGTACACACAAACACACAAAGTGTCAGTGGCCGGCCAGAAAAGCAAATGCTGCATATAGCTTATCTGATTATAAGCAGGGTTAGATAGAGGACTCTGCATTAGAGGGAGTGTTGAAGAGACATGCAGATCAGACTGATAAATAGTTTAACTAAAATGTGGCATTTCAGTAGCTCCACAGTCTAAAAACCATGTTACTGTGACCTCCATCTGGCCAAGAACATTCATCATTTGTCCCTCCCTGCATGTATTTCTGTTGTTTTTCTACTGTTTAAGAAAATATGAACATGAGAACTGAAACTGGATGACACAATTCATATGCGGCATAATGAGCTTTCCGAAGATGTAGCTCGAAGGCGGAATACACAAAAAAGTAGTTAAGTTTGCAGTCTTATGTCATCGAGAGAGGAAGGGCTCTGGCACCTATTTGCCGAAACAGGCTCTGTGAACATAAGTAGCGTAATAATCCTGTTGCATACGTTCACTTATTTCTTATCTTTTTATTTATGTCACATTGTATGCCTTCATATTTGGCTTATTTATCAGTAAAATTGCTTTTTAAGGTTGAATTATTTTAAAACAGTTTAAACAAACACGGTAATGGAAACCAGTTTTTCATGCAACAAATTGGCTCTTTGTCCTGTCTGCTGGCATATGGGGCTATTTATGACGGAATTGTTTTTCTTGTATTGTGATGTGAATGATGTGGGTGTTCAGTAATGGGATTTTAAACCACGATTTACCTGTCTTTAAGGCACATTAAAGTCATTAGATGGAGACAATCAGAATGCATGTAACTGTTAATGGTTGGACAGCTGCAAGACAATTAGATCTGACCATAGGTAGTTAAAATGTTTATCACTTTATAACGCATTAATCTCAATATTTAAATCCCTATGAAGTGGACAAATATGAGGAGAAGCTTCTTAGCCACACATATTCTAATATTTCAAAGTGTTTCTAGCATTAACCAGTCAGTATGCTGGCAAGGCCTGCATTTGATGTCAAAGTAATGCTTTGATCACACTGGGACTTATCTACAGCTTCTCATCCAGTTCTGTCTCATCCTCTCTTGTTCTCTCCTTCCTTCTTTCCTCAGTCCTCATCTTCCTCCCCTTCCTTTCCCTCTTTACTTATCTCCCTTCTCCTGTCCTCCACATTTCATTCTCCTCCTGTCCCCTTCAGTATACCTCAGCCCCCTCACCCCCACCTGTATTTATTCCCACTGTGCTTCAAATGAACACAAGTGTTACTCTCTGAAAAATTTCCAAAAATAAACCCGGCCTGGAGAAATGTATTACATAGAGTTTTTTCCCTTATAACATATAGCAGCTTTCTGTGTAATTTAACATGATTGCTAAATTATGCACCATATTAGAATGCATGAATGATACTTTTTTCCTAGCTGCATAATTTGTGAGTTCACTAAATGAGCCAATCTCGCAGAACCCTGAATTTCTTCGGAATCCTTGCAGAGATACTGCGATCTGAGAGGCGAAGGTGTGTCTGTTTTCTGTGCACATCCACTCACACCGGTGCCACAGAAGAATCCATGAGATTAGATTAACTAGGTAAAATCTACATTTTACCAGCTTTGGTTTGATGGTGTCACGCCAGATGATGGCTCACTGACACGCACATAAAAAGACATGGGGGAAAAAACGAGATAACAGTGTACATGTGACGCTGACACATACTGTTGTACTAAGCCTATAGAGAAAAACCCAGTTTTCTTTTCTACAAGACAGCATTACTGCAAGCTTGACCTCTTTAGCATAATAACCTCTCTTCATTTTCCTCCCTCTGTCACTTTCTGTTTTGCTTCTGTTTCATTATTTTGTTTTATTTGCCGTTCTTTCTCTGTGTCATTACTTTTGGCTAAAACCCTGCATTCCTTCTTTGCATTTTTACTCATTTTTTTCTGTCCCTCCCCTTCTTTCTTAAGGTCCTCCACCCCTTTGCTATACTTTCTCTCTTTTTTCCTCTCCCTTTCCCTAGCCATGCTTCATTGACCGTGACAAGTATAATAGTGTAATATGATTGAATATGACTGCAGCTTCTTCATTGGACACTATTAATTTCACTTTTTTCCATTCGACTGGTTTGACTTCAGTATATTCCCTCCCCGCTCCATGCCTTAATCCCTGACCATGGGTCAGTTTTATAGAGCAACATCATTTTTTTTTCCTGTCATCTCTCCTTGTAAGTTTTCATTTTTATTCCTCTCTTCTTTTACCTGTCTCCCCTCATCTAAATAGTTTACATTCCTCATCCTCTGACTTTCGTTAGCTCTCTCTTATACTTTGTTTAGTTGTGCTGTGACTGCATTGACCTTTTCAGTGAAAAGAGAAGAGTTGAGCAAAATGTATTGCCACTTCTAGGGCTGACTAATTGTTATTGCGCTACAGAAGGCCATAGCTATATATAGGGAAAGGTACAAGGACTGATATGAGGCAGATCCTCTTCTATTCAGTCACTGACACTTTTTCTTCACACTTCCACTAATCCCTTTGTGAAAAGTACTGCATAGGAGGAAAATGAAAACAAGGTTCTATGGGTTCTTTAAACATGAAGAGAATTTAAGCGAATGTTTAATTTCTCTTAACTTTAACATAAGCCAAAGCAGTGCTGACAATAAAGTAGGATTAATGTGTCACTGTAGAATAACGCACTATCACAGATTGTTTGTACAGGTTGGAGATTTTTACATTTAACCCAATATTTACACCTCTAAATATTTAACATTTGCTATTAGATGTTTAATATTCCTTGTATTTTTAAATGATCTTGCAAAATGGCAGTGGTCGTCATTACCACTACACCCAGTTGAGGTTATTTTTAAATCCAGTGAAGTAGCAGTTCCTCGGGGCCATTATCAACTATTGCGTTTTCAGTGTTTATGTGGAATGACATCACATTTGTCACAGCCATGTTTATTTTTATTGTGATATCGTGAAAGCAAATGTCATCAACATTGTTTAGATTCTAGTGGCCACGTTGAAGAAACAAGGTCACCATGTATGTGTGAGCGTTAGTCCAATGTGTCCATGCATGTGAGTTTTTTTCAGATATTATTGCTAAAGCTGACCACACAATGTCACACACCCTCTGCACGTTCGTGTGCCCATGCCCTTGCACCTGAGTATCACCATCAGCAACAAATAAAAGTCATTTCAGGCAGTCTGTCTGCATGAGCCCATGTCATCTGAAGGTGCAAGGTCACTCAGTGCTCAAACGTCATATGCAAGGCTCAGTGTGGGTGTAAGTCTAAGCAAGCATCTCACTTTACTCTTATCTTTACAGGAACCAGATGACTCCAAAGGCACAGAAAGACTTAAAAAATTCCAGACAAGGTTGAAGCTTTGAACAAAGTCTTCTGAGATTGTTGAAGTAATGTAGCATTAGGTTGAGTGGTGAAGGATACTGTGTGTATTAGGAGTCAAAGTGGATGTAGTCTGCATAAAAGTCCCTGCAAATATACTGTAATAACAGTATATTTGCGAGTGTGTGTGTGTCTGTGCTTGTGCTGGAGGGCAGGCATACAGCGGTACAGATCACTCAATGTATAAACAGATGTTTTGACCTTTGTATATAAGGAAATACTACCGATGTTTTATTCACTGAGCATGTTTATATTTTACTCAACCAGACGATGCACCAATCTTTAAGCTCTGTTTAGCGCAAAAAGAGCTGAATGTCATCTGGTTTCATTCTCAAGATGAAAAGAAGTATATCAAAGGAAATATCTTGCAGTGAAATTTTGAAGTGAAAAATAACCTTCTTATTTATTAGGATTTCCATTTTCGCTCGCTTTTATTCATATTTCAGGTGGAGTAACTTTAACACCTTCATTCAAAACAATTTACTTTAGCAGGTTCAGGTACTTAAGGACACTTTTTGAGTTTCATAAAGGGGTTTTACAGTCCTCAAGGATACAATGGAATTTCAAATATAATGTAGAATGAATAAGAATGAATTGTTTAAGTTGTTTCCACAGAATTTATACAGTGATTTTGTTATGTTCTATGCAAATGCATGTCTTACTTTATCTCTTTGCCTCTCTGGGAATGTTTGACTGTCAGTATAAATTTCAAAAAGATCAGCTACTACAACAAACATCAGTTTGGGAGAAGTTTAGCAAAAGGGACTGCTCTTGAGGAGTCGTCCAGATTGTTGGGATACGTATGGGTGTCTTTGCCTTGAGGGAACTTTGAGAACCAACAGTGTAGGCTTATTGAGGTATGGAACAACAAAGGTCTCTCTGTGTTAACCTGAAGAAATAAGGGAGGGGACTTGGCTTCACCAACCATGTAGGAATGAAAAACAAAAAAGGGGTGGGGGTTACTATACTGAGAATAGAGGCAGAGAAAAGAGGGGATCTTTTAGCATGGGAGGATGTTTTGGCACAATGACCCTTGTGTCTTCCAGTCTGTCACCGAGTCAAGTGGTTTGTGGGTAATGGGTGGGATATATGAATCAGAGTGGTAATAAGGGTCATTACACATGCATGGTAGATGTAATGGTCCGCAACACTGCTGATCAATTTCTACTGCTTACCTCCACCCTCAGTTTCTGTCTACTCGTTCATCTTTATAGAGTCGATTCCAAATTAAGTCATTATTTGAAAAATACGGGTATAGATGGTATATATGTTCAAGCCAAGCAACTAGACTCTACTAATATGGTATGACTGATTGATGTCATGTTCAAATGAAGCCTTAAGGCCAAATCGATCAGGAAGCAAACTATACTGCAAAATATACTCAGGCTTATTGTTCTAGAACTTGTTCTAGAAATTAGAAATGTTTCTAATTTCTAATTTTATTCCATGTTAAGCGCAACCGACACTGAGCAACTGACATGAGAGAATAACTGGCTATTAAATATTAATGAAGATTGTGGCTATCTCGAGGCCTTTACGAGTTTAATGATGCACATGCATCTTTGAAAATAAATCCATCTTCACACATTATCATTATGAATAAAAACGGCTTCAAAGATCTAAACTCACTAATGACTTCTAGGTGAACAGATCATGACCTGCCTTTGAGGCAAAGTTTTCAGCCTGTAAGGTCTCCATGGGCTAATTTGAATGTAAACAGTGTGCGTCAGTCACTGGATAAATACGATGGGGGGAGTACATCCAAGGCTGAAGGGTGGTCTTTAAAGACTTAGTGATATCCACTAAGACCTTATGTTCTGCCCCTTGCCTCCTCAATAGTGCAAAGCTAATCTGGGGCTGCTTAGGGCTGCTTTTTTCGTCTGTTGGGGTGACCATCTCCCTCCCTCCATCTCCCTCGCTTTTCCATTTCAACCTAAGAGACTCAGCGTCTCGCTCAAGGACACTCCCGACTGGGCACATGCTTGCTGATGCACATGTATTGCAGTGAAAGAAGTGTTCACCTTTGAGCCAGGAATTCATCTGTCAAACCACTTGGCAAAAGCCTGCTGTTAGTGCACAGAGGTCTGTTTATTCTGTCTTCCTCTCTGTGCACACTGTGGAATACAGGTAATGTCTCCCAATTACTACACACTGAATCTTTTTAAATCACTGAGTCAGATAGTTCCAAGGCACTACAACAATACTCTTTCATTTGATTTGAGAATGATCCAAGAATATGTTATTCCAATGAAAATATTCCTTCTTATCCCCCCTCACTGGTTCATCGGGGTCACGGTGTCAGATGTTGGACAATAGGACAGCTGTATCCAGATCAGCTAAAGAGCCACAAACCCCTGGGGGTGGGATTAAGCCAATTAGTAGCTGTCAATCACTATGGCGTATCATGGACAGCTAAATCAATACTTGGATGAATGGGGAGAAGGAGGGTGTGGGAGAAGGTGGGACAGACACATGCATAGAGGCTGACGGTGAGAGATGCTGGGTGTGTGGATAAACTAAGCAGCAAATGTGGTAGGATGGAGGTATAAAAAGGTGGAGAAAGAAAAGTGAGAGGGATAATAGAGATTGGAAGCATTTGTGGACTGAAAAGGGATGGATATAGTATTGGGAAGGACACAACTCTGGAACACTAGTGTTCATTTTTTGAACTGATTTACAATGCAGAAAATTAAAGAAATTCAGGGACCGTGTAAGATATTGTTACTCATGAAATAATTGGGATAAAACACTGGGAATGATTGCTGCAGTACAGATAAATGTATATATGAAACAAAAAGATGGATCCATGAAAGAAAACTGCAAAAACGATTGTTGTGGAAATGAAAGGGGCTAATGCAGAGAATATCCAGGGAGATAAATAAAGACATGCGCCACAATAAAGCCTAGTCTCCACTCAAAACCCCAAGAGATGCAAAAAAAAAAAAAGAAAAGAAAGAAAAGAAAGAAAAAAGAATAGGTGTGCAAATCAGTACCGCCTCCCGTTTTCCATCTTTTCTGATCATCACTCTCTGTGTCCCATCTGTTTTGATTTCACCTATTTGTGGGTGTGTGCTCTGTATTCCAAAGAGGTTTGCAGGAGACACACAATTTGTTTATCATGGCTGGGGACATCAGAAGATCCCATCTCCTTCTGACAGCTGAAAGACGGGGGAAAAGGCCCCAGCAGAGAATCAATAGACCTCAGAGAAAGAATGACAGGCAGAGAGAGAGGAGGTGGTGGATGTAATGGGAATACGGGGGAAGGGGTGGTGGGGTGGGGGCGAGAAATGATGCAAAAAATGAGAGGAAATGAGAAAAGCGAGGAAATGGAGATGCAGATGGTTAATAAAAAAAAACATGCCATGATATTCAAGCAAGGTTTGGGAATGATATGAAGGATGCATCTACGCAGTCTAAAGCCTGTTCAGTCAATTAAGTCAAGAGAGACGAAAGAATCAAGAAAATAATGATAGACTAGCATGAAGGACGAGACATGAAGAGGAGTGGAAAAGGAAGGATGACGATATTAATAAAAACCTTTTTTTTTCTTTTTGCACATCTGTCAGATCCAGAATATAATGAAATAATTGTGAATGGGTATGCTTTCACTACTAAAAAGCTGCTGTTCCTTTTTACATTTTCAGCTGATTGAGCGAAAAGTGAATGGACTGTAGAGTTAGACTATAGGGCTGCATTGATAGAAAAGGGATGGGGCGGAAGAGGAGAGGAACTGAAGAGGAGATGGATAGGGAAGGGGAAGAGAGGCAGAATAAAGGGAAGGATGAGAAGATGGTTTACAAACAACCAAACAAATTGAAGATGAGGGAGCAAGAGAGGGGTAAGAATGGAGCATGCCAGAGATACAATGATAACAAAAACACAAATGGAACAAAAATGAAGAAAATGGAGTGAAGAGGAGGCTTTTAAAAGCAATAACGATGAATACAAGGATGGGAAAGGAAAACTGCAAGATTAGGAGAGGGGTTGGAGGGGGTTCTATAAAAGAAAACAAATGAATAAAAGGCCAGATGAGTGAGAAAGGGGGAAGGGGAAACGAGAAGATGAGATAAAGGAAACATGGAAGCAAAACAATAAGAAGAGGATGTTGTTGCATGAATATGGAGCTCGGAACATCTGGTGTGACTTTCAAAAAGTTCTACGGCCTTTTGAATGTGTGTGTGTGTGTGTGTGTGTGTGTGTGTGTGTGTGTGTGTGTGTGTGTGTGTGTGTGTGTGTGTGTGTGTGTGTGTGAGTGAGAGAGAGAGAGAGAGACAGAAGTATATTAGGTGGGGGGGGTTTTAGTCTAAAGCAGCCATGCACATAGAGGCACACCGAGCAAGCCTGCCATACTCACTCATATACGCCTGGATGGATACAGAAAGAGAGATCAAAGCATTAAGAAAGGAGAAGGCTGGCTAGGAGACAAAAGAGATGCTAGATGGGAAGAGAGATGGATGGAAAGAAGGGACAAAAATAGGGAGGAGAAGGACAGATGGAGGGGAGGAGTGGGAGAGAGATGGGGAGGGAAGGGGTTTTGGTAGAGAATTTATTTTTTTATTTTTCTGATTGATTTACCTTAGTCTCCAAGGCCACCGAGTCATGTAATCATCGGAAGGATTTTTGATCGTTCGTCTTTATGGAAGAGATGTGTCATTTCATCATTTCATTCATGTGTCTGCTTGGAGGTGACACACAGGCTGTATTTTCCTTCTCTGACATTTAAAAAAATAGTACTCATCACAACTCTCAGATCTTCATAGAAATACTCTCTTTTTATAATAAAGTTGAAACATTTTAAACAATTTAATGCTTTCTGGTCTTAATTTCCCCATTTTTGGTTGTTGTTGTTGTTTAGTTTTTTTAATAACCCTTGAGAGTTGGCATTACGTGTTCTTTTCGTCATTCATTTTGTCCTTTAGTAAATTATATATTTTATTATATTGAATTCAAAAACTTCACAAGTGATATTTTTCCGCCTGTTTTCACTCTTATGGAAGCACTGAATAATTCATGTAGCATATTGTTCTAACTTTTGAAGGACAAAATACTCATCGTTTGTTGCTTTCATTTTGAAACCTTGTCCATCTGTTGTATATCTTAAAACCAAAAAACTATCTTTGATAAAAAAAAAAAACATTTTCTAAAACAGATTCCTTAGTTTTTGAAAATTTCTACCCTTTTTTTTAACCCTTCTTCAAAAGTGTATTCTTCCTGGTCCTTGACATCTTAACAAGCATATTTTCCGCCTGTTTTAACCCTTAAGGAGGGGCTGAATAATTCATTGGGTACTGCTCCCTCTAGTTTTGCTAACAGGTCAGTCACAAAGCCATACATTTGTAAATGAGGGTAATCTACCTCTATGAAGCTGTGTGCATGTGTATGTGTGAGTGTTGTGTGTTTAGACGGGTCAGGCTTTAAGACAAGGAACGTTTTGTCCGATAAGAATTGTGTGTGTGTGATGGGGGGGTGGGGTGGGGGGTTGTGTGTAAGTGTGTGTTAGCTGTTGAGTGCTGAGGGCTGCCGGGATTTGTAGCTATGCTACCACAATGCCCCTTTCATCCGAAGAACCATCTGATTGTGTGTGTACGCGCTCGTGCGTGTGTCCATGTGTGAGGGAGTGATTTTTGTAGGCCTCTTTTCTGTGTGATCTCTTTATTTGTCCAGAACAATAAAAGATGGAAGCCTGAAGGCACAGACACTAATAGAGAAAGGAAAGACACAGACACACAGCAGGAGGAGAGGCAGGCAGACAGAAGCATGACTTAGATATACTGAGGTGTGTAATTCAGGTCACTGGTATGGCCTAAACACACATAATTTTAATCGCAATATGTGATATACATGATATCTGCTTCCTTATCTCACCTGAAACTCAGCTGTCTTTAAATGAAAGTGTTACATTGTGTGAAAGATCTAATATCAAAGCTTTTCTATTCATCAGAGGAACTACACAATCTCGGAGAATGCTCTTGGGAAAAAACAAAAAATCGTGTCCAGAGTGTGTGTTTTACACGGAACTGACACTCACAGCAATAAAAAAATATTGTAAAATTCATAGATTACAAACATCAGCAGCATTGAGTACTGAGAAGTGTAGTGAGTCAGAGCCACAGGAGGGAAATGAGAGCAACGCAGTGAAGTAGAAAAGCTTTTAGCTGCGAGATAAGAGCATATTAGGGCAAATACAGGTGGGAAAAGACGGGGCTGAAACGCTTTATTAGTTCTTGATGAGGCGGGTTTTCAACCAACAAGAATGAGTGACGAATGAAATGAATGACTGGAGATGTGACTGGAAAGGTTATTTCTACATCCGTGAAGCTAAAGAAAGATTTGACTTAAACCGCATCTACTCAAAATTATATATAGCTTTTTTAATAGCTACTAATCAGAATTTTCCATATAATTTTGGAACAGGAATGGAAGAAATATATGTAAGGGGAAGAGGAGGAGAGAGAAACAAAAATACATAAAATGAGGAAGGAAAGGGTGGACTACAGAAATGGAAAAGAGAAGAGACAAAGAATAGAATGATGCAAAAAAGGAACAAAGTGCAGGCGTTGCTTGATCACTGGCCATCTAAGTGTGGTGTGTGTATTTCAAGTTTCCAAGTTACCAACACCTCTGTTGAGGCAAACCAAGCCTGACAGCAATCACACACTCATACTACCTGCTTTGAGCTTTGAGGGGATGCCATTTTGACTTTTTTTTCTTTCCGTTTCTTTTTTTTCTTGCAGACGTGTTTTTTTTGGCCCTCTCAGACTCTAATTTGATGAGTTTTCCATGGCTGGGGCCTCCAGTTCTTCAACTTGCATGAGCGTGTGTGTGGTTTTGGATAACGATCAAGCTATTTTTGGCATTCCTGATTGGTTGGACATGCTAAGAAAAGTCTGGGTTTATTCACCACCACTGTTTCTCATATTTCATACAGTCTGTTGATTTCTTGAAATCTTACCTCTCCACTTACCTACTTTTAGACTCAAAATATAACCATACACAGTGCGGTGAAAGAAGTGGCCTTTGCTTTTAATAAATGATCGATGGAACCGATTGAAGCACATACAATATGAGTAAGAAAAAAAATACTTTTAGACCTTAATTAATACCTTAAAGATAACGGAGCACTGTCCTCATCTGCATTCAGTCACTGCTGTGCAAAGTGCATCATGTGCACCATCACTCAAATGTGAACAGAAGTCCAGAATCTTCAAGATTTCAGTGATACAGAGGCAAACTTCAAACTGATGAATAGAGTCAGGGAAAGCCTTTATGAGAAGTTTTTAAATGCCAACTCTAATGTCACCTAATTAGATTTTCGCTCTCAGCAGATCATTTGCCTTTTCAACATGCCTTAAAGAAACAATGAAGGTTTGTGCAAGACTGACCTATTGGTCACCTTGGCTGCTACACAATAAGAACAATCTAATCGATGCTCCTCCAGAGTTCACAATAGCAGTACAACAAAACACATAGAAATTAGAATGTAGCTAAACTTTAGAAAAACAAAAACCTTTGAGTTCACCTGGCCAAAGAGCTGGAACTTAATGGACACTGAAATTTATTATGTCAGTAATAACAGGAGAGTGTGGGTGGTCTTGCAGGAGGCGGGCTATCGTTATGGAAACAGTGGTTGGTTAAGACTTCCTACCAATTCATATTAGTGAAGGGTTGCTATTAAAGACAAAGCTGTAAAGTAGGAAAGAGCTTGGTGTGTGAGAGATGTCACTCATTTACATAACACTACTGCAGTCAAAGGGACACTTATTTTAACCCTTGTATGGTGTTCGGGTCTGTGAGACCCGTTTTCAGTTTTTCTCAAAAGAAAAATTAAACAATTAATTATTTTTTCAACCTGAAATTCATTGGCTTTGGCTTATTTTCTGTGAAGAACATAAATCCGAACTAATTTTCAATGACCTCATACTGTACCTCCCCCCACGCATTTACATTACATACAAGGTGTTCGGGTCCACTGGACCCAGGTCTAATAAAAGTGTTGAAAGTGCAGGTCCTGTGTTCCCACACTCTGTCTTCCTCCTTTCTGGTGCTGCTGATAGTGTTTTCTTCCCCTCCTGCTCCCGCACAAAGTTGCAACATTATTGAAAATTCAACTATCAACACTGTCTGCTCTTACATTCCCACACATTTTACCCTCTTTCTTGAGGGATCCAAATTTTATTTTCTCATACCCTGTCTCACCTGCAAATTAGGGGCATAATACTATAAATAAGACTTTGCCAGTGTGGTTCTTTATCACAACTGATCAAGATGGCAAAAGATTATCTACTGCGAGGGCCATCCAATTGATTTTGGAAGAGAGAGGGGCTTCGGATGATGATGTTGACAAAGAGGTTTCAGAATATTTCACATTTCTGAAAATTCAGAGTCTGACAGTGACTTTGAAGAAGAGGATGAGGTTGAGCACCATTTAGTAACAAAACGAAGACGAGTACCCCATCAGCAGCCAGCTCCAGGACCAGAACAAGCCCACCAGACAGCAAGTGAAGAAATATGGATGTCAATAACTGGTGAAATTGAATGGTCTTCTTGCCCAAGAAATGAGCCACCCTGCAGAGCTGTTACTGTAATAAGCCAGGGCCAACACGACTGACAGGTACTCATGTGCAGGACATCAAGTCTTCATTTGAGCTTTTCATCCCAGATTCCATCCAGAAAATTATTCTGGATTGCAGTAATCTAGAAGGAAGGTGTGTTTTTGGAGAGAGGTGGAAGGAGATGGACCAAATTCATCTAAGAACCCCAAAGGCCTACTTTGGGGGTTTTATCCTTGCAGGAGTTTTCAGGTCCGAAAGGGAATCCACAGAATCCCTGTGGGATGCAGAAACTGGCAAGAACCTTTCCGTGCATCAATGTTTCTGGAAAACTTCCACAAAATTTCCAGGATTATCCGTTTTGATAACCGAGACGACAGACCAGCTCGACGGCAGAGAGACAAGCTTGCTGCCATCAGGACAGTGTGGGATAAGTGTGTGCACCACCTCCCCCTCTTTTACAAACCTGGGCCTAATGTCACCATTGATGAGCAGCTGATCACATTTAGTTGTGAAACATATTGCTTCACGTGTAAATGTGTTGTGTCTTTCCACTCACTCCACTTGATTATAACTGATTTATTTTTTTATAACATTTTATTAAAAAAAAGAACAAAAAAAAACCAAGAAGTACATTAATTCATAAATGTGATCTAACAAAGGTAAAGGGAAAAAATTAACCATGTTTGCTGTTCATATGGTTTGTAATTGGGATGAACTAAACATCTGTTGAGTAATTTAACATAAAATTGTTTGATAGTGTTAATTTGGAAAGCCAAAACTCTAGCGGGTCCACCAGACCCATGAACACTGGCTGAGTAACAAAAATATGAACACCACACAAGGGTTAATAGTACGTCTGTGTGTGTGGGTGGGTGTGTGGGTGTGTGTGTGCCAGACCCGCAGGGAGACACAGTAGGAGGTTAGAGAATACAACACACACAAATAGTAAATGGGTAACAAATGAGTTGACTGTGATGTAAATGGTTGTCCTTTTCATGGCCTTTTTTATGTCTGTTTGTTCCTGTTGAACAGTCAGGAGCAGCTCACCCTGTTCCCCCTGTCATTCAACCTTTACCCTCCACAGTGACAGAGAAGAAGCCAGACTGTCTGCATTACAAAGCATGTGAATGTGTGTCTAAATATGAACAGTCTTTTCTATTTGAATTCTTTGTTTGGTCACCTAGTGTATTGCAACACATCAGAAAAGGGAACTTCGTGTTGTATCGAAATACAGTGGGATGCGCATTTGAACAGAGGTTGACTGTTTGGAGAAAGCCCTACTGCCCTGCACCTGTACAACCAAATTCTAAATAAAAGATTAGCCATAGATGTGACAAGTGTAGAAAACTGATGCTTTCATTGCTGTGTTGGCGAATTATTTGAGAACTGGAGCTGCTCTTGTAGAATTATGCTGAAGTTTGGGCTTTTTAATGAAACGGCAAATCACTTTATAGAATTATAAACTATGTTTTTAATGCAAACAATGGGATCAGCTACTGGCTCGTTTTAAGGTAGGGTTTGCAGCATATTGTACATCAGTATTTGGTAGGAGATCAGGCAGAGATGTGAATAGATAGGTATTGCATATGGATGTCATCATACTTACTTGCACTCACAGGTAATGATGCTTCTCCCCTTATCTTTGTCTTTGTGTGTGTCAGAAAAGTACGACACAGGAAGACAAAGTAGCCTTGTTCTACACATATAAAACATTTCAAAAGCGTTTGTACACTCACCACAAAGGGACCAGAGAAAACAGTAAGGTGTGAGTGTGTGTGTGTATGCGTGTGTGTGTGGGAGTGTGGAGGTGTATGAGTAGCACAGACAGAGAGCTGAAGTTTTGAGTCACATTAAAAAAGCCAGCGTTTGTAATTATGGTGTCCTTGGAGGAGCTATTGGATGGCTCTCTGCTGTTTTTTCCTTTAATTGTTTCACTTTTCCTATACTTGCGTCACATCTACTTCACACACACACATGCACACACAGCAAGTTAACGGTGAGGCCATGTTATTCATCATCACAAGGCCAGAAAAATGACAACTAAAAATAACTGCCAGTTATTGCTGTGATGTTCTGCAACCACTTTGATTGACTCTTCCTTGGGTGGTTACATCATTCTGATCTGCAGTTCAGCAACTTTAATCCAAAAAGAGTGCATAACCTGGGTGTTTGAGCACATCCGTATGGATACAATGCTACTAGACAGTTTTTTATTTCGCTTTGTGCATGTTTCAGTCTCTGTTTTTAATACAAGTAACACTGTCTCAGCTCTTGGCATGTCCTCCAGGTGTTGGCTATTATCATGGCTACAAGCTGTCCACTGGCTGGATTGATTAGAAGACGACTGAACTAGGCTTTTGTTTTAAGACTACAGTGGAGCAAGAACAGCTTTGGGGATTTAAAATACGTCAAGCTCTAAAATAGCTCCAAAACAATCGGCAGGTCCCCAGAAAATTACATGGGATTGCAAAATATGGAGTGAATGTCCTTTAATTCTCTATTACTAGAGGCTGAAAACTCTTCATGCTCTAACACATTGTGAAAGAAAACTTTTCTCCAAATTAATTTCATTTATTAAATGTTTTACAGCATTTTTCACCTGTCTAGATGAGAATTTTTCAGTCGTCTATTGTGAAGCAATTTCTTTCCTAAGCGAACATTATTCTAACTACATTTCACTTGCCTAAAGCAGCCATATCAAATAAAATATTGGCTACCTTACTATTAGAGATTACACTCTAATGAGCTATATAGGTCTATGTAAAACCACTGAGGTAGAGCACGGAGAAAATTAGTTTCTTTGTGTGTCTCGGTGACTCCTCATCTGAATTCAGTGTCACTTCCTAACTGACACAGATAAATAACAGCCTTAATATCAGTATCTTCCTTGAAAATGCTTGGACATGTAGGAGTGTGAACCCACTGTGAACCTCCCTTAGATTGGTTTGATCTCTGGTCCTGTCCCTCCATAATCAACCTCTAATACTTCAAGCTCAGTCAGTTCCTGAAAGGGCTTCATTTCAAAAGGTTGTAGATCAGCAAACGCTATCAGGGATCCTAGAGGCCACCGCTAACTCGCTAATAATCTCACCGTTGTCTTTTAGCAAAGGTATAGATCCAAACATGCACAATTATTTTGTAAGAAGGAAACTGGCATGTTAATCATGCACTTTTTTATGATACCAGGCTGCCAGCTAATGTCACAATTACCCTTAAGATCTGGTCTAATGGCCCACTAAAAATAGATAATTTCGCTTGGAAACGTAGGAGTGGGAGGAACAGGTGTTTACCCTCCTAGTGTGTTTTGTCCTGATTTTCATATCCATAGCACAACCTCTCTGTGCTTATCTAGGGCCCAGGACACACCCAGGATCTCTGCTCGCTCTCCCCCCTCTTTATCTTTCACTCTCTCCCTGGATCCCCTGAGGCTGTTTAGAAGGGATCTGTGACAGATTCTACTGTGTGTGTGTGCGCGTGTAGCACTAGTAGCTCTAGTAGTAATGACAAGCAGATGGGGTTATTCATCACCAGCCAAGTCTCTGCAAGCAAAGCAACCATCCCTCTCTCTCTCTTACTCTCTATCCATCTATTTATCTAACTGATGTGTCTGAATAATGACAGATAAAAGAAAATCCTCTTTACTTTACTCCTAAGCTCTTTATATTCTTTGTTCGTCTTACACGACCTTCTGCGGTCGCAGGAGTATTCTCAGTCCACTGCAGTTCTTAACATTACTTTTTGTGTGCTGTTTAAAATCAATTATAAACTCAGTCAATTCCACAGTCACGTGGTTGTAAACTGTAAATTAGGTTTATTATATGCAAAATCCATATGGGACAACTTAAGAAATAATTGTGAAACATACTTTGTATGTGTGTACATCCAAATCAGAGCTCGCACACCTTCTCACGCTGTCCATCTCAAACACACATTTGCACAACTGTCCTTGCAAATAGGTCAACTGCTTTTGTTGACCACAACCATTTATTGCATCACGGCTGTAAAACTACAAAATTGCACATTTTCTCACACAAATGCACGCACATACACACACTCAGTTACGCACATTCATAAGTTTAAAAAAACCTCCCACACATAGCAATGTACACTTACATGCTTCAGGGCTGCCACAGCTCCATTATTTTTCTGAAGTGCTTTTCAGTTCCATGGCTGGTGCTTGAGGGAGTGTGTGTATGTTTGAATGTGTGTGAGATTGTATGATACTGTGATGGGTGCTGGGTGTGTGCGTTGCTTGACAAAGATTGTGACATAAACCATTTATAGTGCTGCCCTAGTGTTTGAGTGTGTGATTGCTATTGACATTAAATCCTGTGTTCGGGTTAGTTTGGCACAGGGCACATGGAATGATGAGATTGTTTTTTAATGGGAGAGGAGAGGAGAGAAACTATGATTAGAGTTGGGCAGAGGGCGTTAGGACAGAAAACAATTTCCTGTATTTTGCTTTGAAGTGAGAAAAAAAAAGACGTTTCCCATGTGCAAACTATGCATTTGCAAAAAACTTCCTACTTGCCACGGTGCATTTAAAAGAGACGATGATACATATTTACTTGTTTAAGCAAAGGTAGGCTTACACCTGCTGCATCACCATGTGTAGATAGCTTCAGGTTCCCATTAACATTACAGATGGATAACTGGCAGTTAAATTTCCAGACAGAAGAGAAACATGACAAAGTGTTGACGTGAGGCAGTATAATAGCAGCCAATTAAGTGGAAAAATATTTGACACTTGCAGGGTGTTTGGACCTGGCCTGTAGCCTTTTGATCAGGCAAATAAGAAAAAAGAAGAAGAAAAGAATTAAAAGCAGTGCAGGATAAAGCTGAAGGACACACGCAAACTGAAAGCAAATCTACCTCATACACAAAGTCTTGATTTGGGCTGCATGGTGCAGCAAAATGAGTCTTTGACTTCAAATTGCCCTGCTGTTATCTGTTTTATTCCAACAGAAAACACATCAGCTGGATATATGGGAGCAATGAAAGTTGGGACCTAAAATTTAAAAATTGAAGAGGGTCTTTTATAGCTTTTCTATATATAGCTACAATACTCAGTGTCCATATTAAACACGACCAACGTTGTAACCACAACTCATCTGTTGTTTAAATGTTTTTATTTCTGAAGAGGGGCAGTCGTATCAGAAGAAATTTGGCTTAAAGGAAAAATGGCCCTAAAGAATGAAGAGCTGAAATGGCTTGTTTCAGATGATGAACTGAGATATCCCAAGTTCTCACTCGATACAATAAACTATTCATTGTATGTGAATAAGTTTGGGCATAACTCAGTGATATCTCAGTGGTTTAAATGTAATTTTTTTTCGGGCGATCTCTTTATATTTAAGCAGCGTTATCAAAATGAAAAAAAAAATTCATATGTGGCCGGAGATGCTCCAGTGGCTGATGTTTTATCATTCCAGCAGCAGTTAAGGTTCTAATTGATTACAACGATCCCTATTTTCTAACTGCAGTCTCTTCATTGATCCAGTTACTGCTGCTGCTCAGTTCTCTACGAGTGATTCTCCGAGTCATTACTGCCAAGAAGACGACAGTTTCAATGTGGCTCCAAAACTGACTTTAATGCAAAACCACAATCAACTCCTCAGCAATTCTTAGGTGGAGTAAAACAAGTTGATCAAAACCCGAAGACCTGTTGGAGGTTCATCAAATTAAACACATTCAATTAATTAAAGCTATTTCTTTTAATAATGCCTATAATGTGCAAATTAATTTCATTGAGGATGAAAACATTTTCCTCTTTTGTCATACATCAAGTATCCAAAGTTTATCAATTAGTTTGCAGGGAGAAATGTGTAGATAACATGAATTGCATTAATGATTTTCTAGGGCAGATTATATGTGCAGTTTATATAATAATTGGAGAATAGAATACAAAGGTGTGAGATCGAAGTCACATATTCCCCCGGCATTAGCATTATGTTCTCATGTTCTGATACTTTACCTTGAAATCAATTTCATGTTCAGTTACAGTGTGTGTCCTCTAACAGAGGTCATAACCTCTACCTGCTGACTGCATCTCTTTTCCTAAATTAAAAGACTGCATCATATTACATGCAGATCCCCAACACACATACACAAATTGAAAACTAAGTGCACACACCACATCGTATTACCTGTATAAGGACAGCGCAAAGAAACTCAATAGGCTTTTAACAATCATTCAGCCTGGACAGGAGGGCTTACTATAGGTATACCAACTAGATCTGATAGCACATACAGAATGAGAGAGGCAAGAGAGATGAATCACAACTGACTTCATGGTTCAGCCTTCTGACAGGAGCTTATAGAGAATGGGGATGGGAAAGGGAAAAGAAAAAGGGTGGCCGATGAAGGAAAAATGACTAAAAATGTATCAATATGCTAAAAAAAGAGAGATACCTGAGAAGCAATGTTGTGTTGGGGTGTAGATCTACTCAGTGCATACTCAAAAAGCCAATAAAAGTAACAGCAAACAGCCTGACGAAGTAGATTTGTTTCCAGATTTACTGCACTGGAACACAGTAAACTGTCCTGTTTTAGGCTTTGATGCCTGCAGTGTGGGCAGACTAGCCAGCTTTTCTCACAGCCTCTCTAGTATCTCTCAGTGCATCCTCGCCTACAATGGGTGAACATGATTTCTGTGTTCATCATTGTGTTTTTGAATTTGTCTGATTCTAATATGCTGATTTCTGTCTTTGAGGAACTGGCTAGTCGTGTTATAGCTCTCACTGCAACTTCCAAGTTGCTTCAGTGGCACAGACATCATTATAGGAAAAGATCTGGAGGAGCAATGAAAATACTGGCATTTGCTTCCAGCACTATATTCGACAGCAGTTTGAGAACATGCCAAATTCAATTTAGTTAGGAGTTTACTGCCTGCCTCAGGTTAGAAGAAAGAGCGGGAGACAGAGGAGAAGTATTGCCAGAGATGTAGAGAAAAGCAGGTAAAGTAAAGAGAAGATTGAAAGTAATCAGGAGAGATAAATGAACATCTATAAACGCCGTCCAACTCAGCTGTGCTGCAGTGAGCAGCTGAATTATAGAACAAACATCTATGCATCTAATGGTCCTTTCTCATTTCTACTACTTCTCTAGATTAGGACCAAACATAACTCAAAAATAGTGCGGGTGTGTGTATGTGTCTCTTTGAATGTATATTAGTGTCTACGTGTAGCGTTAGATATCAGTTCCACTTTACATCAGCTCGTTTTCATGTGTATGAGACAAGAGGAGATTAAAAATAGGGGGTAGGGGTGGATGGTGGTGAATAGTATAAACTGTGTGTGTGCACACTGTGTTGAAGCATAGTATAATATGAAGTGTAAATATGTATGTTTAGGACATCGAGCTCAACGTTCAGCATGATTGATGACATAAGAATAAAGTTTTTGTTTATATGATAGAAACTGACAGGAAACAATAAAAGCTCTGATGCCACCACGATACCCTGTAAACATTCAAGATAACACAATTTGTCACAGTGCGGCTCATGACTTTCCAGTTTCACCTTTCTCAGAATATTATGGTCGGGATAGTTCAATTATACGTTTTGTTGCACATTTAAAATTGGCACACACCCAGTTATACACCTACATCTGCAACCTCTGTTTCTTTACATGCTAGACTATTACACTTTTTACAGATGCCTGCAAAATGAAAATTACCAATGAAAACAGGATTATGCAAGCAGGCCATCTGGTTCTGCTTGACATTATGATCAGCAGCTATTTTGAGAAATGACTGACAAAGTTTTCCCTTTCAACACACAGGGTGCGACGAGTAAGAGAGAGAAAAAAAACAGATGTCATAAAAATACTTATACGTATCTTTGGTGGTAAATTAAACATGACTAAAATGACCTTAAGAAAGGAATAAACAAACGAAAACAGCACTGCTGCAAAATGAGTGAGGACTTATTTATGGCATCAAAATGACAAAAGATACAAAAGGCACAAATTCCTTCTTGCATTGATAAGCATTAATGCTGCTCATGGTTGCTCAGCTTAGCTTTCCATTACTCGGGCACGGGGTGGATATTTTTGCTGATTTATCAATGCCACAGGCTTTCAGCGGATCTTAAAATAAATGGCTAAGACGCTGTGAGCCTGGAAAATCACCAGATGTACACTAACTTTCATATCAAGCTACTTATTAAGTCTGCATGTTTTCCATGGTCTCAGCTTAGAACAGAAATCCATAAAACGTTTTGCAGCAGCTCTTTTTTCCCCTTTCGCTCCCTTGCTCTCCTTTTCTCTTCTCTCCCCAGATGCCTTTTAGAGTTGTCATTGGAGAGTGACCTGTATTATCTATCTCTGACTCTCTCTCCCCAGCTCTGTCTCTTTCTCAGTCTGAATGGAGATTTAGATAAGAGAGTCTGAGCTGCAAGAGAGTGGTCGCTGCATACCAAGAGACAGACCAAAAGAACAAGAGAGAGGCCAGAGTGGAGAGCCAGTGAGAGCCAGATTTACTGAGCCATTTGCACCTTGTTTCAAACTCATCCTGTGGCTAGAAAGCTTCATGCTTCCGCATCTTGCCTTAGTGGGGAAATGTCATTGTTGTTTGTGTGTCTGTTGGCAAGCCTATATGAAAACTACCAAGCTGAATTTCATAAAATTTGGGTAAAAGGTGAAGCATGGGCAAAGGAATAACCTACATAATCAGATCAAAATCTAAAGCTTCAAAAATTGCAAACAGGGGATTTGCATCGGAGGAGGATGCAATCTCCCATCGCTCTCAAAGTACTGTTTGACTATCATCTGCAGATCACATTCCTTGTCATGAGTTAGATGCACCTTTATCTTTCATTTGCATGCATGGAAAAATTTTGCAAACAACAGCAGAATATATGATCAGAGTGATTGTGTATTCAGCTGCATGTACAAAGTTTCAGCCACTTTGCAATGTGTGGAAGTTTCTCCACATCGTAAGAGGAGTAGGTGTGAATAGGTATAAAAAATTAAGACAAATCTGTGGCACATACACATCAGGGTCACGGTAGCAATCTCAAATTTCCACATCTTCTTTGCACCTATATCTGTCACAATGCGTGCGTGTGTTTAGTAGGGGCACACTTCTTAAACAGTCTGATTCTGCATATCACACACACACACAAAGACGCACACACGGGACACAATTTAAAATGTCCCCCAGGTGATCGATGAGGTAGTGATGGAAATGTCATCTGGTGCTAATACATTTATCATCGCTCATCCAGGCTCATGAATTTCTCCTTTTGGTATTCAATCATTTTTGCTCTTTTACCATAAGACTATTTGAATGCAGTGATTCACGGGGCTGTCTGCGGTTTTCTCTGAGGAGGCAGAATGCGCGTGCAGGCATCCAGCACTCTGACTGGACTCATTAATTAGTGGGCAGGACAATGATAGCCTGTGTTTACATGAACCCATGTGATGGAGCGGTAAATAAAAAGCTGGGTTAGGGCTGAGTATATCAGACCAGCAATCACCATAAAGAAAACAAATACCTACATGATCAAGTTAATTATGTATTTGCACACTACACAATTTCTGTGAGAAGCATTTTATCGAACAAAAAACACAGTGATTGAATAACATATTACGTTCAAGTGTTTGCTACTTTTGCTTACTTTAAAAGTTAGTGAGGCATAAATACTTCCTTGGGTTTGAAACTGATGGAAAAGCTGACAGGCTTTTGTTGCTGTTCTGGGAGCAGAGCAATGTTCTTACTCTTCAGGGCACTGTATTGGCCACCGGAATATTTGGCGCATGACCCACAGAATCTCACATATTCTTATTTATGTTATTTACTAGTTGATTAAGTCAAAATATACCGAATGTTACACCTATAACCACCAAAGTAGGCTGACTACTAAACTATGCAGCCTTTCTTGGATGCACTTATGAGTGGCTACTGAAGGATTCTTGATGCTTGCCATTTTCAAGGCACACCGTATCTTTGTCCTGTCTTCCTCCACTTACCCCATGGGGTGTGGTGAGGCACATGGTCGCCCCTCCTTGAGCCTGGTTCTGTTAGAGGTTTCTTCCTGTTAAAAGGGAGTTTTTCCTTCCCACTGTTGCCAGATATCTGTGGATGTCATGTTGCCATATGTTTACACGTGTGATGCTGTGTCAGCCGAAGCTATATGATTGCGGTCTTTCATTTTTAAGTCAGATTTGAGGTTGGCTGATCGTTTTATATGCCACAAACAGACTTTAACGAGTAACTGCACACTGCCAAGCTGGTTTTGTGAGAGATTATCATATATTCATGCGAGTACATATTTGTGTGTGAACTTGTGCCTGAACTGCTATATGAGTAAGAGAGCATGTCATACAATAACAAACTATCTAAATGAAAATCATTGACAAGTGAGGCAAGTCATAACTGGGTGTGCACATACATACATAAGTGGTCCAGCCATGCAGAACTGAATATGTAAAAAGCATTTTTTTTCCCCCTCCTGGGTTCTTCTCCTCTTCTCTCTTGAGTTCTCTTTATCCACCACCTCTCTCTTCCTTTGCTCTTCATCCCTCCTTCTCAGCCTGTCAGTTAAATGACTGTTGCTCATTTCTCTCTGTCTCTCTAAGTCAGCAAGTCACCTGCAATGTATCTCTCCCTTCACTCATATTGTCACTATTACACATCTTCATTAATTGCTTGTGTAAGTACTCGCTGCATTTAGATTACAGTCTTTGCACATAGATGCAGAGTAAAATTAGAGTGTAACTTTTGAACGTCACTGCATTGGTACCAGTAATGGAACCAATAATGATGTGACCACATGGTTGGTCATTTGTTCCACCTACTGAGTCTGTATCTGTTACTAGAGAGTGTCACTAACACATAAGATGAATCTGAGAAACTTGTGTGTGTGGTTGAAATTAAAAAGCAGGCCAACTTGAAGGTGAGCGTTGTCAGCTCTGTGAGAACTGAGTTGCTGTATAAGAATGATCTGAAAGCCTCACAAGGATACTTTAGTATGCAGGTATTATTATTTTATTAAACTGCCAAAAACGACAGCACAAAATAAACCAAAAAATATGTGAATTAATTACTCACCGACTAATTTTATTAATTTCTACTTTAATCCTTATCAATGTTTTACAGACATCTTACTATAATATAAAAAAAATCTTTGTCTGTGTTTGAGGTTCTTTGTCTGCCAACTTTTCCTACACGATCAAGAGTTGAGAAACCAAACTTGGCACACATGCACATCTTGATCTTGATGATGACAGCATGTTGCCAAGCAAACTGTTAGTAATGGGCTAAAATAACCTTAACCTTTTTATAAAAGCAGCAACACTATAACCCCTTATAAAAATAACATATTTATATCATAGATAATAACTTCTCATTTATATCCACAAAACCTCAATTATGCAAACCTCTAGCCATCAAGGTGCCTGGCAACCATCTAGTAACAGACCACAATGACTTGTTTTCTGCCTTCATGCAACTAGAACATGTAATGAAAGCCTTGCATTGTCTTAGTGTTATATTGTTGCTTAGGAATTAGCAATGTGCAAATATTATTTTTTTAAAAAATCACATGATTTCAGATATTTGGTGGCCTAAAAATCCAATATATCGGCAATTTATTTCTCTCCTACACATGAAACAAACAGATTTCCATGATATTATGTTATGTGTAGTTATTTTTTAGGTTTTTCCTAAAGCAATATGGCAAGAAAGGTTAAAGATATTCTTGTTTTAATGCTGCAAGTCTTGCATTACCTGTCTACACTCTACCTGACTCTGCTTAGATCAGTTGCTTTTAGTTTTTGTCGTGTTCCAAACATGTTGCCCTCTTGTGTTGATAAAACTATTATTATTAAGCATGTTTCCCTTGTCTCTACCTTTTCTGATTTCCATTTGTTGGCTGTTATAAATGCCAAAACCAACATATCAGCAAATAGCTAGCCAGTAAACCAGTTACACTGACATACTGGTCAGGCTATAGTAATAATATATTCTAGTAGTACAATACAAAATTAGAATACAGAAAAAAACTAGAGGTCTATCATAAACAGCATTACCAAATGAAACTTTGTTCGAACTGCTTGGTGTCCCACTTTCATATATCCTCCACTCCACATTTACACATAATTATCTTTGATTAGTAAAATGAGAGTTATACCTTCCTTATTGTATTTAATCTGTGATATAAATGGAAAGGAGGAAATACTAATCCAATGAAACCTGCAGAAACAACAGATATACACAGAGCAAAAACCATTTAGTCCAAATACGAATGTGCAGTTGCTAATTAAGGCTCTGTACATTAATGAAAATGAAGAAGCATTGAAATGCTGAGTGTGAGGAACACAATGACTTTAAAATAGGTTTTTGTACTTTCTCCCAGGTACAAAATCAAATAGGAGGGCAGAATCAATGTAGCATCTCAGAAGACAATACTGATAGCTCAGGTTTCAGCCAAATTGCCCATCTACAGTATGTTGCCATCAAATTGCCAGTGCTCCATGGACTTGAAATGTAATTACAAAGTCTAGGCAATAAAATCAGCTCACAGGACAAGTGTCCTTGTAGACTTTCCATGTCATGTAACGAACCTGCAGTGTCATTAAGACACAGTGACAATTTGCTTGTGCAGCCTGGTAGAGCAGCACATTTTTACAGACAGGGATGAGCAGTTTGCCCACTTTGGTGGAAAACTAATGCATTTTGTGAACTTGTAATTGTGCATGCAATGTATGGTGTTTGAGGAAAAAGTCATTACAGGTGTTGTACTTGGTCCTAATGGTTTTTCAGAGTATTACCGAAGAAAAGATTTGCTACATACTTTAAGAATGTAAAAAGAAATCAATTAGAGGCTCTGAAGGGAAAAAAAAAATCAATACTCTTGAAACTACACAGTTCTCCATCTTGTCATGACTGTTAAGATCAAACTCTCCTTTTAAAAGCAGACGGTATCAACATGTCTAACAGTGACCTTACACCTGCGCCTGCTGTTCACACCTTCTGCAGATTTAGTGTTAGCACTGAGTTGAGTTTTCCAGTGATTATAGCTTTGTTCAGCAGCTGAATTTTAAATATGCATTTAATTGTATGCACTCTAACATGTACTTGTATTGTGTGATAAATGGAATTTAAAGCTCTGATATTCTGCAGCATGGCATATAAATTAGTACTACAGAGTCAAAAGATTGATTTGCTGTGCATTAGCTCAGTATAACTTCAAGCCAGTGAAAATCTAAATTCTGAACATAGGACACGTTCTTGCTTTTGGACATGGAGAAAATAAAGCCTTTCTGGCTTATCTAACCACAGAGATAATTCAGAGTAGCTGACAAAGAAACAAGTGTTTTCAGAGAAGAGGAAAATGCACGACTGTCTAGAGCAAGTGTTGTAGGAGTAGCACTAAAGTAGGAGCAGGCCGTCTGAGCTCAAAGATAAAAAATAGACCTATAGTTACCAACCAATCCCCTGCAAAATGACTGCCGCCACTTGCACCTGCATCTCCTGTGCGTTTTATTTTAGACTCAGTAATGAGTCAGAGTGGAGGTGTGAGGAAGTGGAGGAGGTAGAGGCGAGCTGGAGGAGGATACCTGCCTGAAGATAAAATTTATTAAAAGGAACTGTGCACCAAAAGTAAGTTGAAAGAGTGTATATAAAGAGGGGCAATATAGTTCAAACAAAAGCATGTATTTATTTTACAATAGGATGCCAGATATGGACAGGCATCTAGCCTGTCTGACCCTTTGCTTCAGCAAATGAGCATGCGTGTATGTTTAGGTGTGCGCTGACCACTATATGATAATGCATCATCAACTTTTATGCACTCATACAGTGTCGTGAGTTTATGTGGGCCTGCCTGTGTCCGCATGCACCTGTGAATGCACACTGGTGCATGTATAATACTGACACAGCTGGGATCCACCAGTCCTTGCCAATGTGTGTGGGTATATATGTGTGTGTGAGTGTGTGCGTGTGTGTGCACGGCGACCAGCTGCGTCCACTGTGCTGATCCTCAAAGCCGCTATCACATTCTGCTTGCATCATTTCACTGCAGTCATCCTGACAGCATCAAACTTGTGAACACATGCCGTTACAAGGCCGTGTTCACTCACATTCATGCATATCACTGTCTCACACAAACCCATTTGCTGACATGAGATATGATTATTACATTTCATTGGTGTTTTAAGCTGTTTTAATGAGTGCCAGAGGGGGGGAAGGTTTGTATTTCAGGGCAGTTTGAAATGACAACCCCTTCTCAATACATCCATTACTGTCAAAATGCTTCTTAAACTTTGAGTCAGGAATGTCTTCAGGCTCCTCAGCTGTAGCAGAGTTTCCCCATGTAAAGGTCATCTGTTACACTGCCCTATAAAGCCAGAGAGCAATAGCTATGTGAAGAGTCAGACAGTAAAAAATAGTACCTTCAATGTGTATCTCCTGGCCAGACAAAATATCAAAAATTGTTGGTTGCTTTTATACGACTACATAAAATCGGTCTTTCCTCCACTTTTGTAATACTAAGATTCCAGTTGGCTGCTATCATGGAATAAATCCTAACATCTTGATTTAGAAACCACATGAAACACCAGATTTTAATCTGGGGGAGTATAATGTGTTTGGATAGAGCTCAGCTAGAGGACTATAATCAGAATAATTATTCTGGTTTCACTCCAGCTTGAGGCCTTTTAGCTAATGACAGACACAACACTGATAACTCGATTTTAAGCTGTCTCCATTTGTACATGACACGTGTGTGTGCAAATATTGTTTGTGTCTATTTGAGCAGTTTGACAGGGCTACAGCATTTGCAGACCAGTTTAAAAAAAACACATTAAAATACACTTGTGGTTATTTTCTGCAGTAATGGGGAACTGAGAAATGTCTTTATCCTTAAATAATGTCTCTCCTGCTGACAGCTGCAGTCCCCGCTGTTTCATGTCTATGTTTTTTTTTCTGTTTTAACTAAAGAGAACAGGAATCATACGGCAACATATCACAACCACATTCCTAAAAATGTGTTCGGAGCAAACAAGTAGCTTAGATCCTCATAGAGGCACTGAACGATCCTAACAGGAAGCATGCAGACCATGTAGTTTGCATTAATTAAGATCAAAATACACAATCTGTACATCAAAGAAGATGTTGGAGTGCGGTCGTCATCATATCATCTTTCAAAGTTTTTTTTTTTTTTTTTTCTTGGGTATTATTTATTGCCGATCCCTTCTTAGATCCCCCTTGTGTTTATCTTCAGAAAAATCACTTTTCAGAAATGAATGCAATTCATCAAAATAAATCAATACAAACTATTATCACATTCTAGAGGTTGTGTGCATGCAGTCAAACATGTACACAGAGTTGCTGGCAGTGGCCTACCAATCAATAGGCCGTTATTCAAGCATTTCACATTTCACACAAGAACCAATTCAAAATGTGACAGTATTGATAGTATTGTCTCAGGGTCCCTAGCAATACCACAACATGGTAAAATCCATTTTCCCTCACATAACGAGCTGTCATTTTACGGTTGGACTGAGCTCAATCGTCTCTGCATATAAAGCAGGCAGATTTAGCTGGAGAATGATAACAATAGCACAATTGCCATTGGTATAAATTTCCACCGTGACATCACACAATAGTGATTAGTGCAAAGCTTCAGAAAGCATGCCTCATTTTAAAGGTACCCCTGGTGTTATTAACAATGTAGTCCATTGTTGCTTATAAGTACATGTGCAGTGTCAGCACATGTTGCTCATAATACTCTGACAAAAATCCATTTTTCTTTAACAAGGTGAAAGGAGCCGGTTCTGTGCATACAAAGCAGGTCGATCAGCTACATGATTCTAATGATATCACTATAATGATTTATGCAGAAGGAATATTACCAACACTGAATAATGATGATTTGTTATGTTCTGCCGATGATGGTGTTTGTGGCATGTCAGTTATGCTGTGATGCTGAGGATGTTGATGGTGCTGTAACTTTTGATAGTGCCGCTGCTGTCACTTTCACGTAATGCAAACAAGAAAATCCGATGTTTAGCGACAAATGATTGACATATGAGCAGCGGTGTTATGTTATTAAAGTATTTTCGAATTTTGAAGTGTTTGAGCGACTTATTCAACAGCCTTGAACAAACAAGAATAAAATTTGCCCCCAAACAGAATTTTCCATTAAGTAATTATTGTGATCGAACCACATTAAGCACACCATTGTGCATTACTGGTCCCCAAAGGATAAAGTGATATCCTTTATGGTTATACGGGTCATTGTGTAAGCTCAAACCACCGGTACCTTTCAAGGCACCAACATTTTATCCGTGTGTCTAATTTACAAAACAAATGTTAAGCTGAAAACATCATTAAACAGGTGCACTACATTTCTTCTACACATTTTCTTCCTAAGCTACATGTACTGATCTTTTGTTCCTGTGAAAAAAATATGAAGGAGCAGTTAATTATTGCAGTGTCTCGGTCCTTAGAGCTGTGTGATCTCTCACTGCACATTTATTAAGATGTGGATAAAAGAATTGTGGCACTGAAGATAAAGGCAGTTTTGGCCTTTTGATATTTAGCTATTACGTTATAAAATATCTCCCTCGCAGTATTTTTCTTCATCTCTTAACCCATGTGCCATCACACCCACATAATTACTAGATGGAAAGGAACAAATTTAATGTTGCTGGACTGCTTTCTACTGGCTTTCACCCTTATTCACCCATGAAGGCTTGCAGAAATCACTAATTTTCATTTTCAGCAACACTCTGCTTCACACTCATGCTGGGGAATTGCACTGTACAGCCACTCAGCACCAGCACAGGCCCGGAGCAGCTCCACTGGGACCGACCAGGGTTAAGTAGTTTGCTCAAGGGCTTCTCAGTGCTGGTTACTGACAGAGGCAAGAGCACCTCCCATTCAATTCCCTGCTCGGATAACATTTCGGGTGATGTGGGAATGCAATGGATGCATAAAGGCATTTCCTTAAAACCATTCATTACCAGTTCTGATCTTCAACCTTGCTACCTTTTGGCCCAAAACTCAAAGAGACATCGCATATTGTGACTTGCTGCCCTACACTCACGTCATGACTTTTTGTTTGTCATACAAATATTAGAGCAGCTGTGGCTCAGCAGGTAGAGCAGGTCATCTATTGATTAGGAGGTTGTTTTCATCCTGAGCTCCTCTTGTCTGCATGTCAAAGTATCCTTGGGCAGAAGTTGCCCCTGATGCTTCCATTGGAGTGTGTCTGCATTAAAACATAACATAAAAGAAATAAAGGATAGAAAAAAGCGGGGGCGGAACAGTAGCGGGTTGTTAGAACTGTTGCTTTACAGCAAGAAGGTTCTGGGTTTGAATCCACTGGCCGGCTGAGGCTCATGGGTTCTCTCTCAGCCTGTGTGGGGATTTTGCATGCCATGCATGTTAGATCAATTGGTGATTTTAAATTAGGCGTGAATGTGAGCGTGAATTGTTGTCTGTTTCTCTGTGTTAGCTATATAGATTAATTGCCAAGCTGTCCAGGGTGTGCCCCACCTCCTGTCCAGTGACAGCTGGGATAGGGTCACGCCCAACTATGAACATGAATTGGATACGTGGAAGAGGACTGATGCACAAATGGATGGAAGCTACAATGATGATGTTTTCACATCATTATAGCGGCATTATAGTAATCAATATGTCAAACACTTATCGGTTAATGTTCTGAGGAGGGAAACTGTTAGAGAAACAGGCCCATAATAAAGGGGCTTAGTTGCCTGTAGCAACAAGACTGAGCAACAGCCAGGCTAAACGAGCTTATGGCTAAACAACTAAGACTTATAAGTACATATATAATAAAGTCATTACTAGTTTGGGTTTTTTTTTCAGTTAGTGCATCATAGCAATTTTTGTTTTGTCCAGCCCATGGGCTTGGAGACCTCTATTCTGGTTATACAGTAACAAAGACACGCCCCTATCTCAATGTGTTTTCATCCCAGGGTGTCAAATATTGCTGCCGTGTAAGAAGCTGCGAGAGTCACAAAGATTCGGTGTCGGTGCTTTGGATCCAGCAATACTGAATGCAGGGAGCTAACAGTGTTGTTTGAAAGAGCAACAAATTCTGCATAAAAGGGCAGGACAGTTGGCAGTGGCATAAATCACTAGTTTGTCACATTTAGAAGCTTAGTGCTTTGCATTGTGTTTGTCGTTGTTTTCACTTGCTGTGGTCTGGTTTAAATGAACCGTCTTTACAAAATGATCCATGTAGCTGGAAAAATTACCTGAAAGCAGTGCATTTAAATGTCACAGGTCTTGAACAAAAACCCATATGTAACAAACTGGGAATGGGACCAGACTCACCATTTGCCGCAGGGGATGTTTAATGGCACAACAGCAAAGGACACCTCACAAGCTTCCATGTTTTGTTTTGGAGGGTTTTTTGGGGGGTGGGGGTTTCTGTTGTTTTTGTTTTTTTTACAGTATTTGATGACCTTAAAGTGAGATTGGGCTGTCCAACCATTTTTCGGGTGGTTCCCCCCCCTTTTCCCCCTTAGCATATAAACTGCAATAATTCACGAACACAACTGTAAAACCTGAACTGAGTGATCTTGGTTACTCGTTTGTAATGTTAGGCAAGTGCAGTGTGTCTGCTCTGTGCTCATACATCACACTTTATGGTCAAAGTTTTAGGAATACTAACCCTAATGCATAAACCAGCTGCAGGCTGGTGCACTGTACATACAGGCAATGGTTTAGAACAGAAGTGGCTAAGTCAGCAACTGAATTGCATGTTTAATTTACGCTTACTCGTTCCATCCATGTGTAGCCACAAGTTGCAGTATATTTCAGGATATATTAAGGGCAACAGCAATAAACTCTCAGCATGTAAAGATTAGGAGAAGTTTGTTTGTGGAGCGCTTAAATTAATAACGACTATTTTGGGTTATGCTTCATCAAAAGGCACATTTTAAATGTACAAGTTCAACTTCTTACTTCTGTATTTCTTCTCTGCCTTTTTTCTCATCAGTATTCTGATGTGCATCGTCTTTTTCTTTCTCCTGAGCTATACGTTGATGCACAATGTGATGAAATATGCAGCACAGCTAATGAAAACATATCTAATTACATCATGGCAATATAATATGTAATGTCTTTCAGCTCCTTTCTCTCCGGTAAATGGCGGGTCTTACATCTTAATAATGTAAATTTTCTCTCTCTCTTCTTTGGCAGATCTCTGTCACTTAACGGGAAACAAAGCCTTTGTATTCAACACAGTGATGAGCTAAAGGTGCGTCCTGACATTTATTTCTCTATTGTGTACGTCTGTGTGTTTGTGTGTTAAAACAAAAGGCCTGTAGAGTGCCATTAAGACATCAGCCCCACCAGCCTGTTTAGCATTACATTTAACTGGCGCTCTTCCATTAATTTTCCACCCTTCCCATCTTCTTTTCTTTCTTTCATTTAGACATTTTGCAGTTTTGCCTCCATCTCTCTCAGTAATGATCCCCATCCTTCATGATTAGTAGAAAATTATTCAAAAATGTTTAGCTTGTATTTGCCTTCAGCAGCTTGTTAAGGAGAACTTGTAAAAATTCATATTTAATGTGATCTCATGCCTGAAAATGTAGCTTACAATGCATTTGCCCTTTGGGCACATGTTCTGAAAGTCACTGTATCGCACACCTCACATCTTCCATACTAAGCATTTTTCTATTTGCCTGGAAAAAGTTGAATAGATTAAAGGCAGATCTAATCGATCGTGAATGTGCTTATCTGTGGCTAGCAGGCTGACAAGCCGATTCCAGAATGGCACAGTCTAATCATTCAATTGCAGGCTGCAGACGGGAAAAAGAGAAATATGCAGAAGGACCCAAAAACAATAAAAACAAATGCTTGAATTATTTGATGAAGCCTAAAAGAACTGAGATGCCATGGATGATGAAGGGCAAGCAATTTGAGAAGCCTGATGGCTTAAAAACATTTACATATTCAGGGTAAAAAAGGCCTATTTGGGGTTTTTTTTAAGGAAAACGATAAATTTCAAAAGTTAAATTTGATAAACCAATTGTTCTGGACCACAGGGTCTGTATGGGTTTTAAAACTGGACATAAATTTTTTCCTTCATCTCAATCTGCTTAAATTTGCTTTGTGGCTTCCAATGAACGGTGTCTCCAGTCACAACTATTGATTATGCTCGTAACTCATTATGAGCCTTGGTTTCAAAAGGTTTTAGCTATGCTGTGCGCTGATTGGATGTTTAACCTTTTGACCTCTAAATCAGCATCTGAGCACACTTTCTATAATAGAAGACACATATCCAGATGACCTCTTCTGTCACTATGACAATTTATTGACAGGGTTCTCACAATGTGTGCCTCAGCATTATAAAATAAAAAAAACCTGAAATTGCACTAAAACGTGTATCTGAAAGATTCTCAGGTCACACGCAGGTCTCTTTTACTCGCTCGCTCTCTCTCTCTCTTAGCCTATTCCTTCTAAAAGAAAAAAACTAATTTATTCTGTTTTTATATGGCTATATGTCCACGCATGTGGCTGCCCTGGGCTATTTTTTTCAGTTGCTTTTTTTTTTTCTCATTCCATACCAGTTTCACACAGAGAGAAAGCAGGACATTAGGACTAGCATTCATTTTCCCTCTTCACTCGTTTTGCTTTTTTATGATACGGGGAGATAGTTTCTAAATTACACTCTATTTCAGCTTACCGCCAGTGCAGCCACAGAGCTTTGCCTCATCCAAAGGCTTGAGGCTTGGGAGAATTAAT
>NC_140569.1:7249963-7379963 GCF_057381845.1 Rhamphochromis longiceps
CTTTTTCCTCCACTGATGTGAGGAACATTGAGTTAGGGTTCCTATCAATCAGGTTTTCACTACATTCTACTGATGGCAGTGACTCAGGAATTTGTTCTGCCAGTTTTGGTCCAATATTTACAAAATAATGATTAAAGCTGTTGACCTTATCAGCAGTGTTTTCCATAATATTGCCATTATCGATAAAGTATTGTGGATAACTTTGTTGTCCAGAATTATTTTTAATGATACCGTTTAAAACATCCCATATTCCTTTCATATTATGTTTATTGTTGTTCAATATTTTACTATAATACTCCTTTCTACATACACGTATAATATTGGTCAACTTATTTTTGTATTTTTTATATTTATTTTCAGCTTCTTTTGTTCTTTGTTTTAGGTATTCCCTATAGAGTGTATTTTTCTTTTTACATGCATTTTGTAAACCCTTAGTGAGCCATGGTCTATCTGAATATTTGTGCTTTCTGTTGTATTTTATTGTTGGACAGTTTTTATCGTACAACTCCATGAATATTCTTAAAAATATGCCATATGCAATATCAATATCAGCTTCTTTGTACACCTTGTCCCAGTCCTGATTTAATAGATCGTTCTTAAATGCAGTCATAGTTTCTTCTGTCCTTACACGTCTGTATCTCAGTTGTTCTTCATGCTGATTTTTCTTATAATTAGTGTCATAAACTGCAAAAACTGGTAGGTGATCACTGATGTCATTAATTAATATTCCGCTCACAATGTTGTTTTCCATATTGTTAGTGAAAATATTGTCAAGTAAGGTGGCACAATGTGGTGTAATTCTGCTAGGCCTGGTTATTTTAGGATGTAAACTCAAACTGTACATAGTGTTTAGGAATTCGTCGGTCATTTTATGCTTTTTTGGATTCAACAGGTCAATATTAAAATCACCACAGATAAACATAACTTTTTGATTTGTTTTAGAGAATATTTCCTCTATGAAGTCATTAAATACTTGAATACTAGAGCCAGGTGTTCTATATATACAGCTAATTATTACATTTTTTTCTTTTTCCTTATAAATTTCAATTGTTATACATTCTAGTAAATTATCAGTTACAGTTGTCATACTTTCTACCACCTTGTAGTTTAGGTTTTTATCCACATACACAGCTACTCCCCCTCCACTCTTGTTCCTTCTATTTACAAAATTCACTTCATATCCCTCCAGTCCAAAGTCCATTCCTTTCTCCGCATTGATCCATGTTTCAGAAATGGCAATAATTCCAAATGGATTTGTCAACTCATTTAGATATTCCTTTATATTGTTGAAGTTGGCATACAGACTTCTGCTATTAAAATGGATTATTGATAATTTATTTTCCGTGTTGATGGTGTGCTTAAACTGTTCATCAGTGAAGTAGCAGCAGTTACAGCTGATGTTGTAGAAGAAATTATTTTCCGGGTCTATATCCTTTTCTAAGTCTAGAACATTATGGTCTGTGTATCGAAATGTTCTCAGTTCCAGATTATCATAAAGAGAATTCCAATGAGTTATGTTGATATTGTTGCCGGATGCAGATGAAGTTCTTTTGGACTGTGCCATGTGTTGTGTTGTGTGTCACGTCACATGTGTATTCATACCTCCAGAGTAAGTTGACCTCAGTATTTGTCCAGCTCTTCCATATTTCTGATGACCAACACTTTGGCTTGTTCCGGTGTTCCATTGAGTTTAATGAATACTTTGCAGTTGGTGGTCCATGTATTTTGAATTTTTCCCTGTTTCTTCAAGTAATGTGCTTTTCTGGCAATGTCCGCATTTCTTTTTATCAGATGTTCGTTCATGAAGACATCGGATCCTTTCAGTTTCCTTCCTTGTTTTAACAGTGCTGTTTTCTGTTTTCTGTTTGCAAATCTCACAATGATGGCTGGTTTGTTACTGTCATTTTTTCGGGGTAGAGGGTGGCAAGCCTCAATGTTGTTATAATCCACTTCCACACCTTTGGACCGTAGAAAGGTAACCACTTGATGCTCCGTGGAGTTGACATCTTCCTCTCCTGGCCCTCCTACATTGTCAGTGGCGACCGCCCGGGCGTATGACCGGGGTTTGATGCGAAGCCCCGTGATGATAACAAATCCGCCACTCTGTTCTCCAGGTACGCCAGCCGCCGATCCTTCTCGGCGTTCTGGATGCGGAGAGCCTTAACTTCCTCGACCAGGTCCAGGATGGCTTTCTGCTGCAGTTTGACAGTAGAAATCTCCTCTGTCATAAACTCCAGCGACTTCTTAATATCGTCTCCTTCCTCGGCTGACAGAACTTTTTTCGGGCCCATGCTGAGAGACGCTCTCGTAGCTTTGCCGTGACGACCGGCTAGCAAAACATCTACATCGCAATGTATTGATAATGTTTTCTGATCAAGTAATGATCTGATTTGCTGTTTACAATACACAAAGTGCACCAGTGGGCTCATGATTGCACTTCTCAGCATTTTTGCTATACGAGTTGTGCATTTGGGTATAATAGACATTTGATCTGGATGATCTTAAAAGCCATGAGCTCATGATCATTCAAAGAGAATTATGTCTCCCAACAAATACAAGGATCTACCACCCAAAAACAACCAGAAGCTGCACATCTGACATCTGATTAATTCAATTATTATTATGTATTATTTCCCTTTTTCCTCAAAAGAGCTCAAATGTGTGATTGAAGGAAAGTCTTAACATATTGCTTTTAAAAGAAGCCATACAAGTTAGACAAACTGTGCTCTTAACAGAGAAAAATATAAATGTTAACACAGTGAGCATAGAGTCAGCGGTAGGTGTAACCCAGTACTGATAAGCCATTCCCGGGAGTGTAAAGTAGAGCTGCAAAATGCTGTTAAAACTCATTAACTATCAGGCTCATATATCTTTAAAATGTGACACTGATGGGGGTCTGGGAGGACAGATAAGAAGCAGGAATTCGGGACAAGGAGATTTCTTTCCACGGATTTACACAAACACACACACGCAGAGTTTTAATGTCCTCTACCAGTATTGATTATCCAGCTGTCTGACTGATTGAGAACCAGATATAGAAAATCACACATCAATAAAATACTAAACCTGAAGAGTTTAAAGGCACACCCCTATTCCAGCCTGCAGAAAAACACAAACAGCTAGCGTGCAAATAAATTATTCCCGAGATCTACTGAGCTGCAACAGTGACAGTTTGAGATGTGAGTAAGTAGTGAGTAAACACCTGAAATCTACTTTTGACTGGTACTAAGAACTAAAAGTTCAAAATCAAATATCCTTATCCAAGCTGCTCCATATTGCACACTAAAATAGCAAAATACTGAAGGTTTGAGTTGAGTAATGGTAGAGGATTTGCTTGGTTTGAGTTTTATGGAAACTGTTGGTGAGTGTTCTGAATAACACCATCAGCTTAACTGCTGAAAACAAGCTTGATGAAGATGTATCAGAAGTCCTGGAGACAGACTTTCTCAGCTTTAGAACAGAGTGAGAGGGCTTTTTATCCCCTTTAGATGACACTCTAAGTGACAAATGATGAAACGAGTGTGTGAATTGATTTATTCAGCAAATGGCATAATTGCTCATTTCAATTTATGACATTTTTTTCCCAGTGACACAGCAGACTTGTTATGTGATTTCTGCAGTTTCAGCCACTAAGCATTTTCAGCTATAAATGTTCCTTAAAATATGAATCCTGCTTGTCTATAATCTTGTGAAAAAATAAAGGCTGTGTGAGAGCTTGCTGAGACACAAAAACAGAAAGAGCTTTGTTGGTCAAATAATGCGTGCCTACTAATTCTTACTGAGGAGCAGTGGGGTGTTCCTCTTTGTTGCAGTGTGATTTTGTGAGAAAAATCAGACAACTGATGATTGCTTATAAAATAGTGACACAGGTGATGATGCAATCATCAAAGCTTTGGGAACACTGCATCAGGTAACAATGTTTAATTTTGAAGCTTAAGGGATCTAATATCAGGAGAAAATGGCATTTCGGAAGAGAGGGAAATTGCTTTTAGGTGGTCAAAGGATGCAAGAAATGGAGTTATCCTTCAATATGAGATTACAGGCTCGGCTTGATCAACCAAGCCTTCCATCACAAAGCCACCTGCACTGGATTGTCGCGAGAACGAGCGAAAAAAAACAATACCTTATGACCCAAATGTTGTGTTTTTTTGTTTTTTTTATTGCTTTTAAAACATAGCTCGCCCATTACGTGTGGCTCAAATGGGATGGGCAGACGGACAGAGGCATAGTTTTATGATTTAGATTTTAAATGACAGATAAATAGATTTTTCCTGATCCCTTAAATACAGACCTTAGATGGCTTTTCATTTTAATTCCATTCTACTCCGCTTTGGCATTTATCTGTTTTATTGTGTCCTGAATTTGTATTCACTGCTCTGTTACAACTGTTTCAACTTGCACAGCTCTTCATTGAGCTGTTCAGCTCTGCATTTCATTGCTCGGTTTCTTTCTCTTGTTCTGTCACTACATTTCACTGCACACCATGCAGAGATCGAATGTAAATATCCTATAAGCATCAACACACATCTCAAAACACAACTGAGCAAAAAAAGAAAAAAAAAGAAAGAAAAGAAAAAAAAAGAGTGAGAAGAAACAGAAAGAATGAGCAGATAAATGTGTGCAAAACCGTGCATCATAAACCCATAAATCCCGGACGGAATCGGAGAGATGGAGGGGAAGAGAGAAGGATGAGAGAGAGAAAGACAGGGATCCAGGGAAATGAGGAATTCAACAACAGAAGAATATGGAAGACTGGAAGAAGAGATGCAAATATGGATGACTGTTAACAGAGACAGAGCTGAGAACTACAAGCAGAGAATGAGATTGAGGCAAAGTGAAAATCAGGAGGGAGCAAAGAAAATGTCAGGAGGCAGAGATACAGAAATACAGAGAGATAGAGAGGGGAAAAAAAAAACAAATGTAAGCCCCCGAGGATTAACTCTCTCATTTCTCTTTGGGGAAGAATGGAAAAAAAGAGGATTTCCACCTTCTATCCTCTCAGGCTCCCTTTGATATCTCTCTCTTTCTGTCTCATATTCTAATATCTTTAGTCTCTATTCATCATGCTGGAACACTCGTTGAGCTTGCCAAAGCACTAGCACACATGGCTAACCTAGCTGGACACAAATCCCTCTCAGTTGCTCTCTTTCTTCCACTTTTTTTTTCCTCCCTACTGCTTGGCAATTTCACTTGATCTTTTCATTTCTCTCTCTTACCATTATGCATTATTTGTTTCCTCATAATGCTACTTGATTCTCGTGGACTTGAAGCCGGTATTAGTTCTTTTCACCTGCCTCTTTGTTCTCCATTTGCGACTGTTTGGCAGCTGTGTAACTGTTGCACGGGGCCAATAACACACAACAGCACTCATTGCTGTGGTCGCTTTAACGAGCATTGTTAATAAGATAAATTAGCTTCCTGCTGATCTGTTAATGGCGGCTTCGGTAGTCCTCTGCAGTGTACCGATTCACAGCTTCAGCTGTATACATATAAAATTAAGGTTGAGTTATAATGCAGTACCACTAAAAACACACATTCAAAAAATGATAAAGTTTTACCAGTCGAACTCATTGATTGTGTTATTCATGATAAATGATTATCCAAACTACAAAAAAACAGATTGTCCTTACTTGTGAAATATTTTTAAGCCCGATACCAGTATTTGTTTCTTTCAACATACAAAACATAAACGTTTTTCCCTAAAATTATTATGTGCATTAATTTATTTACTTAGTTATGATCTGACCAGCTCTGCTCGGATCAGCCAATGGCTGTGTTTGTGTCATTCCAAGCATGTATCAACATCAAAGACTGCCCTCTAGTCGACGAAATAAACTCACTGCATGGTTGAATGGTGTTTCTCCTGTCTTCTTCTTTTATTTATTTTTTAATTTGATTTATTACCCGTTATAAATACCAATCTAAAGAGGTCATCAAATAGCTAATTTTGGATGATAAATTGATCAAGCTTTACTGACGATTGCTTACTGAAAAATTCAAAAGAAATATACAGAAACTATGAAATTATGCATTATAGCTACTCAAAGTAATATTGCAGAGTAGTTATTGCAAAGACGTGCGCACAGTTATCTTTAAGATTACCTTAAATTTCATCATTATTGTTTATTATTTTCCATTTTGCATTGTCACCTGTTCAGCTCGGTTTGTATCCTCCTGTCACAAAACAAACCTCAGCATGTGTGTGGATCACAGAAGCTGTCACAGTAAAGAGCTGGATGCTTACACACTGCTGTTGAAATTGGATAGAAAATAAACAGTTTTACAGCTGTAGTGTGAAATGGGTTTTAAAGTGAATCTCAAGGCACTGCAGCAATGTCTCAGGTTACTCGCAGTCTCTCCCATTCAACCTTCACCCTCACTCCCTTCACACAAGTTATATACCGTGTCCTAAACATGTGTGTGTGCATATAAAATATTTCCTCTACTGTTTCCTTAATATCAGAAGCAATTTTACCCTTTAATGTTTCTTTCTCGGCTGCGGGAGTCTGTGACAGAACCTAGGACATACCCATTCTTTTTGACTCGATCGCACTCTATCACTACCACCAACTTGTCAAAGTTGGAGATTTGTTGAAGAAGTCACTTGGAAGAGTGACAAATGTTTCTTTCACTGAACAGAATCAACTTTTTGGGAGACACGAGTGTAAATCACAGTTCTCCAAATGTCTTGTATAACTCTTTGTGTTGTTGTGCTTTAAAAACACAACACAAGTTTTTCTTCCACTATACTTATGGTGAGCTCAGAGATCTTTTGCAGTGGTCTAAATCCTTTATGCTAGCTTTGTATCCCCTTATTTTATGTTGGGTTTCTTTTTAAACTTGTGGTTATGTGGCCTCTTCTCTCTCTCCTACCTTTCTTCATTTCTTTGCGGTCATCTGTCCCTGCTCCTCAAGCCTTTAAGAATCCAAAGTATTTTATTTTTCCTTTAGCCTCAAATCGATTCCAGACGCCACCGTTTCCTGCCCTGTCTCTCTTTCTCCTCCTCATTTAGTGGGGGGGAGAAAAGAAACCACACACACACAAAGAAACCGAGTCAGATAGAGCGAGAGGCACAAAGTTTCAGTTTTTCTTGCTTTTTTTTAATGCATTCCTCAAAGTTTACTCCCTTTTCCATTTCTAACCTAGCAGCTGTGTAATTTTGTATTTCTATTCTTACAATGAGTAGAATATTTTCTTGACTAGTCCCTTTTTCTTTCTGTGTTAGTCTTGACATGACCCCACCCCCACCCCGCCATCACACTCATCTGTCTTATCTTTGCCTAGCTCTCTGATTAAAGGATACAGTGACAGTGTCATGAATCTCTTGTGATGTAGATTGTGTCTGACTGTGAACTCTAAACCTCTACAGATGTCCTCAATGACTTGTTTTTGAAGTACTTCAATCCCTTAAACCATATGCGAGCGTGTACATAGCAAACAATAATGGGGCTGTTTGATAGCCGCGTGAGAGAAATATCTGGCTGCATCTGAGGAGCCATTTTCCCGAGTGAGAGATAAAAGAAAAAACTGGATAAACAAAAATGAAAATGAAGCAAACCTGTGAGGCTCTGCTCATGTTTTGTGGCTGAGTACATTTTTAAGTCTACTGCAGTAATTACAGTGTCATTCTGGAGCTGTATTGCAAAGCTATATTTTGCCACAATGGATCCTACTGGACTGTGGCAGAAAACTGAAACAGGAAAGGAATAAAAGGGACAGATGTAGCGAGCCGAAGCAGAGGAAAATATAGAAAGAAAAACAATAAGAAACAATAGCAGAGTGAAAGAAGGACAGGGCGAGATAGAGAGGAAGAATTTGATTGTTGTTTAATTAAAGATTAATTTCTCAACCACATTCATAAGGATTTATGTTTAAATGATTACCAAGACAATTGGAACACAGTTGTCACTGCAAGGTATTTACAGACAGTCCCAATGTCAGAAATAAAGGGACTCGGACACAAAGTTTAAGCCTGAAGAGGGCATTCCCATGCAAACCAATAGCCAATAAACGGTGGTCAGCAGGCTAATTGGAACTGCATTGTCTTGCCTCGAGCTTAACTGCATCTCATCAGCTCGCCCGTTGTTTTACTGTCTATTCTGGTTGCTCATTTGGAAGAGCAGAGAGAGTTGATTGGTTGAGTCATTAACTTCTTTTCACCCTGAAGGATTTCCTTATGAAATTAAAGGCCAAATCAGGAACAACAGAGTGATGCACCCTGCTGAAACATTCACCCCATTATCGCCTTTGTTTATGTTGCCGTTATGATTTTTTCTTCTATAAATTTCTTGTCTTGTTTTATAAAAGCAAGATGTCGGCAGCAGCAGCAGCAGCTGTTGTTACACTGTGCCCAAAAACTATGGATTCAGTATTTAATGTACAAGAATGTTTCTAACTAAATAAAAAAAAATAGAATTGTATTGGTACCACAATCAGCTCTTTGCGAGAGAAATTCTCGTTGTATGTTGCAATCAGTTTATCTCTTGATGAACACAGGTTATGAAACTACAAGGCAGCTGTCGTGATAGGGATGAATCAAGTGATTTAAAGCAGCAGAGAACAGTATGTTTAAATGCACAGAACATGACGTTGAAGCGATGTAAAACGCAACCTTCCGCTCATCACAGAAAACATGTTGTGATTGCACATGATTTATAATCATTTTCAAATTAACACGATAAGGAGTAAACGAGGATGCTAATCAAAACAAAAATGTTTTCATGTAAACAGAGTGTTATCTTTATGAACTAAAATTCTTTTGACAGAATAAATTAGCTGTGGATGTGAATCAGACTTAATTAGATGCTAGCTAGCTGAATGCAAAAATCAAAAAATATATATAAATGTCAGAGCTGTCAGCACATTGTTTTTCTTCTTCATTTTCAGCTTTGTTCATTTCATTCTTGAAATTAACACATGCTACCATGACTTTGTTGTAGCTTCCAATGTATTCCTCTAAGTTCAGTTAATTTTATTCATTAAATGAACATAACTGTGCTACTGCTAACTGTCAAAACACAGAGAATGCCAACAAAGTAAGTGGATCCATATCTTTCTATATTACGAGTATTACGAGCTCTCTACAGCTTTAAAACTAAACTGAAACAGACAGGATGAAACAACAACAACCTACCGTTCAGAAGTCTGCACATCGAAAATATGTTTCTCTATAATTGGTCTAAACTAAGATATGACTCAGCTGTACCCCTATAAACCTGTTACTGACATCCGGTGCAGAAGTGTTATTGGGAGCCATAAAGCAATGATTGGACACTTTGGCTGCTGTATCTTCAAATGATGATGAAGATTGGTAACAGGTTTCTCTCTGCCTGTGGCTGAATTTATGGTCCTGCTCTGGTGTCGTTTGCATGGCTTTCTGGCTACGCAGACACAAGGATCGTGGGAAGAGTTCACAAAAAATAAAGATCAAGTCAAAGCACAGCTGACAAGAACAAGAAATGGCAGAAGTGGAAAGTTTACAAGGCTTTTTTAATCACTCTGGTACAAAGAAGTGATTGTATATTCTAACTTCTTGCTTCCTGGAGCAATACCAGAGCAAACAAGAACAAGAAAAATGCATATTACTAATCTTTTCCTCAGATCATTGACCTTTTCTTACAAGCTGCTCCCCAAGAGCCACACTGTTTAATTCCTTCAAAGCAAAATGAGCCCATATTCATTCACAGTGACTCAGCTCTTTCCCAACGATGGCATCAGTGTCCTTGCGGAAGATGTTTTTGTCTTCCAAGAGGAAACAGATCTGCTTCACTGTGGAAATTGAACCTCTGCAGACTGTTCTCTCCATCAAAAACCTATCAAAGCTTCAGAGAGATGGATACCAGGTGACAGGATTTGGTTGAGACTAATGTTTATCCTTACCAAATCTACTAGCGGTGCATTGATGCTTGTTTTTCCGCTGCGTCACGCACCTCTAACTGTGGAATTATCAGCGTCAGGGATTGTGGTCTGTGCAGCATTCCATGCGTCTTACGCTCGGTCTTTGTGTTGTGTGCCACTCGCTCGTTAAAAGCCACACAAGATCAAATCCAAATCGTTGCTCTTTGATTGATGTCTTTCATTCTCTTCCAAGACTTTTCTGTTAAAGCCAAATGTCTCATGAAGCAGAAGCGTTAAGAAAGCATCACATAAACTGCACCATAACGCCATTACATAATGATTCAATTAGCTAATGCATATAATTTAGAAATCCACGTTGTGGATCTCATAGGGCCGGGACAGTCATTACTTCATTCTTTTCCAAGTAATTTGATATTAATGATGTTGAAATGTGGTTGATTAAAGATTTTAAAGATCTGTACATAAAGCAAGTGTGCGTGCGTGTGCACATGTGTGAAAATGGCAAACGTGGGTTCTTGTGGGTGGTAATTAGCACTTGAATCTCACTAATGGCTTAATAGAAATCAGCAGCCTACACATACACATGCACAGACACACACTCAAAGCGAAGACTGCGTCCTTTGTGTGTGTGTGTGAGAGAGAGAGAGAGTTGTTAGCCTCTCATTAATACCTATTTTCGTGAATGCTGAGAAAGCTTTGGAGCTTTCTTTGTAATTGCCTCACCACACACAGACACACACATGCACACCTATTAGTTCCTCTAATTGAAAGGCAATTAAGCCTCAGGTTTCGTGGTGTGAGCTAAACGCTGGGTGTCTGTTTTCAGCACCGCTCTGTTTTTAAGCTTTTAACAGACCACAAAGACCCGGTAACCGAAATAAGATCCCCAAAGTGAACTTTAATACACTGGCTCTCTGTCTTTGTACCTTTTAGCTTTCTGTGCACTCACTTCTTTGGCTCTCACTCAGTAATCTGCAGTTTCCATATAATCACACTTTGTAGTCTAAGTAATGTATTGCACATTTTGGGGAGAAATAATAATAACAGGGTTAAATATTTGCAGCATCTCAAAAGTTTGTGTAAAATTCAAACGACGGTTGGACTCAAACACAAACCCTGTTTATTTCTGTTAGCTGTTTTTCTCTCTCCATCTCCCTCCTTCCTCCTGCTCTGTCCCGTTTCATCTCATCTATACTTTGTCTTATCAAATCTCTCCTTGTTGAATATGTCACTTCAAGGAGCCAGAGTTTACAACAAAAAAAGGAAGAAGGAGGAAAAAAAAACTTTACAGTCCAAAGCTTTATGTCTGCCACAGCACAGTGAAGGGATTGATTTGTATGGGAGAGTAGGAGTGGATTTTTACAGTAAAAGAAAATCTCTTTTTAAACCTCCCTTGACCCCCTTTCACATCCCAGCATATATGTGGAAAAAAATGTATCACATCTGGCTCGAATAGCGTGCAGGGTTACAGAGGGGTCCAGTGGTTATAGTTTGGTTTTGGCAACAGTCAACTGTTGTATTTTTGTGGTGTCCTTGAGTGGACCTCCTCAGGCAAGACCTTAAATGTTAATTTACATGGTGCAATGATGACACATGGGGGTGAAGTTGCATTGTTTGTCATATCTATAACACAGATGTCACAGTTAACTATCCAATCAAGCGGGGCAAAAACTGTGTGAACCTAAAATGATTCAAATCTAAAACAATTAAGAGATGTTGCTTTGACTTAGTTTAAAGCAATGAGGTGACACAGTTTTCTGCTGTGACGGCACCTTGTTTTCTGTCAGGAGGCTAAACACCATGGCGAATGACACCAACATGGCAAGAACTAACAATAACACAGTATCTGTGAGAACACAAAAGGGACAAATGTCGCCTTCGGGCTGTGATGTGGGTGCAAGCAGCACATTCTGCATCCACTTCTGTTTCATGCCGGCTACTTAGCTAATTCAGACATAATCCTTTAGTGTCATAGCTCGGGGATGGCCGCTGTTGACCGAGGTCAGTCCAAAACAGCGACTTTACAAATGCGTGTCTGCATCTGGATTACATAGAAGTTGCACAAGTCATTGCAGCTAAAATGTGCTAAAACTTCAAACATCATGCCAACAGAGTTTGTCACAGTCAACATCCATTGTCTTTACATGCAAAGATAATAATTAAAAAATGCCTGACTGTGCGTCTTCTCTTTTTTCTTTCTTCGATGATTCAGACGGCTTTTGATTTACAAAACCACGCTGAAAGGCTTTGCCCAATGTGAAAAGGGAAGCTGCCGCAAAGGGGAAAAAATACAGCACATATAAACCTATCTCATTCCTTCTCCTTCATTCCTCGTGTATGTCTTATTCCTTTTGTTCACGTTTTTCACACGAGGAACAGTGAGACCATTGTTTGCCTACACCTACCCAGCACAGGCAATACGTGGAGACACGGAGGAAAAGGCGAGAAAAGACCCACACTGTCAGCTACATGCACAATCACAAACCGTGCACTACGCTAGAGAGAGGTGTATATACACCTTCATACACGAATGAATCACCTTTATTGTCACTGACCCTTAGAGAGAAAAGCAGTGAGGGAAAGTTTGAGAAGACCGAGGAAAAAAAAAGTGGGGTCAAGACTATTTTTTCCCCTCCCCTATACTTCACAGACGTTTTCCAATGTTCTTTTGGCTGCTGTCGACGTTTGGCTTACAAAGGAGGGAAAGCATTGGAAGCACAGTGCAGAGAAACAATGACAGAGTGTGAGGAGAAAGGAAGAGGCAGTGACAGAGAGAAAAATAAGTACATACTCGGGTTTTATTTAATGGTGACATTACAAAGACAAGTCTCCTGTGTCTAACACAGCAATACAATGATTAATTACAGCGGCTGAGAAGTTTGTTTTGGGGAAATGTTTAATGAAATTGTGTATTTGTCCCAGTTTATGTTTCCATTTTTACTTATCAATGTCCAACAAAGGAGTAAAGCTTTCCAATGACTCGATAAAGTAATGAACTTTCATTTATTTATTTACTTAGTTACTAAAGATTTCAGCATCGACTGCTTAAAGTACTGCATTACATTTATTACTGTGGAGTAATTGTCGCCTTTCAGCTCTTTACTTGGTGGAAATCTCTTTTGTGCCTCGCTTCAGTTCTGGAGGTACTAGCTGTGATTCCAGTAGGGCAGCCAGTACAGCTACTCTGACTAAAGAGACACAGCATGAGAAACAACCTGTGTGCATGGAAATAGAGAGCGAGAGGAAAAAAACACTTTTTATTCAACATCTACTTCTACAAAAGACCCAAAATCTCAGTCTTAAAGAATTTGACTCCTAATCGTCACACAGTGTGTTCCATATTATAATGAGTTCTGGTTAAAAGTAAAGAAATATAAATATTAATGAACCAAGTCAAATTTCAAAAAGTCAATATCAGAAGAGCAAAATCTAAGCAGACCGCTGAACTTATTCTGTTTGTCTCGGCGCTCACTTTAGTCACTATAAGAAAAGAAATAGTAAACACACTTTGGGGTTTTCAGTCATAACAGCCCACATTAATAAGATTGCATAATCACAGACAGTCATATACACAGATGCACATTCACAGCACACCATTAGATATAAATACAAACATCTTTAGAGACATATTCAGACTCTTAAACAGACAAATATCCCCCCTGTTGAGTGAGGACATGTCACATTGATTTATTTTAACCCTATGCTCTGACCTCTGTGTGACACATTCAACACACTCACACAAACACGCACACATACACACACAGTGTGTGGAGCTACACTCTCGTGTTAGCCAATGAATCACAGTAGCCTACTCAAACACTTGACTCATGGATTAACAGCATCTCTACTAACCCCAAGGGAACAGTGCATATGCGTTCACACACACATATACAAACACACACAAACTCAAGTATGCTGTTCACTATTCTAACGTGACTCTTGAGTCATGTATTCTAGACATAGGAAACGGTCTGGCCAAAAGGCATGCTTGCCCTGGGGAGTCATTATCACTGTCTGTTTCAGCGCTGCGTTTTCTGCTTCTCTCGCTTTCTCTCTGTGTCTCGCACCGTCAGCCATTTGAGATATCGGAAAACTTAAGAAAACAGCAAACGAATATGAGTCATAGAAGGTACGGCCATGTAGTATTATATAAATTCAATAAATTGTGAAGTTGATCTAATTTTTAAATAGACTGGCGCTCTTAATCTTCAAGAACGGTTTGGGTTTTATTTTAAGAAATAGTATTATTTTAAACAGAAAAAATTATTCCCAATAAAAAAATGACTAAAAATCAATAGTGAGAGAATTTTGTTTTCAGGAAAATGCGTGAGAGTAACAGTTTGGTACACTTTTGAGTGCAACTCTACAGGATTGTTTCACATCTGTTAACTTCATGATGAAGGTGGTTAGCATATGGAGCAGCTTTTGTAAACACTGTTCAGAGGATTTCTGTGTCCAGACTTTCCTGCAAACAATGTGGATTTAAAATCCTGAACAAGTAAGCAAGGAGCGTGTTCTTTTCTGATGCATTTCTTGTCTGTTTTGTACTGTTTCTACCAATGTGTGGCCTTATAACCATGTAACATATTTTCAGTACCAGCTCATCCATCCAACTGCTTCAGCTTCTCTAACACTGAGCTGATTTTCCCTATGCTGTCTGTCCCTGATAGCTGGGCTTCATTGGTTAAATACTACTACTACTAATTATAACTTTATTTATAAAGCACTTCTTTTCAAGAACAAAGTGCTTCACATTTCAACAAAAGCACGCATTTAAAATAAAACGTTTTCAGCTGTCATTTAAAGCAAACCACACATTTAGCCGACCTACAAGTCTAAGAGGTTGTTCCAAAGTTTAGGTGCTGCAACCTCAAACACGGAAGAACTTCTGGTTTTAAAATAAGATCATGGAACAATTAAAAGACCTTGATGAGCTCTTCTGGGAGGTCAACTGCTGTTATAAGGTTTCAGTAGCCCTGATTCGTATCCCAGGCCTATCCACATAGGGCTTTATATGTTATGAATACAACTTTAAAATGGCTTTTATTACAGAAAGCCATTAAAGCACACCAGGAAGAGGTGTAATATGTGTACACTGGCAAATTTTTGTTAGCAGTCTGTCCATTCTGGACTAACTGAAAATGGTCAAGGGATGACTGAAAAATACATTAAAATAACCAAAGTTGCAAAGTTTCTTAAAAGAAAGAAACAATACTTGATGAGTTTTTAAATTTCAGGTTCAAATTTCAAATATCGGCGAAGAGACATAGGGTCTTAGCCGATGACTTCCAATGCACGTGAGGGGGTAAAAGTACTGACTGACCTCCTTAGAAATTGTCTGGGTCAAAGGAAGAGCTTCAGTTTTGCCAGAATTAAAATGAAGGGCAATTAAAGATGTCCAGTTAGTAATGGCAGAGAGCACATTCATTAAGGTAGGGAAGGCTGTTGCGGTTATTAGGCTCAACTGAAAATTACAGCCGTGTATCATTAGCATAGCAATAATATGCCTTTGAAACTATCAAGCAGGTGGCTCAGGGATAACTTGTATAGTGAGAACAGAACTGGTCCGAGGATAGATCCCTGGGGGACTCCACATACAAGGGGTGCAGAGGAGGACATACATACATGGGTTTATATGAATTTCTAAGTGTATGTATGAAGTATGATGACAGCAATATGAGACCAGTGCCATTCGTAATTTAATAATGCTGTTTCAGTGCAGACTGGAATTTGTCAAATATATTGTTTCCTTCTACCACTAGCTAATGTCTAAGAAGGAGAGTAACAATCAGATCTCAACGCATCTGAATAGATGGAGAGAAAGTTTTAGTAAAGTAAGAACCTACTTCATGAAGCGCCACAGCTTTGCAAGATATCAATATGATTTTTCAGTTAATTTGAAGGGGTGCTCCAACAAACTCATCTGAACTCACTATATAAATAAAAACCAAATAAACAGAGAGAAAAGTTGCAAAAAATCTGTATTTTTAAAGGTGCTTTGTTTGAATTTGACAGTGGGGTCACTTATTTGTCACCAAGCAAACCACACAATATCATGCTGGCTTACACACTGATCATTCCTGAGCTGTCACTCTGTCTGCTGCTATCAATCTAGTCTGTTATTTTTTTCTTGTGTTTGACCTGACACGCATCTGACAGTTATTCAGAAAAATAACAGCGGACTTGTAGCAGGGAACCGGGATACTGGGGAAAGCAATTTATTTTGGACTTGATTTATTTTTACTTGTTAAATAAAGCTGACACTTAATTTGACACATCAATGACAGTTTGAGGTCCTGTTAATAGATTCTGCATAGCAGGTGTCAGCTCGTCGCACAACAAGTGCAAACGAGAGTTCATTATTTACGGGGTTTTTGTTGTTGTTTTGCTGTTTTTAAAGTTTTAACTTATTCTCTATTAGATACAAGATGTCAACAACCATTATTTATTTCGATTTTACAGCTATTTATTACTATAACTGTACAATTAAGAATTTTTTTCAGGCAATTATCAGGCAATTTTTCAGCTTAAAGAATTTTCCGAAAAATTATTCCTTATTTTCACAGGTTTAGTCGCAGATATGTTTTTATCAAGGCACCATTTTTCAAGGCAAGCTGTGAAAGAAAAAACAGCTCCGAGGCTTTTACAAATGAATGGAAGACAGGCACAAACACACATGCATACACACCCACACACAGATATGTGCATCAATCAGAGGACTCGAGGATAATTAGCCAGATGATGAGCCGGTATGGGATTAACTGTCAACACTTCCTGGTTGGCTGGTCATGTGGTCAGCATGAGCCAATGAGCCCTGGGGGAATTTTCTCATCTACTGATCTATTGAATATTAAACACCCACACACAAACACATTCACATGTGCATATACAAATTTTGCTCAATTGGTCCATGCCAAGAAAAATAAGAAGCACAGTACGGAATTTACAGTTAGAATTAAAAGATTACTAGCACCTCTAGTTCAGTCACTCTAACTGGTACTGGTACTGCACTGGTACAGTAGTAGGCCTACGTGCATCGCTGCACGGACGATGTGCAATTAAAACACAAATCACCTCTCAAGTGTGCCAGGTGACTTACTCATGTTGGTGCAAATGGTGCATCAATATATAACCACTGGCTGGGGAAAAAGCGGTTTTAGTGTGGTTCAGTTTAGTGATATTATTTTCTTAAGTGAAGAATAATTAGACACACTTGTTTGCACATTTGCACTTGAGTAAACTTTGTTGTCTTTTGTTTGACCTTTTTTTTTCTCTCAATGTTTTACCTTCAAAGACTGCCATCTCTCTTCTGTCATGAACAGAACATCATAAACCAAACTGAAGACAACAGATAAAAAGCTTCTGTATTTATCGTCTGTGCTAATTGGTTGCTTAAAATGACATTTGCCTTTTGCATTCTAGTGGCTCCAGCTTTTCTTGTAATGGCATAGTAGCACAAGTAAAAGTAGAGTGGTTCGGTTCTTTTTTTAACAAACACTTTCACTTATCTTTGCAGATAAAATCTACCTGTCTGTTGTAGGGCTATATATAATGAATGGAGTTGAGTTGAATCCATCACATATTAGTTCAACTTTTGGTTTGCTGGTGTAATAAAGTGATAGACAAACTATGTTTTCATATATTATGGTTAAATCAGATATTAAGAAATGCAGCAGAGCAAAACCTATGATGCTTCACTGCAGATCCAGTCCTCTCTAGTCTCTCTCTAGGTGAAGATTGAATACATTTTTTCATTGCTCTTATTAAATCTACTTTGCAACATTCTCATATCCACAGATTTCTTTTTAAAACTACAGTCATTGCTTTCTGCTGACATTCATCGAGTCTTTTCTTGTAATGACCAAGCAGTTTACTTTACAGCTCACCACTACAGATGGACAAATCAAAAAATGTATCACTCCTACTGGCATTGTTGAGTCATCACCTGTGTGCTTTTTAATAGATTTGATCTATTAAATGGCATGATGCTGTCAGTGTATCCAAAAGAGCTGTAAATAGTGATCAGGTTTTACCTGAGCATTTAGTCTGAGTGAAATGTATCCGTTTGGGAATCATGAATTTTAATAAACCATCAAACCATATTTGCCTGCAAATATTTTGTTTGTTTGTTTGTTTTGACTATTTTTGTGTCACTGACCAAACCTGCTTTCCTTTCGCTCTCTTTCAGGCTGTTTGGCAAAAAGAATAAGACAACACAAACTGTGAGAGGAGAAAAAGAAGGCAGAAAAGCTAAACGAAGAAAGGCAGTGACGTGGCAAGCTGGTGATGAGTATCTACAACAGGCCCCATTTCAGCTAATGAACTAGGAAGCTCATCAACAACATTTTGGTTAAAAAAAGCAAGATACCACCTCAGTGGGAGCAGAGCTCCACTGAGAGGAATCAGAAAGTAGGGGGCGGAGCAAAGTGCACAGTTTCAAAGGTTTGTCAAGATGGCAATGCTGATGATGAAGCGGCAGGGCCTCGGGCTACTGAGGATCTTCCTGGTGTTGCTGGGAGTTTCTGCACTTTGTAGCGTTGCATTAGGAACTCGGAAAGGAAATGCTTCCTTGGATCAAAGGGGACACAGACACAGACATCCAGGTATGACAAAGCAATACTTCAACGTAATCTTGCAGCATAAATTCATAACTGTGAACATCCGAAAAACAACATTTTGCTCATCTTTTCAGAGGTTGTGTTAGTTTCATATTTTAAAATGATCAATTAGATCTGTCAGATTTTTACCTTTTGTGAATTTCTTCATGCAGCATTGCAAAGTCTTGGCAGTCTTGGTACAGCAACTGATACAGAAATAATTCCTTTTTATAAATGTAACTGTTATAATCACATGAGGGATTTGAGAACTCACTACATTTAAAGTTTGCACTGAGCATCTTCCTAAATATTTTGTATAACCGGGTCATCCACCGAGATGATCCTCAGATTCATAGATATGTGATCTATCAAGTTATGCCTTGTAGTTAATGTATTATTAAATATCATATTAAACCCATTTCATCAACCTAATATATAACACATTACCCCCAAAACATTTTGTGTTCTAGCTCAGAATACAAACCAATTAGGTACTCTGTCAAGTAAGTATATACCTTATTTCAGCCTTATTCCAAATTAACAGTTTCACAGTCTGTAGCTTTAAATGCAAATTTAGTACTGCTGTCCCTTCCACAACAAGGCAGGACCGCATGTCAGCTGATGTAGACATGAAAGAGTGTCTGAGAAGAAAAAAAAAAGAAAAAAAAAGACGTTCTGACGCTTCTAACATTCAATCTGAGTAACTTATTTTACATGTAAGTTCCTCCTAAATCACAGCACACAGTAGTTGTCTTAAACTGATGTGCCTGGTGAATCTGTCAATTGACAAGGTTGTTATAAAATCAGCATTCTAACAGTGCAGAACAGCAGCTTGGAAATAGCTTAGGTATAATGGGGTGCATTTCAGTCACTATTTCATACTTGCTCTGTTATCTGTCAACAGAATCTGAAAAATATGCAAATAGGATCAGGTTTATTTGAATTCAGCTGTATTAAATATGAGTAAAGGTAAGCAGAGAAAGTTAGAAGAGAATAAAAATGTAAGGCCTATAAAGTCAGCTGAGTTTCATTATCTAAAAACTTGCAATTCTGACTCAACTTTACAATAATCAGAAGGCCCTGGCCTTGAGCACAACCATAAAGCTAACGGTCTGATTATCCACACTAACCAAAACATCCTTAAGAGTATTATGCTATTGTTTTGGTTATATATCACCATCTCAGGTGCTGGAAGTGTGTGCAGATGTATGCTGAGCATTGCAGACAACAGCTGAAGACTCCAAGGAAACTCACAAGAGCCTGAAAAAAATTAAAAGTTCTTTTGGACACATTCTTTATTTTTCCCCTCTCTAGACACACTGCCAACATGCAATTATGTTCAAAAACAATCTTTTTTTCTTCATTATTTTCCCTTTAATATTTAAATATTAATGGTAATTCTTCCACATGTTCAAACATTGCTACTGCTCACTGCAACCACAGACTGCTCCTTCTAGCCACTGTGGAGTTTCACTACAACAAAAAGAGGTTAAGTGACTTGCAAAGATTCCACATAAAAATCGACCCATTAAAGCATGTGTTCTTCATACAGTCCACCCACATTTTTCAGCTGGGATTTGAACCAATGATCCACACTTCTAAAACAGGCCACTCTGCTTACTCCCTCTCACACACTTTTAAGCTTACTAAAAAATACTGGAAAATCAACAAAAAAAAAACAAAAAAAAAATATCCAAAATATAACATAACAGCTGTTGTGGTGATAATTCATTCAACATAACATACAGAAGGTGGCCGTCTATTTAACGTTTAACCATGAAATTACAATTCATAATAAACATGTTGTGGACTATAATTAAATTAACTAAAAGGTTTTGGTTATAACTGGATAAATATAGGTGTGGTTTATATATATATAAATATATGTATATTGGTGTTTTTGTATTTGTAGGTCACTTGTCACTACACAGACACAAACAAAAGGTTGGAAAGGAAGGCCAAGTACTCCACAGGTCCAAACGAGGATGGGTCTGGAATCAGTTCTTTGTCATTGAGGAGTACACTGGACCTGACCCAGTGCTGGTGGGCAGGGTGAGTATAACAGTGCAATTTAAAAAGAGAATCCTTCTTCAAACAAAATTAGCCTCTGAATAACTGTTTAATTAAAAGCCACGTTGCCCTCCAGTGGCAGTCATGGTGTGCAAGCTGACAGCAGGATTTAAATGTGGTTTTAGCATTTATCAAAGAGAGAGTGGGATAAAGACAGAAAAATGAAAGAGGTCATGTTCTCATTCAAGGGTGAAGATGATTGGTGGTACTCCTCCAGAACAACACCATCGCTCAAACTGAGCAGCGGCTCTCATAACAAACAACAAATTATGTTTACAGAGCACCATATTTCAAAGTCTAGGAGCTATAAAGGAAGAACAAGAGTTTAATTGAATGTTGAACATTCTTCATTTTTATAATAATATTTTAAGTCAGTAATTTATTAGTGTGTGCCCATCTAACATGCAGCATTTCCAGCCTGTCTATCCCAGTCACTCGCTCACTTTAGTTTGTAGACTTGGGAAATTGCAACCTCATCTGGCATCTGCCAGGCAGCCAAGCTAGTCTGTGTCTTCCAAATTTGCCTTTTGACCAGACTTTCTGCCTTTATGTGGAACTGCTAGTCTCTCTCTCTTTCTCTTCAAGTTTCACATATATTGAAATATGTGCATGTAATTCAAGCTAAATTCAGTTTTGTCTCCATTTTTTCAGCTCCACTCAGATGTTGACTCAGGCGATGGAAATATCAAGTACATCCTGTCCGGTGAAGGTGCAGGAACAATCTTTGTCATTGATGACAAGACAGGCAACATCCACGCCACAAAAACTCTGGACCGTGAGGAGCAGGCCCAATACACGTTAACAGCCCAGGCTGTGGCAAGAGACACTAATAAGCCTCTGGAGCCGCCATCAGAGTTCATAGTGAAAGTTCAGGACATCAACGATAACCCTCCTGAGTTTCCACATGGGCCGTACTATGCCAGGGTGCCTGAGATGTCCAATGTTGGTAAGTAGCAAAAGAAACATTAAGAGAAATGTGGGGGAAGCAAGGTTTTGTATTGAGACAAAGTCAAAGAAAACAAGGAAGGGATACATTAAAGAATGCTTAAAAGTCTAAGAAATCTACAGCTGGTAAGAAGAAAGTTATATTAGACACAGAAAAGCTTCAGAAAAGTTTGGTACAGCTGGTAAACATACAATTTGGGGGACTTTAAATCGTATTCACGCAATATTGGGAAAATATTTGTACCGTCATCAAGGAGTGAGGGATGGTGACAAAGAAAGATAATGGATAAACATAAAGAAACACAATTAGTCCCAATTGGCTACCTTTTACTTTACCGGTTCTTTAGCAGGTTTGGAGGTCTTTTTTCTCCATATCATTGTAAATCTATGAAGCCTGGCTATCTATACAAAGTCCCCAGACTGGAGACTTTCTCTAAAAATATGACTTTTTCAATATTTTATTGGTTTATCTGTAAGCCTTTTAAAAGGCATTGTCCCTATTTCAAGTCACGTCTTCTTCCTTGTGCTAATATAGCACATTTAAACAAAATCAGAGATGACCCAAACTACTGTTCATAGTCTTCACTATAAAAAACAAAAACAAACAAACCCCACAAAAACAACCACAAATGAATTTTGACATAAATTAAATACAAAGTGATAAATAAATATAATATAGAATTTCACTGTCATTGTTTTCATTTATTAATGTTGAATGAATTGAATGAATGAATGTTGAATTTTATCTTATTCTTTCCCAGTTAAATTTACCCTTCATTCTAATTTGTGTTGTACAGTTATTTCATTTTTAACCTTAATTTATATTTTATTCCTTCCTAGTTAAATTTACCCTTTTTAATTTTTCATATTTATTTCCTATCTTATTCATAGCCGTTTCCTTTTTTGTTTTCTTCAGGTCACGAGCAGTTGTCCAAGCATTTCACTACATATCGTACTGTGTATGACTGTGTACGTGACAAATAAAATTTGAATTTGATTTGATTTGATTTGAATGAGAACTGGGCTCCAGAAATATGTTCTTGTCTGAGAATAGCTAATTAATTAATTAATTAATTAATAACAACCTTAATGCATAAATATTAAACAAATGTAATCCTGGTTTTGACATTGATTACCAGAGCAATGGTTTCAAATCCTATGTCAAAAATGTCAACCTTGCCTTTTAACAGGTATTTTCTCAGAAGAGGCAAAAGTCCTCTTACTAAACTAAAGTTTAGTTTTAATTTAGCAGTAGTTTTGGTAGTTGAACTGAAAATTTGTCTGCATATTATTTTTCTGCTAAACAACACCATTTCTATATTAATCACTGAATGTGAATGCAGGAAATGTGACAGAGAAGTGCATATCAGGTCACCTCCTGAAAAATCCTCTTTTTTTCTTAAAAGTTGGGCTAAACTACAAGCAGAATTGTGGAATTATTTAGTACCATATTGGCACAGGCAAGAGTTTCTACCACCCCCTTAAGAGTCTCCCTATTTAGAACTTCTGATCTTCAGCCTCTAGATACTGACCTGAAATGAACCACACTGGCAGCGGTAAAGCCTGAAACAGTGGAAGCATAAGAAATCCCTTCCCTGAATGGACTGGACTTCCAAAGAAAGAAAAGAAAGAAAAGAGTTCTGTTTAGGCTATTTTTCACCCATCCGCTACATAATCTGAAACCTGAATGCAGAAGTCTGGCAAAGAGAGATCACCAGTTGCCATGAGCCACAACCACAGAAGTGGAACAGAAATAAAAGCTGTAATTTGACTAACTAGGTCTATGTAGCCTCATCGATATCAGACTTAGAATGGATAGAAAAGCCAATTTCTTTCAAATTATCATTCTTGGTAATTTATCACGGTGTACTTATAACCACATTCAAAGCCATGCTGAATAAAATTTCATTGCAGTTTTCTGTTATGCAGAACCTGGTTAATTTTGCATGGAGCACAATGGTGGTGCTCACATGGCTGCAGCTGGAAAGGTAAATATTAAAATAGAAGATGTAGTGGAAAAAAGGCTGTAAAGAAGCCAAATGAACAATTCAATAACACGTGATTGATGTGAAGCACCCATTATTCCAGCCAAATTCATGCTGTTGCAAGAACTTAGTAACAGCCATTTTGAGCTTTTAGTCCCTGAAAGAAACAGTTTCTACATTTACTGGGGTTGCTTGGTTATGGGGAAAAACAAATGAAACAAAAAACATTTCACCTATGTAACCTTTTGCAACTTTCACTTTTTCTCGATTGACCTTGCTAACCAAAAGCTTTTACTTCTGTCCTCTGGGCTCAAGATGAACTGTGTGAGTTTGAGCTTTAGTTGGTTTTGAGGGGTTTTTTTTCCCTTTCAAGACTAGAAATAATACAAAGCTCTTAAACATATTTGAGTCCTTGTGTGGGCCCTCGTGGTTACTTCATGCAAAATAAAGGAGGTTGTAATCAGATTCATCATGGATATTGAAGCTCATGAAAGAAATTACTGATTTATCACAGGAGCAGATTACGGTTGGAGTTTGATGCCTAGGCTCTGAGTTTATCAGTACCCACAAATAGAACATAGAAATTGGAGAGGGATGATTGAACATCCCCCCCGGGGCCTACAGGTGGATGCTGGGGTGGTGGAGGGGTTGAAACAGCAGGGGGTAATGAAGGAAAGTATTGGCACTGAAATGCCAGAGGGAAAGATGAAACGAGTTTGAATACAGCACCAAATTGGGAAGTTGTGCTTGGTTTGTGACAAGTGTGGTGTATTGGGTGTACGTGCAGTGCAGCTCCAGTTGCTTGACTAATCTCACAGGCTACACTCCATCGAAGAAGGACAAAAAGAGAAAAATATGTAAAAATGAAATAAAACTAAAACCAACAAAAGTAAAAGTTAGACTCAGCTCTGATTTAATAGTGTAAAAAAAAAGTTTAAAATAATATAACTTTATAGTCACAAGGTAAGAAAATTTGGACTTGGGTGGCGAAAAAAAACCAACATGTTATTTGCCTGTTTTTATTTATATTTATTTTATCAGAGCTGGTAATGATACAGGTCTGAAGCACTTTTATTACTACGTTTCTTTAGCAAGTAGCAACAGGTCTAGCGAAAAGAAACACCTTTCTGAGTCACATCGGAAAAGCAAAACTTAAATAACGCAAAGTTAATAGAATGTATTTCACACTTCTGCAAATTTAATTTACTTGGTCTATTTGCTCAGCATATCTGTGTCAGCTGAGTTAACAGGGATTTACTGGATGCAGATGCTTTGGGTGAAAACATATCTGTGAAATGTCCATTTTTTTTGTGGGGGACTAAGATAAACTGTCATGTTTCGGGCTCAACAACCATGCATTTTTCAGATTATCCAAAGAGTTTTGAAAGGTTTGCATAAATCCATGGGGTTGTTGAACTCTGTCAGAGCACGGAGGAAATGCTGTTTTATTTAAAACATGAAAATCACCAAAATTGGAGACTGGATGTTTCCACCAGACAATGATGAAATGTAGAGAAATAATAGTGGAGACCAGCCCCACAGGAGCCCCTTCAGCCGCAGTGTCTGAGAGACAGGAGAGTGTTTTTCATTCCCTTTCCCATCCGGCTGGTGCAGGCAGGTGAATCGGCGCACATTTTTGTGACAAGCTTGTTTGTCAAACCATTCCTGAACCAAATCACTAAGGTAGAGCTATCTCCTCCTGACTTTTTTGTCATGTCTGTGTTTCTGTCCTGTAGGTACGTCAGTGTTGCAGGTGACAGCTACAGATGCTGATGACCCCACCTACGGCAACAGTGCCAGACTGGTGTACAGCATACTGCAAGGACAACCCTATTTTTCTGTGGAGCCTCAGACAGGTAAGGCTGCAAACAAAAACCCTGAACTAGGCTTATAATTGTCTGCAACACAACAAAACACAATAGCTCAAAGGCCTTGATGTTACAGTGATGTAGTATGCACACAGGTCTAAGATCAACTACAAAAACAGCTTGTCATGGACGATACGACAATGCGTTTTCATTTTATTTTTCTGCACGGTGTTTTTGTATCACCTGGAGTTAGGATGTGTGTGTGTGTGTGTGTGTGTGTGTGGGGGGGGGGGGGGGGGGGGGGGGGGACACAACTGCCAAATCAATAGGAATTAAGACCGCTACAAACAGTGAACAAATTTTAACAGTCGCAAAATTTTAAATTGAATATAATTAATTAGGAAAATAATCAATGCAATTGACTTTAAACTCTAATATTGTAGTGCCATCTGCCAGGCGTCTCATCAAAACTGATTGCTGCAAAAACCAAACTCAAAACTTTTTTTTTTTTTATTCTTTCACATTTCCATCTACTGCTCTTAATGTAAAAAAGCCAAGAACTCTGTGCTAGAGGGATCGTGTAACAAGACATCCTTTCCAATGAAATTGGTGAGGAAAAGAAGGCAAGCTGTAGAAAGAGGTCCCCAGCGGACATTCAGCTTTGGTCCCTGCAGAGCTGAGGCCTAATATTTGGGTTTGCATTAAAAGAGGAAATTGGATGTAAGGAAAGAGGTTAGGGCAAACACTGAGCTATGCTAGGTCAGAGAGAGTGAAGAAGAACTGAAAGTGAGAGGTTAGGGTAGAGAAGGAGAGAGAAATTGGTTTACAGAGAGATAGTTCATGGAAAGTGAGTGGTTAGGGCACAGAGAGGCAGAGAGATTTGGGCAGAGTAAATCTGGCTAATCAAACCAGTGTTGGGTATTTGACTGGCTCAAATCCATAGCTCACATTTCTAATTGGTTTGGAGATTATCAGCTTTCCATGCTGTCACAGACATACGCACACACTTTTGGCATAATATGACAACAGAAAGCCTCTCTGACACTGCAGCTAGACATGTGCAGAAAGAAAGAGAGAGATGGAAAGAGAGTAGTGGGTGATGAATTAAACAGACAAAAATCACTGGGGCTTGAAATAGATAAAAATAAGACTTCACAAATGTTCTACTAGAGTTCTTATTTATTTAAATGATGAGTGATGATGCGTTCTCTTACAAAATGAAGAATCTTGGAATAAATTCGTTGTAAATTGGTAGTTTTTACTTAGCAATGATAGTGTTTTCAAAGTGGGATTTGTTTAACATTTTCATTTATTAATTTCAACAGGTATACAATTCCTTATTGTAATTCTTAATAATTTGTAATGACATGACGTAAAATGCACATGTTGTACATGGTGTGACAAAACACGAGTACAGTAGCATATACAACACAAGAGTAGATATGCAGACATCTGCTGTTTTTTTCATCATTCAAAAATCCATAAAACCTCACCCACAAGCTTCCAGTGGTTGTGTTTTCCAGAATGGCTAAAAGAAAGCCTTATTTTAGCATTAATGTCATGTTACCACTCTGTCTGCTCAGGTATAATTCGTACTGCCTTGCCAAACATGGACCGTGAGGCCCGCCAGGAGTACGATGTCGTCATCCAGGCCAAAGACATGGGTGGTCACATGGGAGGGCTGTCAGGGACCACAGAAGTTAAAATCACCCTCACAGATGTCAACGATAACCCTCCAAAATTTCCACAGAGTGAGTAAACGCCTACGTTTTCTAGTTATCCATCGATAATATATACTGTATTGTGTAGCTGTACGTCATTTTCCTTGGGTTAGGCATTTCCATTAGAGGTGTGAAAGTGTCAGACCTTTTACCAAATGACAGCAGAGCTATTACACTATCTGAACTTCCAGTCTGCATCTTCCTAGCCTTTTCTGCACTATGCAATAATCACCAAAGGTCAGTGCAAGGGCATTCAATACACATCAAGTGCATGGTGTCATTAGTTTGCAACTTACAAAGTAGTGAGGTAACTTTAGGCAAAAAAAAAAAGAATTATTTAAAAAGAGTCTTTATTGGGATCCTGGAGTATCCCCCAACATGTATGACTGTCTTTGGATACTAGCTAGAAGTTCCCTAGGGCATTGGTTGAATTAGATATTAGCAGCGCAATGAAAAAAGCAGATCTCTGGATTTGTGAAGAACAGTAGATTTGATGCGAGTAAGGAGACAGAGGCACAAAATTTGAATATTTTTTCAATTCTTTTTTTTTTTAACATTTTTTATGAGAAGTTTATATTTTTATCTGAATCTATTTCTCTGTATGAAAGATGATACAGAACTGCCAATGATTCTATTAACTGATAAAAATTATTTTATTTTATTTGCTCGGTGACAAAATACCGATTTGTCCTCGGTGACAAAATACACAACCAGTACAATGATAGTGAGTTCTCTAGTTCCATTTAATACTGTACAAATTCAAAAAATGCCCATCTGCTGTAAATCCATTCTATATGATTTGGAAGTTTTGGAAATGGACTTCTAAAACTCATCAACCTTACCTCGTTTGGATAATGATGATCTCCCATTCAAGTTTTGCGAAAGTCTGTACCATTTCCACCACGGTTGCCATGTCCTGTCAGGTTACCTTTTGCTTGTGCCTCTGAGTATCCTGCTGGATCCTCCAATGTGATTTAAATCTCCAGAAGTGGATGCAACATAAATATGGAGAGGAGGGGCAAGCGGTGAGCAAATATTGTGTGGTAAGTCCAAAGAACTCCTGCATTTTCAATGTGCTCTGTGCTGGCACATAATGGCACACTGACATGCACGACAGTTCAGACCATTTCCTCTGAATGTTTCCCCCAAATGCCTCAGGACAATACAGTAAAACTCTGTGTTGACAGTCTCACCCCGAGGAACCAATTATTGGTGCACAACTCTGTGAATGCTGAAAAAATGATAAGCATTCTCTGGGTCTTGTTCCACACCCAACGTGCTTCCTTCAGGCTTGGGAACTCAAGACTTTTTCACGGAATCCCTTCGGAGAGCCAGCTCTCATCAGCAGCAATGATCTTCCATAAAAATTCAGATCAGTTTGGAAACAAAAGATAATGTTTGTCATCTGTGTAAGTTTGGGGTCTACAGTGCAACAGCAGAGTGCACAGTGTTGTCCAAACGGGACCTAGAGAGTGCAATTTATATTTAAAAATGGCAGCCATGCTGGAAGTTTTCTTTGATGCCTGAGAAGAAGTTGAAAGAGAGATTGGCCAAATTTATGTCAGGTAAGGTTTTTTGAACTTTCTGATCACATCTCATGCACAGCCAAATAGCAAATATTCATAGAACGATTTAACCTCTCTGGTTCTCCTCAAAGAGAAACATCCTAAACCTCAGCAAGGATTCACACCAATGCATTTTTCTTTGCAACCACTTCCCAGCAGACCTTCATGTCCACCTTTCCATATTATATCCAACTTTGCCATTTTGTGCTATGGCTCTTTTTTCCTTCATCGTTCTGTCCTTCCCTCCTATAGCGCTGAGCAGAAGGGCTCCTGGCAGAGATTCTGCAGAAAGCCTCAGGAATGTATGGAGAGAAGAAATGGGGAGAAAACAAGAGATGATGGATCAGGATTTAGCCTGTGGAGAAGCTGAATAGGCAAGAAAAGGGAGAGACATGAACAGAAGCAGTGAGGGAGATAATGTAAAAGACAGGGAGATGCAGAGAGAGAGAAAGTCAAAACCACCACTCCAGTTCCTGTATATTATAACAAGCTGACAGCTGTGTTGCAATGCAAAGCTGAAATGTGATGCTGTAGACCACAACAAAAGGACATTTGAGGGAGTTTAGATGGAGAGTTTTATGAGCAATGAAAAACTGCTCAAAAGGCAAGACTTCATCTCCAGCACGAGAAGCATATATAGAAGTTTCCATACTGGCATATGCATGTTTCTTTAATAATGCCACATGTTCTTACATAGTGACAGATGGTGTAAAAATGAAGGGAGAGCCTAAAACCGTAAATGGCTGATTTGCTGACGCAAATTTTGTAGAAAACTCTAAACAAAAGACTAGTAACTGACCTAAAAAAAAAAAAAAAAGTAACCCACTTCATAATCTCCTTTAAGCCAGCATATGTGCATTACCAACCATGGAACGCTTTGCAATCCACTTTTCTTCATGAGCCAGGTGAAAAATATTCGGGAGACAGGATCAAGTCACACACATAGGCCACATTATATCTAAATAACCACATTATACTTGCCTGTGCATCACTGGCAGTTTTACATCTGCAATGCAAGACAATGTACCAAATAACAATATGTTGTGGAACTCGGTACCCTTGTCAAAAAATAAATAAATAAAAAGTAAAAGCAGGACAACCACCTGCAAGAAAATTCTCCCAGATGGTGTGAATGAGGACAGTGATTACTTATTTAGTAGTTGGGCAGAGTGAGAGAGAGGAGAGGAAGAAAAAAATGGAAAATGAGATAAGAGTCACGAAACAAAAACGGAGTCTGAGAGACAGCAAAAATAAAACAGATACAAAGATGGAATAAAAATAAAAAAGATAAAAACACACCGAAAAATAATGCATATATATGGCACAGCTAGACTCCCTCTTGTTGTCTAGCAGCTTTTCAGCTTCCATTCAAGCTGCTGTATTTTTTTCTTTTCGCTCTAAGGCTTGATATCTCTTTCTCTCAGAGACTTTCTGTCCCTGCAATTCTCTCTCTTTTCACCTCATTATCAAGCGTCATTCGTTTGCAGCCTCGAAAAATCCATCACAGCACAGACAGGAGTAGGAGCAGAAAAACAAAGGCAAATAGCAATTGATTGTTCTTTAACTCTCTCTGACTTCAGTCTTTATTAGGCTGACATGACAGAGATGGTTTTGTTAAATACTGTTAATATATGTCAGCTGCAGCGCTTCTCTCTCATTCTTGTTTGAACAGGAACAATGGAGAACAAAGCAGATAATAAAAAGGCATTTGAAGTGGTGAAAGATATTTTGGGCGATATCTATTTGCACATCATTTACCTTCAGTGACTTCTATTACAGAACTGTCTATTCTCATAAATCTTGGAAAGATTAAACTCACCTTAGAACTTTAGTTTTAGCTCTTCTCTCAGATTTAAGTAGAATAGAATGCATAACTTTTTTTAACTGCTTTTCCAATGTGGGCTAGCAGGGGGCTGAAGCCTATGTCAGCTAAGATGAGTCAAAGTGTGCAGAACACTTTAAACACGAATGCTATGAAGACTTTGAGTGAGTTTAGTCAGGAAACAGCTGCATTGCATCACACAGCAATAGTGATGTGCCCCACTCTCATCGTGTCCTATCCAAATGTGGTGGCCTGTTTAAGCTGCAGAGTTTCCCTTCTCTCCCTCTGCCATGTCAGCACCATTGCTGCCCACTATTAAACTCCTCCACAGTCCCACCAGCCACCTGTAGGCTCCAGGGGACAATATTGTGTTACCATTCCCCAATCCCAAACGCTAACTATATTCTGCTGCTCTAATAAATCAGTAATTTCAAATGCAAGTTGTTTAAATGAAATAAAGGGCCCAAACACTTATAAAAATATCAGGAGTGACAATATTTTGAGTAGAAATCTCCTCAAACGTGTGCATAGGTGGGATTACTGTTGATAGTTTAAACAAATATGCTGTTATGCAATTTGGTTAATCTTTATAAACCCAGGCTTTATGTGCTCTTTAGGCACAGACTATTTAATTGAAAACTCAGTCCACACCCACCACGATATAATTAACCACACCACAGGCATATTTATTTTTCAGACATCAAACTTTGCTTCTGAGTTTAAATTCCATATATCGCAACACATCAAAATCACAAGTCTGACTAGGAAATTACTGAGTAATAAAAGACATCATTGTTCTAAAGTCAGTCATCAGATAAAATTCCCGACCCAAGAGATTGTGGTCATTACACAAATTACATTTATTAGATGTTTCATTAGTGTTTATATTTGAACATGGCTGGTTTATGAGCTTATAGTCTGTGGGAGTAATGACAGTAGCCGAAATCTCTCTCACTCTCTCTGGTATGGGAGACTAACCTGTGCCTGACTTTTTGCAATAATGAACTCAGTGAATTCCTATTTGCTTCAACTGTCATCTTTAAATGTAAATGTACATTTCCTGTATGTGACACGCTTCATTTTAGCCTGCAGCCAGGTATGCCAAGCTGCCTGTGTGTTCTGTCATACAATGTTTAACTCATCCGCCAGAAGCCATTGATGTTAAGCTACTTAGCAAAAGCAAGAATAGAATGACAGGAGAAGAGAGAGAAAAGGGGCAAAGTGGGGGGATAGGGATGAAATGAGCTTTTAGCCAAAATGGTACATAAAAAGAGGAGGAGAAGAGGACAGACAGGGATGCGAGAAATGGAACGATGAGGGAGGAGAGGTGAGGATGAATGACGAGATTTGGGAGGATGGAAAAGGGAGAAGCACAGGAGAGATAAAGAGGGCAAAGATCTTAGTAAATAGAGTCAAACAGCACAGAGGAGTTTAAAAAGCAGGGACAGAGATGAAGACGAAAGATGGAGAAGAGGGATTTGGTGAAGATCGATGGAGATGTGAGGAAAAAGTAACAGGCCTGAGGGTGGCAGGAGGGATTTAGGCTGAATGGATCAAGTCCTGTGAATCGCTCAGAAGCCACATGACAGACTGAATTTCATGATTCACAGGTTTGCCACACCTGGACGAGCAGGATAAACACGCTAACGGTGTACAGCCCATAAATGTAGAGTTTACTTTGTGTTCAATGCCCAAATCTTGGTGTAGGAAGGGGCAAAGAAGAGGCGAGGAGGAATTGAGAAAAAACAAACAAGAATAGTAAAGCGTGGAAAAGATAGAGGAAGAAAGATTTGGGAAGAGAAAATAAATAAGATAATAGCGCTGAGAGGAGAGCGGGGGGGGGGGGGGGGGGGGGGGGGGGTTAGGGGGTTATGAAAAAATAAGCAGAGGCTAAAGTAAAATTAGATGAAATGGGGATGAGTGGTTCAGGTTGAACTGAGGGGAGAGATAATAAGAGCAGAAGAAAAGGGAAAAAAACCAGGGGAGCGAGTAGACATATGGTCATACTGTTCTCATTCTTGAAACCAGGTGTCTGCTTCTTCACATACCCACACACACACAAACACACACACACCTGACACTACAGGGGATATTAATATCCTTTGGGCCATATGAGACAGATGGTATAGTTCATTTTAATCCCTCACTGCCCTCCAAAACTGACCCTGCCTCAGATAGTAAACACAGTGGCAACCAGCCAAGAATTGAACAGTGTTGAATACAAAAGCAAGCTGTGACCAAAAGTCATCACTATCATCACCAAGAAGCCGACACACATATTTTTATATTCCAGGTGTGTACTCGATGTCTGTGTCAGAGGATAAAGTCGCAGGAGAGGAGGTGGGCCGTCTTAAAGCTAAAGACCCCGACCTTGGAGACAACGGGCTGGTGAATTACCGCTTAATAGATGGAGACGGAATCAACATGTTTGAACTGACCACAGACTCCGAAACCAGAGAAGCTGTGATTAAACTGAAGAAGGTAAGAAAAGAAAGAAAGAAACTTAGCAACTTAAAACTGCATTTTCTCCCTTGGATTTGGTCCATCAGATGGAAGTTACTCATTTATCTTAACTATTTTGCCATCTCTTTAGACCCCAACTAATTCTTAAAATATTTAGCCCTTTAGTTATGCTGACTGTATTTGCTGATTATGACAGTTTAGAGTGGGTTTTTAGTAGTTTTTCAAAGGAGTAACGCATTGGTCTGGACAACCAAACAATAGGGTGAAACTCAATTTGAAGCTCAGTGGATTCTCAAATGATTCCCATGGGTTTATGAGTAAGCTCATTTTACTTTATTAGATTGTGGTTTATCAAGTGATAAAATTAAAACAAAGTTGGGGCAAAGCAATAGACATGATCAGCAACAATTCTCGAGTAGGGTGTGTCATTTAAGTTATAATCAGTTGGTACTAAGAGGCAAATGTGCGAGGAAATAATTCCCCCACATCGCCATCTTACATCACCATCACCAGTCTGAGCCAGTTAATACAAGGCAGGATGCTTTCATGTTGCCTATGCCAAATTCCGTCACTACCTTGGTTATGACAAATCTTTTTTGGACTGCTTTACCCAGTCTGGCCATTCTCCTGTGACTTCTCGCATCAACAAGCATCTTAACCCAGAAACTGACGCACACTGGATATTTCGTGCTTTTTCGACTATTATCTATAAACCCCAGAGATGGTTGTGTGGGAAAATCCCAGTAGATCAGCAGTTTCTCAAGTACTCAGACCAGCCTGTCTCAGACCAGCCATGCAACATTCAAAGTCACTTAAATCACCTTTCTTCCCTCTATTGTGAAATTTAGTTTGAACTTTAGCTGGTTGTCTTGACAACCTGCTGTAGTTGCTCTCATGTAACTAGCCAGTTTGCTGTTACATGCAGCTGAAAAGGTATACCAAATAAAAAATGGCTGATGAATGTTTATTTGATGTAAGCAGTGAATTGCAATGCATCTTATCAGTATGTTCAGTTTGATACTGTCGTGCTAAAAAAAAAGGAAATTTCCTGTGAAATACATCATCTTTTGGTCCTCTAAAGCCTTTTTAATTAGACAGTAATAATGGTGCCTTCACAGGAGGGCTGCAGTTAACCAAAGAAAATAAAAAATTGACTGAACTCATTCACAGCTGTTCTAGGGGAGGAGTGGGAAAACTGGAGTCAGCATAGTTTTGACATTTTTACTGCCATCTTACCGGCTGTTGAACTATGTTATGCAAACTACTGCAGAATTTACACAAGTAAATGTACATGCGAAAAAGTTAGACTAAGCACTTTCTGTTTGGGTAGTTGGTAGTAGGTTAGCCTTTTGGTATATCCTTCCTTCAGTACAGAGATACCCATGTGTACTAATAAAGTAATCCAGATCTATCACCGGTGCTGGGTTTAGAAATGGGTGCAGATAATAAGCCCCAAAATCCCTGTCCTTGTGCTCCTCCATGATCTCCAAAAACACTTTCAACTTTTATTTTTACAGTTGGATAGTTTCTCACTTCACCCGAGTTCATCTTCAATGTCCTTCAAGATATAGGAGCAGCTTTTCTGGACATTATTTATAAACAGTTTTTTTGCATGGTTGAGTTGAGTTTTAACTTACATTTGTGGATGTAACATTAAACTGTTTGCTGACAGTGACATTCTGAAGAGTTCCTGAGCCCATGCGGTGATTTCTGTTACTGAGCAGTGCCTGTTTTTAATGCAGTGCCACCCAAGGGTCCGTAGATTATGGCCATTCATTATTGGTTTTTGACGTTATGTTTCCCTACAGAGATTTGTCTTGATTCTTTGAATCCTTTAATGATATTATATAGTTTAGATGATGAAATCCCTAAACTTGCTGCTAATGGTAGATTATTAAATGTTCATCTGGAACTATTTACCCATGCAGTCTTTTACATAGATTTTAAGCATTTTAAAGCAATGAACATTTTGGAAAATGAGAATGACATTTCTCCTTTTCAACATTATTTGTTTTATTTTCAATTAAATACAAATGTCTAAAGGATTAGAAAGTTATTTAACTCTGTTTTGCTTGCCTTTTACACTGAAAGTTATAGTTATATGACTTTCTGGTAATGAACGTTTTGTCAAAGGTCTGTTATTTGACAGTGGCTGCTTCAACAGCTAGCTCTTATGGAAACTATGCGTGCGTCATTGCACACTTTTCAATTTGCCAGCAGAGAAATGTAGTTGAGGCAGCACTTTTTCTATAGAAAAAGCAGTTTAATGTTAACCTCAGCCAAGCCAGACTTAAACCACTGTCCATATTTGTGTGTTGAAGTACTGCATTAGGAAATAAGTGAAGCCAAGTAAAGAGAAAAAAAGAAATAAAAATATCAAGCAAAGGGTTGAAGCAGCTCAGAAATGTTGTTCTATTCCCTTCTCTGAACCTTCACAGTTTCATATTGTTTGATATGACCACCAAAGTCCATGGTTGTGTCTGTGAGAGTGCATTAACTTTCATGCTTCCCTAGGCCACAGAGCTCATCTTCTGCACTGTTACTGTAACCCACACATGCACACACACACACACTACAACTGTGGCTTTCAGTGATCCAGCTCAGCACACACAATTACTTTTTCTCAGTCTCTGTCTTTCTAATGCCTGCACACAACCAGTCCCTTATTCTCTCAACTGTACCCCGTCGATCCGGCCATCAGAAATGCACACAATGCTCTGTCAGACACGCAGAATTTCACTCATTTCTTCTTTTTCTCTCTCTCTTTGACGAACAACACACACACACACACACACACACACACACACACACACACACACACACACACACACACACACACACACACACAGAAGCATTGTTGTATATGTAGCTTCAGGTCAGGATTATGAGCTGAATCTTCCACTGAGCTGTACTAGTCTGCTTCTCCCTTCTAGGACATCCGACCTCTGAATCTCTCAGTTAAAAAAAAGAAAAAGCCTTTATGGTCATATTGTTAATGTGTCAGGAAAAATAGTAATGAAATGTACACTCAAATCTCTCTTTGTTCAGAATGGGACAGAAAGACTTTTCTTCCTAAATTCCAAACCAAGTCCAAGTTTAGTAAAAGACTTGATATTGAAATATGTAATTATATGCTTGGATGATTTACGATGCCATTTGTGGTAAGTTGCATTCCCTATCCAGACAGCAATGACGTTACTTAAAAGAACAGCCACCCTTAACCCACAGTTCGCTTTTACTGATGCTGTGGGAAAATCTCTGTGTGAATAAATCGATACAAGTCAGTTTCATGTTTTTTTTTTCCTCCCTCACAATCGTCTGCATGAGTGAATCCTTTCCAAGTCAGAACTCTAGGATGGCATTAAGACTGCCAGGGTTAGGAGTACTCTTCCCACTGGTGTCACTAAGACTAAGCATAGAAATGAGCAGAGGTGTGGACTCGAGTCACATGACTTGGACTCGAGTCAGACTCGAGTCATTAATTTTATGACTTTAGACTTGACTTGAAAAAATGTTCTAAGACTTGTGACTTGACTTGAACTTTTACACCAATGACTTGGGACTTGAATTGGACTTGAACCGGTTTACTTGAAAAGACTTGATATTTTACCCCAAATATAAAATTTAACATGCATATTATATAGAGATTGAAAATGTGACGTCATTCACGGGTAGAACCGCAAAGGATTCTGGGAACTCGTGGCAAGCGGTACTAGCGCACGCAGGCTTTCAATTGAAATCAGTTACACAGCGATAAAAAGAAACACAAAAATGTCAAGAAGCTGTTGTATTATTAACTGCAATAGCCGGTCGCATGACAGCCACGGGAAGCCGACGGGTAAAGAGATCGGTTGTTATCGGATTATGTCGTTGAAGAGAAATTGTTCGAGCCATGTTTCCGAAGTAACAAAGATGCGACGGATGGCCTGGATTGCAGCCATTCAAAGACCAAATATAACGTCCCAGAACACTCCAGCTCACAGGTTAGTCTGCTCCAAGCATTTACACGAAGGTCAGTCTGCTGTTGTAGTTAATGCGTCATTTTCATAACATAATTAGTGATATAGGTTACAAGCAAGTCTGGCGCTGAACAGAAATGGTCGCGCTATGCTCCTTTGTTTATTGTGCATAAATAGTGAATTGTCCTGACACAATATTGCGTTTCGCTTCTGTTATTATGGTACATTGACAAAAACATATACTTTTATTCACAGGATAAAACAGGTTTTTTGTATCACTAATTGCCCAGTACGATTACAGCATACAATATTATTGTCACTGCTACATTTCTGTGATGGGTACCAGAAATTATTTCCACTACTAATTAATTACCGTTGAGCTCAAAGGTCCTATTAATAAACGGTTAAGGAATGTGTATTTATGACGACGATTTGTGAGAGTGGTAAACTTATGATACGTACGATGGTCTTTACTTTCTACACGGTGCATTTCAAGGTCCTGTACCCATCCGTCGGTAAACTGTACCTGGGCTTGTTGCAGTGACCTGAAGTTACTAAACTTCATGAGTGTGTGCACTCACTCCAAGAGCCGTATGATTATAAATATGCATATAAATATGCTACGATGAGATAGCTGACTTCATCTAACTAGCAAATGTTGTCCAGGCTACGTTGGTGATACAGTTTTTTTTAATATGTATGATATTTTTGTCATGCGATTTTAAAGCTGGTCCTACAACCGCATCCAAGAATGACATGCAGCGTATCTCAGAACTGTCGGTGAAAATTATTCTTGGAGCTAAGTTTAATTGAGCTGCATTTTAAAGAGGTGCAATTTCACAATTTGTGTATATTTTCTAAGTTCACTATTTTGTCATGTGTTGAGAAAAACACAGATTTAAAAATTACATGGTCTAATATTTACATTTAGCATATAACTGCAACATTATTTTTTCGTTTTTTTTTTTTTTTTAAAGACTCGAAAGGACTTGAAATTCAAAGTTTCAGACTTGTGACTTGACTCGGACTTTTACACCAGTGACTTGAGACTCGACTCTGACTTGCCTGACATTACTTGAGACTTGACTTGAGACTTGAGGATAAAGACTTGAGACTTACTTGAGACTTGCAAAACAATGACTTGGTCCCACCTCTGGAAATGAGTGAGTGATAATTCTGCTCTCCTCTCTTGATAGCTACCATTCGTGTTCCCTGAAGCAAAGCAGTTAACTCACAATTTAGGCATAACCTAATAGTATACAAGTATGGTTATGACTGAAAGCTCTCAGGAGAGCATTATTAGATTTGAAGAGAATCTGAAATACAGACTGGAACAGTCAAAATACTGACACTTTTATCCATGATTCCCCCAAAGAAGTTGTTAGAAACCCCTGGCTGAGCGGACAGATTAGGAAAAAAGCAAGGGATTCCAATCAAAGAAATGAGATCAACTGATTACACTAAAGTGGTGCACTATGTTTGCGTGGGTGCAGTTGTGTGTGGACATGTGTTTGGCTTTATCCAACAGCAAGCGCAAAGAACCCTCTCTGCTTGTGAAATGCTAAAAGCGATGGTAAACATCTTACTCAACACAGCTGAAAGTATAGACAAGTGACCTCATTGTAACAGCAGTGTTAGACACATATGCAGATGTGCATACATGTGTGCAAGAACAGAAAAAGACACAGACATTCCGAATTTAATCTTTGTGACACAAAAATTAGACTCATTTAAATACATGAACTTGTTTAAACAATGACTGAATTTAAATAAGTTGAAACATTTGAAGGCTTTGCTCATATTTCCATCCATCACTTATCCAAAATAGGTCTACAGTACCTGCGTGCTAGGCACAATGTCTTTCTACCCAGCAACACTTTTTAGTTACTCCAATGAGATAAGATATATAATCTCTGCTCTGTCATTGCATTTGACAGACAGATCCTCCCTTTGCTCATCATGCCGAAACACCAGGATAGCAAACAACAAAAATGCTCAGCTTGAGAGTTCACAATGGGACTTCGCTAACCAGTGGGTGATGTCATGGTGACCGTCTTTTATCTACAATCTGTGGTTAAAATGTCCAAGTAAACTAAAAGCAGATTTTAAAGCCTGGTGCTAAAATAATGTTGGCCTCCATGGATACTTTTCCCCTTTATAACAACCGCACAGACACATATGGTTTTAACTGTGAAACTTTGATTGACAGGTGTGAAGACATAGGTAGCTATCATCAATGGCTGTCAAGGTCTTGTCAATGCTAATGCCAGTAACTGCCGTATTTGTATAATTTGTGGAATTATCCCACGAATAACAAGGTGCAGACCATGTAACCAGTTTATGTTTATGTTTTGGTGAGTGAAAGTCTTGTACTTTATTTTGTTACTTAGCACGAATTAGTGGTTGCATGTGTCTGTGAGTTCGACCCACACAGTTTATGAAGCTAGCTTAGCACCCAACCCTGTGATCAAAATTTGGTCACTTCTGGTTCCAACAGCCAATGCAATGGCAGCCAGACTGCTAATGTTGAGACTTTAACATTAGCAGTCTGGAGTCACTGTAGCTGTGCCAGTCTCTTATATACAGTTTATGGCCTTGAGCTAATCACAGTTCCATGCCCATTTAAATGCTGTTTGTGTGCAAGGCCACTGACTGACATGAGCATCCTTTGTCACAGTTCCCTGTGTCTCTTGGAATAACAGCTTAATAGCCTGATGGTGATTTAAACTGAGCATTAGGACAAATGAGAGGTGCTCTCACCTTGCTAGCCTCACTTACACTCCTCTCAATCTGATGATGGCATCTCAGCTCAGGGTTTGTGTAGTAATTTTGTGTACGTGCACGTGCACATTTGAGATTATTGGGTCTTGATGCCTCTCGGGGGAAATCAATGCCTTTTGCCCCCCGAAGGCAGTGCCACGCAAAATTAAAGGCACTCATTTGCACACACAAGAGCACGCATGCAGACTCACACGTCAAGAGTAGCCTTCGCTAATCTCTATTCTCTCACTTTCTTCACAGACACACACACACACACACACACAGGGATGAGCTTTAATCAGCTATTCTCTTTCAACTGTGTCCTGACGAAACCAGTCCACAGAATATTAAGAAGCTGTGTGTTTGCTTGTGTTTTCAAGAAGGCAATAGGAAGGGGGGACAGTATAGTGAAAATTATTATTATTATTATCATCTCACACTGATTACAAAAGTAGGGAGAGAATGAAAATACTGGATGTGGGGTAAAAAAAAGAGAGTGCACAAACGAGACTGTGAGAGTGTGACGCAAAAGGGAAAATGAAAGAACTGGGTCACATCTATTCTACTACTATTGTACCTATCATCACACTAAACACCTTCACTGACAACAGCAGTGGAATAGTACTGCAACTGAATGAGTGTGGAAGAATCCACTGAGAGAAGGTATTATCTACCTGCCTTCATGTTGGATCACAGACCGCACTTTGGATTTTATCCCTTCAGTGCGATATTAGATTCGGCAATGTACCCGTGATAAGTTGGACTGCCTGCCTTCAACACACAGCAAAGGATAATCATTTCGATCAGCAGCTTAAATCCGTAATATTTACTTTCGGTAGACTTGTTTAGCATCCAGTTTGTCAACCTCATAAATCTCTAGTAGCTTCTCTCTGCTTTTAACGGTTCACACTGTGCTTATGAGCCCTCTCTCCCACTGGGATTTCATTAAGTGTTGGTAGCCTGAAAATGAAAAGATCAAGCTTGCTCCTGGGACTTTGCCAGTTTAACGTCCCCATACCAGCTGGAAAAATAGTAGCGAGGGAAAGTGGTTATTATCTGGGTTTATAATATAGCAATGATACCCAGAAGAGTGTTACTACTATGATTATGGCTACGACGGGGCTGCAGATGAAGTCACAGCCAAGTGCTGTTGGCAACACACGAATCCTCGTAATAATAGCAGCGAAAACCTCTTGGGTATCACAGCTTTTATACAATGCTTGCCAACACATTTGTTGACTCCAAAGTTTCCCCTGCAGTAGCATATAGCCTGTACATCAGAAAAGGAGTCAGTAGGATGGAGAGGAAAATTCATTAGATGCATACCATGAGGCTGACTGTTTGGATGAGGGTCATGGCTTTATAATTGATGTGCTAATTATTTAATGACTGAATGGAAATGTGATGAGAGGAAAATGTACGCTTTTGACATTGAGCATAATACCTCAAAGCACACACTCAAATCAATTCAAAATCGAAGCTATTAAAAGTGAGTGGGTTTTCTACCAATACTCAGTAAGTGAGCTGAAGCTGAGTTCAATAAGAGCGTATTAAATCTAAGGGTTTTACATCGGCTTGCCAGTGGTATTGTAAATCAATGACAGTGACTTTAAATGGTAAAGTAAGGCTTAATTTACCTCTCTCTATCTGAAGGATGGATATTTAGATGATATTATTATAAATAAAATAATCTAACTGTCACCTGCCTGCTGTTCTTTTGGTCTTAGATTGAAGCTTCATCTCCTGCTTTCCATTCCCTTTATCATGTGGTGTCCCAAAATCCCAAACCTAATCCCAGCTCATTAAAGGCAGACAGGTATTGTTTTCATCTGGCGATAAAAAAAAAAAAAAAAAAAAAAGCCAGGAAAGAAACAACCCAATGATTCATTCTGGTCCCAAAATAATCATATCATATGCTATATCATGGATAAAAAACCATCTGGAAATTAAAGTTGGTATTTGGATTACTTTTACTTTTGTTGGTCCGTGATAGTTGTAGTACTGCAACTAACGTGTCTGCTGTTATTCGTGCAGCAACAGCTCCCCCTATCACAAGGCCTTAAAAGTGCACAGTGCGCACATACGCTTCACAAAGCAAATGATGTAATGTGTGTTTTCCTGCAGATAAAACTAATTAAAAGACAACAAAAGAAAAGAAGGTTTCAAGTGTTTACAGTTAAAAACAGGAGGGGGCTGTTTTAATAGCTTCTATTTCCTTTCCTTTTCTCAGATGGTGGACTTTGAGACAAAAAGGTCATACACTCTGAAGGTGGAAGGATCCAACCCTCACATTGACCCCCAGTTCCTTGCCTGGGGCCCTTACAAAGATGAAGCCACAATAAAGGTACAGATAAAAACAACAAATATATGACACGAGTTTGAGACTTAAAAAAAAAAAAAAGACAAATATCAGAGAAACTCCCTTACAGGTTGTTGCTTATTGTGTGTTTATGCTCGTAGATATCAGTGGAGGATGCAGATGAGCCTCCTGTCTTTATAGCTTCAAGTTACACTTTTGAGGTCGAGGAGAATGCCCCTCCAGGCACTCCGGTGGGGCGAGTTCATGCTAAGGACACTGATGTTGCCAACAATCCTGTCAGGTAACAGAGATGTTCACGCTATAAAAACACACAAACACGTTAATTAAGACAGGCTTGTGGCAGTGAAAGAAACTGCCTTTTCACTGTGGAACATCACAAAAATAAAACAAAAACTTTCAGCCTTCATTCAGCCACACTGAGCAAACAATATGACTCACATCAGCCTAACATCATATGATGTTAGGCTGTAGAATATTTTATTTAATATTATCTATTAAAGATGTTTTCAACAGAGCAAGGATGCAAAATAAGACAAAGGCATAACAAGACTCATTTTGTAAAAATGGATTTAGACTATTAGACTCTCAAAATAGTACAAAACGAAAACACTGCATGCTATATGTATTTCGTATTGTAGTATATATGTATTTTGTTTTTAATCTATTAGTTCGTATGTGTAATGCCGATAACTCATGAGTCCTAACTTTCTGTATAGGTACATGATCCCTCGGTACACAGATGTAGAGCAGTTCTTCAGTATAAACGCAGAAGATGGCATGATAACCACAACAAAACCACTGGACAGAGAAACACAGCCCTGGCATAATATATCTGTGTCAGCTACAGAGATTGGTATGTATGCACTCTGAAATACAAGACAACTGGGACTGATTCTGATGTGTGGTAAATGAGTCCCTATAGATCTGTTAAATATGGCCTACACAGACACACTTCTATTTATCATTATATGCATAGCAAAAGTTAATATATATACAGTTTGGACTCATAGACCCTTATGATACAATTGAATGTGAAGTGAAACAACACCTAAGTGCAAATTTTATTTTATTTTCAGCCATTCTGGGAGTTAATGAGCTTCTCCCTGTGTTTGAACTTAGCCTTTGTGTCATTTCTGTTACTGAAACCACACACGCTGATGTAGTATGAGAAGAAAAAGTCAAACAAGAACAAACAGATGGAAAATTCCCAGATAGCCACCAGGCTGTACATTTGCTGGCATCCGAAGCCCGGGCTGTCGTCCTGTGGTGCTGGATACACTCCATGACATCTTATGTACAGACTTTAAGTGGATTCAAGCTGCGGGCTGTAATTTTTTTCTCCTCTTGGTGGGACTAAAGTTAACCCTTTTGCTATGTTTGTCAGCAGCAAAAAGCCTAAATCTTGATGAACTAATTACATGTCTGGAATCAGAGGGGGTGAACTGACTTCACGCTTTACAGCTGAGACTTAGTGGTATCATTCTGATAAGTGTACCCATCTATAACTCAGTGGAATGTGTCTAATGTTAGTGTATGCAACTAGCCAGAAATGAAAACTAAGATCTGCTACACTGAGCTGGCTTTTGATAAATGTTAATTGTATAAGGGGGCAAAGAACAAGTAGAGAAAAAAGGCAACAACAAGACTTTAACTATTATTATTATACCTAAACTGTTTTCCTTAATTTTAATTGTTTTTTTTAAATGAGCTTATTTTTTAGTTTACTTTACATGAAAATTAGAATTTTGGTGAAAACTCCACAGAAATGAAAAGAGAAGTAAATACAGTTAAAGCACCGCTATAACTTTTAATTATGAGCTCCACCCTAACAGTCTACTGTAGTGCATACGTGGGGAAGAAACAGGGGAGATGCCAGTCAACCCACAGGCCCTCTGGAGCTTTCCCTCCCTGGCTTTATCCCCAACAACCCTCCCTCAAGCCACAGAGGCCCCACCCTGGTATTCTGTGGTTGGGGCTCAAACTAGCAGAGTGCTGCGTGGTTTCCCTGTGGTGTGCTAGACGCCAGACGGACAGATGGAAACGGACTTGCCGCCCACAATGCTAGGACCATTGCAGGCTATGCTAACCACATACAGACCCTGGGAAGCTAAATAAATGCCTAGTAATGACAGGGTAGTGGAAAATCACACTGACTAAAATTGCAAATATGCAAGGCAGTACAGCACTGAAATGGATGGGTTTTCTTTTTTAAAGATGAAAAGCAAGAAAAGTGCACTCCATCTTTCTGAGTTAATATTCTGGATGTTGTATTTTTTGTGTCTATTTTGGCTGTTTAGACATCATTCTGTCTGCATCACATTTTTTTTTCTTCATTTAATCTTCAGCAGGCATAACTTGACATTTCTGGGAGCTGCAACTAAATGAGTGCCATTCTGTTTGAGTGTATTTTTTTTGATGTCTCAGAAACTCGTCTATAATTTTTGCAAATCAAAATAATAAATAGCTGGCTGAGTGGCTGACTGATTGACAGGCAATTTAGATGAAAAATATTCACAGTCTTTCCATTCACTCGATGCCAAATGCGGATTACAATACAGACACACAGACAATCACAAATAATTCACATAAAAATGACATTGTGGCTTTAATAACTTTAACACTGCTTTGAATTTTTATATGGAGCAAAATACTGATGATTTTGCACTGCACTGTGTGTACTATACATGCAGGGGGCCATCACCAAGACACCAAAGTGCGGGTTAACATCAAAGTGAAAGATGTTAATGACAACCCTCCAGAGTTCGCGACCAACAATGAGGTCCTCATGTGTGAAACTGTCGCACCGGGAAAGGTGAGGCTTTCTGTGTGAGATGATAAATTTTTTTTTAAATGCACGTGTTTGGTGGGATGATGGTGAAGCTAAATGTATCCAGAAACAGTATTTACATTCATTTGTTTCCTTCCAATTGCATTTTAATTTGTTTGTATTAGGTCATCGAAACATTGAGCGCAGTGGACAAGGATGAGATGGCTTACAGGCAACACTTCACATTCAACCTTGCTCCAGAAGTTGCTCATAACCATAACTTTTCCCTCAAAGACAACAGAGGTAGATGACCTTTAAAATATTTTCTCCATCTCTTCCAATTCTTCGCTCCCCCCCCCCCGCTTTTTGATTGTTTCCCCTTCCTCTTTCCATTCTTTTCTTTAGCCAGTCTAACCGTTTCTTCATCTGCTGTCTCCTTCTCGCTCTCTCTCCCCCTTTCACTCAGATTAGATCAAAGCATAACCAGATGGAGGCTTACAGTACCTTGTAGAAATCAGCAGGTGCTCTGAATTTCACACGCACATGAATGCACACATGTCCTGCGGGCTGTATTAATTGCAGTGGGGTCTCTGTCCGTCTGTACATACATCTTCGGGGGCCAGCTGATTGAATTAAGTTTTGTTAGTTCTGGGAGCAAGATGAAAAAAAAGGAAAAGAGAACGAGGTAATCCGGAGAACACTACTATAGATTTAAGCCACATGATACTGAAAAAAAGGTTGTTTCAATAAACTGCAATATGGAAAATACAGGTATTTTAGGTGGATGAGTAAAATTACATTTTAAGAATAAATCACTCCAAAATAATTGGATAGACTATAGTACATATGTAAAGACCTTTATTTAATCCCATAACAACCTTTATTACATTAAACACTGGAGAAGTTCAAGTGTTTCTTCAGTTCAATTCAATTCATAAAGCACCAAATCACAACAGCAGCCACTGGAGGTGCTTTATAGAAGTAAGGTAAGGTAGGAGACCCTAGAATAATACAGAAAACTCCAACCATCACATGGCCCCCTGTGAGCAAGCACTTGAAGACAATGGGAAGGAAAAACGTATTTTTAACAGGAAGAACAACAGGCAGAACCAGGCTCAGAGAGGAGCAGCCATCTGCTTTGACATGTTGAGGGTCATGGAAGGAAGACAGGTCAAAAAGAAAAACACGCTGTGAAAGAGACTGATAATAACTATTAATTTAATGCAGAGTGGTGTATAAACACATATTTATGAAAAGGGTGAGTGGACAAGAAACACTGAGTGCAACCAAGAGAGAATTCAGGGTCACCTGATCCAGCCTTAACTATATACTTTATCAAAAAGAAAAGTTTTAACACTAATCTTGAAAGTAGAGTCTCCCAAATCCAGACTGCAAGCTGATTCCACAGAAGTGGAACCTGAAATATCAAGGCTCTGCCTTCCATTCTACTTTGAAATATCTCAGGAACCACAAGTAAACCAGAAGTTTATTTTTCATTTGAGGTATCCGTCTCATTTCCTCAGGAAAGGGGCTGTTTCTTCCATCAGCACTGCTCTATGTAGTAGTACATAGAATTCCACTGTAATGTGTAGCCTTTAATCAGCCTCCTCACTGAATAGAGTAGGGGTGGGATGCACAAACGGACCCACTCTGAATGGCTGTGGGAAAGCAGAAAGAGTGGAGAAGAGAGAGGACAGGCGAAATGCACCCCGTGCATTTCTTGCATTCTCAAACTAACCGAGCCCGAGTCCAATCTAAACTCACCTCACAGACCCATACATTTCTTTTCAACTAAATGTTCCTTTTCTGTGATTTTTTCCTGTTCTTCACTCATTTCGCCAGCTGCACAGAGAAATCAAGAGTCGTAGCATGCGTTTTAGTTTTCCTTCCTTTTCACTGCTGAAATTACATATTGACCAGCCCTATTATTTATAGAAGAAGATGTGAAATACTGAAGTACAAAGCAATAACAAGTGGAAATGTGATATGTGTTGAACTAAGATTTATATTATCAGAAGTCTAGGTGTGTTCTTAAAATGAGCAGCTTGAAATGTGTGCGATTTCTATCATTGAAGAACACTGCAAAAGGGTGACCTTTTCAGTACCACACGGTAACAGAAACGCAGACAGACAGAAAAGAGTCCAGAGCCTCTCAGAGGACTGAGAAGCACGCACCTGCACACTGCATCACACATACAACTTTCAGACAGTGGCTGTGTTGGCAGGAGGCAACAAATGACATCAGTAACAGAAAGATGTTTCTATCGGGGAGTGGGGTTTGGAGTAACTTTCATAGCTTTTGGCTAGAAGTTATGAACCTTTTTTTTAATCTTCCTTTTCTTTTTCCTGTAATGTACTGGAAGTGACATGTAACATGTTTTTTTGCATGACTCAAAGATTTTATATTGTAAATCTACAGTAAAGCTTACAGTGAGTCACCATTTGACTTCTTTGTAAACTCTCTGGAAATGTTAAGAGATTTCACGGAAGTATAATTCTTAGATTGTCGTTACACCTGATCACACGTAAAGAACAACTGGGAAGCATGAAAAGAGAAAAAAAATGATGAATTTAGGAACAATCTGCATAACCTGTAGGTTTTTAGGAAACACAAAGCAAGATGGAAAAATAAAGGTGGATTATTAAAAATGACATGCAGTGATAAAAAAAAAAAAATAGAACAGAGCTTGAAAAAAATTGCTGTCTGTCCTAAATTTTGTAGGTTTTAGGGTTAAATTCATACTAAATTTAACCTCCAAGAGGAGATCTGTCTGCATTTTATACCTTATTATTATACATCAGTAGTTTGTACATTTTTAACCTGTATGGCTTTGTTATGTATTTTAATATACAAGTTAGACACTGTTTTTCCTGCGATATAGCCTCTGAAATGCCTCATATTGTGTAATCCTCTGTTGGTAATAAAATATAAATGCGAAAGAATGGCATGGGAGGGATGGAAAAAAGGCAGACAAAAGAGGGTACAAAGGCAGAGCCAGCAAGTTGGTGTCGTAACAGCAATAACTGGTCTTTGATTACTTTTGAACTGATGAATGGACCCACTATTAAATATAAATCTAATGTCATCAAAGTCACACCTCATTGGCTGCTGTGTTAGGGCAGCAATAGTTGTGTGTGTGGACAATGCTAAAGAAGAAAAATGTGTGCAAAGGTGGATTATGTGAGTTTTTGCACATAAAAGCCAAAACATTCAGCAGCATGTGTTTTTTATAGTCCTTTGGAAGTTGAACAACCTTCCATCATTTCATCACATTCACCACCTTATTTCTCTCTCCATCTACAGACAGCACAGCCAGTATTTATGTGCTCCGTAAAGGATTCAGTCGTCTCACCCAGGATGTTTACTACCTTCCCATCGAGATAAACGACAACGGTATTCCCGCTATGAGCAGCACCAACACCCTGACCATCAGAGTCTGCTCCTGTGACAGCAAAGACACAATTCTGTCTTGTAATGTGGAGCCCTACGTCCTTCCTGCTGGTCTTAGCACTGGAGCCCTGATAGCTATACTGGCTTGTATTGTCATTCTGCTTGGTAAGGAACAAAATTCTTAATTCTTGAGGGGGGATTACTAAAATATATGACATTTATTCATTCCTGGATCAAATTTTAGGGAGGCCACTCTAAAATTGCATAGGGTGTGTTTATAGACTGAGCCATTTAACTGCAAACCTTTCTAGTAATACCAAAAAGGTTGACATTTACTTTACACTGAGGTGAAACATCAGCAATTGACTCAGGCCGCCTCCTATTTTTGACTCCTCATTCAAACTGTGCTGCATCGTTTGATCTTCTTAAGAGTAGAGGTCAAGGAATCACTTATGTATAAGCACTTACAGAATCACTCTCATACCCCATCCATGCATAATCACTTAGTGTGGGTTCGCACATTGTACTTGGAAATGTTGCAATAGCAGGGCTTGACATTTACTTTCATCTCCAAGGACCACAGGTGCCCCACACTGAAAAATTTGGGAGTACATGAAGAACTTTAGTAGTGCAGTAAAAAATAAAAATGTATCCATTAAAGTAAGATCAATTATTCACAGCCAAATTATTAAATTAATTTGAACTGTTTTTAATATGTAACTATTTATATAAAAAGAAACGGTACAAAAAATATTAACATTTGACTTTTAATGTTTTTTAGCCTTTTCCAGAGGTTTCTGGAGAGTTTAGGAGGCAAAGCCACAGGGATGCATTTGTAGGGTTTTTTCATAGTCAGGGTGTACCTATTAGGTGGATGGAAGAGCTTGAAAGTACCACTTTTGTCAGTGTTTAAGCCTGCTGAAAAGGTAGTTTGGTAAAGGCTTTTTTTTAGCCGCTAAGGTTTTGATTGTGCTTACAAGTAACAAGCGCAGCTGTCAACTAAAAAAAAAAAAAAAGAAAAAAAAAACAGTATCTTTCACTTCAATTGGTCTCCATTGCCGCCTCTTTGCTGCCTACTGTATGTGTCAGACAGAAAAGCTGCAGCTCAATCATAAGAGAGCAGCGATAGTCGCTGTTGTATTGTTATCCTTTATGCACAGGAAATATATATATATATATATATATATATATATATATATATATATATATATATATATATATATATATATACACACATATAAAGGAGGGGGGAACAACTAAGCTGTAGTGCCTCTGCACCTCACTGTACAATACCTTGTGCAATACTTTTTGTAAATAGTCAACAGTGCAATAGACTCAATACTTGAAATGTGCAATTCACTTGTATTTTTATTTTTTATTCCTATTTATTCTATTTATCCCCTTTGTATATTTTATTTATATTTGTCTCTGTATTTATATATGTGTGTGTGTGTGTGTGTGTATATATATATATATAACAGTTCTGTAACTGTAACTTTGGTCGTTGCTGTGCTTTTTTTGGAAGTCGAATTTCCCAGAGGAACCCACCCGAGGGATTAATAAAGTTCTATCTTATCTTATCTTATCTTATCTTATATATACATACACACACTGTCTGCTTGGGTTGAAATTTTTTTTATTACAACACACATGCACACAAGACAGTTCTTTAGAGTACACACACACACACACACACACAGAAACACATCTATTTTTAGCCTTATATCTCATCATAAATATGCTTTCAAAACAGAAAATCTTTCACAAGCCATTAGCTGATTCTTCAACCTTAATTAACACTGCATTTTACACAGAGTACAACACATTTGAAAACCTTTGACGAGTTTGACATGTTGATGACAATTTAGAATTAAAATGGCATGCGTGTATAACATAATACAATAATGATATGAATTAAAATGTCCAAGGTGCAACCTCCCACAGTGCACACTAATTATCCACGATTAACTTGTCTACTACCTGTAATCATGAAGGTTTTTGTAAAATGTTTTTTAAATGGAAATATAAACCCTTGCATTTTTGTTTTCTATTTGGCAGCAATAGTAGTGTTGTTTGTTGCACTGAGGCGTCAGAAGAAAGAGCCACTGATAGTTTTCGAGGAGGAAGACATCCGGGAGAATATTATCACTTATGATGACGAGGGAGGCGGTGAGGAGGACACAGAGGCTTTCGACATTGCCACACTGCAGGTAAGGGTGAGAGGACGAGTGGCAATAACCATCTTGGTATTAAAGATAAAAGTCTATGGGGAAAAGAGGAAATTGAGGGTCTGCTGCTTCAGCTTCAGGCAGGTCAAAAGCAATCTGTGACTGTCAGTTTCTGCTTATGCATATAAACATTACACTAAAAACCTACAAGTACTTAAGGTGGAATATTAACCAGATTTATCTGCCAGCAGATAAATACAATTCTTACGTTTGTTCATTCTCTGCAATATACATCTGTAAGCTTATAATTGATGGTAGTGTCCTTTCTCTCTTTCTCTGACTTTTCAGAACCCAGATGGTGCCAACGGTTTCCTGCCAAGAAAGGATATCAAACCAGAACTTCAGTATCCTATCAGGCCCGGCATTGGCCGTCCTGCAGCCAACAGCGTTGATGTGGATGACTTCATCAAGACTCGAATTGCAGAAGCTGACAGTGACCCGACTGCACCTCCTTACGACTCCATTCAGATCTACGGCTATGAAGGCAGAGGATCATTGGCCGGGTCATTGAGTTCCCTCGAGTCTGTCACAACAGAGTCCGACTTGGATTATGACTATCTGCAGAGTTGGGGGCCGAGGTTTAAGAAGCTGGCAGATTTGTACGGGACCAAAGACTGCTCCATTAATGATGCTGATGATGGTGAAGACTCTTAACAGTGGTCTCACTGAGTGGACGCCTCCCCGATTTCTGATTTCTTGATTCCATGAGGATTTGTTAACTGAGGGTTAACACTCCCCAGTTCCCAACTGTTACCAACTACCAACTGATCAGTTCATGCCAATTAGTCAACAAACGTTAACAGCTCCCCCTTCCATGGCAACGCTCCAGTCCTCCAAAATGATTTGTCAATGGACACATTGTGAACACCTGGACATGAAACACTCCCGGTTTTCCCAAATCTTCCTTGTCCTTTCTGTGTCTCTTTCCCTCCTTCTATTTCTACAGACTTGAACATTGCAGGGCTTGGAGATTTGCTATGTCAGCAATTTGTCTGTTTGGGAGTAATTTGATGGAAAAAATGTTGCTGTATGGTCAAAATGACTTGCTTTTAGCAAAATGTTTAGTTTATTAGAGGTTCTATATACTTTTGTGGACTGGATTCACATTCTTCTTTTATGGTTGTTGAGGGAAATTTTATTCCCTTGAAAGGTTTCTGCGTGGAGTACATCCCCTTTGTTGATCTCTCAAAGACAAAGAGGAAGGGAGAGAAATAAATTAAAGGAAGAGCTTGTTTGGATTCCAGCAACTGCCTGATGTTATTAAATAGAAATAAAATGTACAGATGTGTTAGTAGGGTCAAAAATCAAATGGAATGATTTTGCCGACATGTCGTGTGTGCCGAATTCAGCAGGTACTGTCGTTTTGATGGCATGACCGACTCTGGGTTGTTGATACTGTGAAGATGCTCACAGCATCTTCACAGTATGGTGGCCTTATAATAAATAAACAACAACTCCAGGGGTAAAAACACAACAAGAGTAAGGAGTAAGAGAATGCTATCTTCAGTAGCTACACAAAGACAAAGGAACACACAAGGACTGAAAATGCTACACAGATACAATTTTTCTACTCTCAAAAAGAGACAGACTCAACAAGGATTCAATTTTCAAACTGTGGATGATTCTTTGTTTTCATTCTTCACTGCAGAGAAGACCTGAAAAGAAAAAGCTGCCCTTCTCCATGCCCTCGCCCTGTGTCCCCATTCCTCACAACAACAATCACTCCCCATACCGAGTCTACCAACGAATGATCACTTCCTCATTTGGAGTCCACTGATGATGATCAGTCACAATGAGTACAAACCTGTGAGCTCTAAAAATCGCCTTAAACTTAATAGACACTCTTGCAACGCAGTGCATTCTCTTTTTTTTTCTCCTTTTGTTTCTTTTTGTAACTTGAGACGTATATTCAGAAAGCAAACTATTCTCCATGTTAGGTGTGTACAGAGCAACGTGCTGACGTGATATATCACTTTGAGGATCCAACCTGCGCCCCGCACAGTCTTTAGATGGGATGTACTGAGTCTGCCAGCACAGTAAATGTAGATTGGTAAAATGTGCATTGTGTCTTTTTCCAGTACCGTGCACGGCATGTTGGCGGCAACATCTGTTGTATCAACATGTGTTGCTATATAGAGATAACAACACTGGAAAATAACATAAGTATGTTTTCAGAACCACATTTGCTGAGGCTGAAACCAAAACATCCTTTTTAAATGTGTAGGTTCTTGGTCAATCTCTTTTTTTAAATGTTATTATATTATTATGATTATTATTGTTGTTTTCTATTCTTATTGTTATCATTATTATAACTGTTCTTTTACTGGCTGCAGCTACATGGGAAGAAATTTTGGTTTAACTCTTTGCAGCTCAGATTTACTATCTGTACAGTTGCCTAAACGTGGAGAGACTACACGGTATTCTAGTCTCATTTTTAGGCGGCCGTAAGAAATGTACTGCTTAAAGTTAAACAGACTTGGTTTATGCCTGTGTCCATACAACCTCTCATTTCTTTCATTTTTGTTTCTCTTTTCATTGTTTGGCATTTCTTTGTTCTTTCTCCCTGTTCAAGAGGAAAACTAGCAATCTGTGTTTGTTGCAGTGAGAGAACGCCTCGTTTTTATTCTCTGTCAAGTTTTATGGTACCAATTTGTACAATTTTAAAAGTTCTTATTTTAGTATACATGCAGAATATTCCAGTATTACAACAAAAACGTGTTAAGAAGATAAAGATTAAAAAAAAATGTTACAGCATCACACTTATATTTTCTGAACATTGTACTGTTGCTTTACTATGTGCTTCAATCTCCGAAGCAAAAAAAAAGAAAAAAAAAACCTTTGAAATAAATGCTCTTTTTATAAAATGATACTGGACTGTGTTTGGGAGTCAACTTTGTGTTCACTTTGGAAACTGCAGTCCTTTCTTTTTTTTTTTAAATTAGGAACATGTAGTCTTCTAAATATGTATATATAAAAACAAAATCACATTTTATGTTTGGACCCACTCAGTTTGAGTCAAATGCACAAAACTCATTATTTCTATGCTTAAAAGAAAATAAATGAAGTCATAATTGTAAGCTACTCATCATATTAAAAACATATCTTCAGACCAACTTCAGTTCTATTTCAGTAAAATCCTAATAAAGACATACCTAAAGCTGGCTCAACTTTTGCTACTGACCTACAAACAGATGTAGTTGATACTAAACCACAGAGCTGAAAAACACACTGCCACAAACATAAGTTCTTCTGTTATTTTAACTTTATGACTTGAGAGTAATAACATGGTAACAACTCTCTAACAATGCACTTAAGCACAATGGTGCTTGGAGCCCAACACTTGGACCTCATTCATTATTATCAGGAATTGATTAGTATCACCCATTGGTTACTGAACCCCATCCTAAAACTTAAAGCAGTGCATTCTAGCCTTTGCCAGATTAAGGTCAGATTTACTAAACAGAGCAAATTAGCATGAAGTCCCAAACACACTAATGGGAATGTAAAGTCCTGTCATGGGACCTACTAACAACGCACTAATTTATAAACACAGACATGGCCAGCTCATTTCAAAAACGACCATTGTAGACAGCCGAGAGCACCCCTGATTAGCGGCTCAAAAATGACCTGACCAAGGAACGAGCAATCTGTTTATCAAAACAACATAGTACAAGTATAGATTTTGCATGCATGGCAATACAGATCAATGTGACACCACTGAAGGGAACAGATAAAAGCCAAAGTCTTCAATTGGACAATGAGGGATACTGTCTGTGGCCTTGGACCATGGGGTGCTACTCTCTGTATAACTCTGACAGCTCCATATTTTTCCAAAGAAAGGTAAACATTTAAGGTCTTATCATGACCAGTGTTCAATGTAATGAAGTTACTGCTATAATCCTACATTTACACTGTGCACATTGTTCTTCCTTTTTATTTTTGTTTTTCTCCAACAGCAGTTTACGCGCACTGATACTCATTTAAGTCAACGAGAAGAATTTGACTCGCAGCCATTTTAATGGGGAACTATTCTCCCTCGCCCAGCAACACTCCACATAAACTTTTGTTCTTTTATGACACTGAGGACTAGAAATATGCAAGGCACAGCTCTAATCATTTAGGCTTAGGACTCAGTAAAGAACTACAGGACAAAGACAAAATTATGGCACCCCACTAAGAGCTCCGAGCCATCCACCCACTGCAATTATGTGCTCATTCTGATAACGTCTTGCTCCAGGAATTATCACAGCTACAGCAGGCCCAAAAAACATGCTTTAGCATACACTGTGTAATAAAGTGTTACCAAAAAAAAAAAAAAAAATCAGTTTCATTTAAAAACTCACCTTCATAACAAACACATGTGCATTCTTCTCAGCAAAGATGACTGTGACCAAACCTTTCAGTTCAAGTTTAGTGTGCACACAGACAGCAAATCTGGCCCTTGGTCTTTTAAAACTGCATGTGATACGTGCAGGACAGATCGGAGCATGGAACAGAGTTCATACAATAGTGAATAGTCGCTTGCCCTTAGAGACGCTTGCCCTCACATATGAACTTGTTTTATCTACCTTTCTTACTCTAATAGGAAACATAAATTACAAGATGAACTTTATTTTAAATCAAACACAACCTTTGGAAAGACAGTACTGTATTTATTCACAATCAAAATCAAATGGCAAGCACACATGCAAACACATACACTCAAAATATACAGACAAACATAGAGAGAATTCATTCACCAGCTCCAAAGGGAGCACCACTGGGAAAGGTCAGGCAGCACTTTGGATGAGCAACAATGGAGAGGGCATACTGTGAAAACAGAGAGAGGCACAAGGATGACACAAAGGAAGATGAGAATTAAAAACAAGGAAATAGATCAGGGAATGACAAGGGTGGAACGGAAAGGTCTGGTGCAGAAATGTTATACCTTAGCTGTTGCAGATGCAGTTTTGTTATCGATAGCTGTTTAGACTAGACGAAGAGAACCGACATTTACATTTAGAAAACCAATAAGAGATGTTTTCATATTTTGCAGAAAAATACTAAAAATATTGATTTGTTATAACTGATGGATACTGAGCTGAGGGCACATAGGGAGCTCCATGTATGAAGGCAACTGCTTCAAAAATTTTTCCAGAAAAGAGACAAACTCAAAGATAAGGACTATCAAGTTTAGCTGGTTAAAGCAAGAAAGAACAGCAAACGAGCTAAATGTGCCCTTTGTCAAGCATGTAATCAGATATGTTAGAAGTTTAAATAACCAGAAGAAGAACAGCATATCATCGCCCTATGTAGCTTCATACACAAATACATTTAGTAGTATGTGTGCAGTATGATGATGATTAAGAGTACTGACTTTGACTTTGAGGTTACTAAGATTCAAACTCCTTTTTTTTTTGGTACCCTACCTTCTGTATTTATCTTTTTTTTTTCCTCTTTTTTTGTTGTTGTTCTATTTTGTTGTTACCCCTTACCCCCTGTATAGTGTTTAAAGAAAAATAATAAAAAGAAAGTAAAAAGAAAAAAAGAAAAGAAAAGAAAGAAAAGATTCAAACTCATCAGAGATTTTTAGTGGATGCACAAATAATTAGAGATGGCACAATACCACTTTTTATGTCTAATACAGCAGTAATTTGCCTTTATCTGTGAAGTCCTATACTGTGAAAACTAAATATGCTGACATTAGTCGGTACCCCTTGTTTCCACCATGCTGATACACTAAGGAATGGTCAATGGACATTGAAGCTCTGCTAGCAGAATTGCAGAGCCACACACTTTGGGCAAAAGACAGAAGCAGCAGTTAAAGCAGAGTGATTGATTGCAGTTAAATAAGTTATATTTATGATATAAAGATTGGTAATATCCTCCTAGGCTCAAACAAATGAGGATTAAAATCAGTGAGAAAGACAAATGTGACCTTCAGCACATTTTGGTTGAAGGTAATTATTGTGTGCAAGTTTAATTACATTTTGATCAATACTATAGTACAAGTCGCAATTCTTGTATATTGCAAACATACAGACATTAGCTGCCTCTCAATGGCATTAGCTCATTGGTCCAATGCCTGGATGAGCTAAAGATTACAGTTATTTAGAATTTCAGACTGTGTGCATTATTGACTCGACTGACACGCTTTGCTTTTAAATACTAGCATTAGTGTTATAGTAGATACACAGTTATTGTGACACCCCTAGAAATAAAAACAAATGACAAAGGGATGAGTAACTTGTGCAAAAAATAATTCTTATTTTGATTTCAAGTGGTTATCCTTGTCGTTTAGTTTGTCTCCACACAGCAGGCCTTGTGCTGCAATACCCTGGTCATTTGAACACTGTGGGAATAAAAAAAGGATGATTCAGCAGCTTCAGTGAGAGAAGAGTGGAAAAATAACTGCAAATCACTGAATGTGGTAGTCCTAGTTCGCACGCTTTCAAATAATATTTTCCCTTTCATCCCATTTACCATTAAACTTCTTAGATGAGCTTTTGACCTACATGTGTAATTTTAAAAAATATCTGATGGAAACATGTTTGAGCTGAGTTTCAATCTGCAGCTTAACCAAACATAAAGTTGCAATCTTGCGCAAGATTAACACAGTGTGGCTAAACGCTGGAGCTAAGGTGAGAAGATATGCGTTATCACGATAATTAACTGCTTTAAATTTTAGGCGTTGCACACTTTTACTCTTCTCCCCTCTGTTTACTTCCCTTTATCTTGGTTTTAAGAACTTCTGGCATCTGACACAACCCCTGCTTTATCTCAGTTTCTTTATTATTTTGGCTCGGACCACTCACCTTCTCCTCACAGTTATGTTTTTATCCTCTTCTTTATTCTCTTTTATCCCCCTTCTCTTTCTATTCATGTCTCCCTGCCGCTCGCTTCTTACTCCACAGTTAAGATAATTACAGTTCATTCTGTGTCAGTGTGTAGGGGGATCCCAGCCTGGCTGAAGCCTGATTAGTTTCTAATCATGAAGTGGCACTTGAGTAAACAGGGAAATATTCTTCCCGTCACTCCAGAGAGGAGAGATGTCTGTGAGTGAAATCGTTTGTGTACAAGCTGGATGGATGTCCTTGGGTACACTACAAACAGACAGACAGTAAGTTAATTAACCAGTCACACAGCCAGTCAGTAATGTAGTTATTCATTCAGTTTGCCAGGGCGTCTGTAAGTTGGTTAGGTGCATGGGGAGTGTTTTCTATCAGCTGGATGTCCTTGAATGCACTGAAAACAAGCACACAGTAAGCAACCATTCACATGTAAAATTAACCCATCAGCCAGTCAGTAAGGTAATAAGTGAAATGCTAATTTAGTTAGTTATTTAGGGAGGCCACCAGTTCCTTGATAATTAAGAGAGCTTCTACATATTCAGTTAAATTGTTTGAATAGTCGTTCAGCATAAACTTTCACTCATGCTGAAAAACTGGTCCAAAAATCAAACCTTACCTCTGTCACGGTTCTGGGTCATGTTGACCCAGCTTTCTGTTTTTCATGCTTTGGTGTTTTTCTAGATTATGATTTATGATTTGATTAATCAGTGATACTGTTTTGATTATGATTATTATTTAGTAGGCTTTGGTCAGTGTCAAGTCTGTCTCTCTCTGTCTAGTCCGTGTCTTAGTAAAGTGAGTTTTGTTTCCTGTTTTACTTTGAAGGTTCTTGTTCCTGTCTGATGTCAGTGTTCCGGCTTTGCTCTCCCTGTTTCGTTAGGTCTTATTTCTCCCAGCTGTGTTCCCCTTCTGTCTCTAATTCCTTGATGACTCCCTCAGTGTATTTTAGCCCAGTGTGTCTTTGTGTCAGTGTTGCGTCGTTAACGTCTGTTCACCCTCGCGTCCTCTGTGTGTTCCATTTGCCAGCATGCCAACCTGTCTAGTTATTCTGTTCACCCAGTTTAGTTAGTGTTTTTCCTGTTCAGTTTCATACCAGCAATAAAGCTGTGTGCTTTGAGTTACTTCCGCCTCCGTGAGTCCTGCGTTTTGGGTTCTCTCCTCCTGCCTGCCTACACACAGACATGACAACCCCCCCTCATTAACAAAAAAAACAAAAACAACAACAACAACATAACTTTACCATGGTGAGCGGGATTTTCTAGGAACTATGTTGACAATTTTCTTCTGGTACTGCAGGGTTACCTATGCCCAACTGGTCCTGAGTGAGGAAAGCTTATGGGCCAACAACAGGTCACACTTCCTAGCCTTTTTGTCCTAGCTTGGGAATTTCATTGCCTACATGTTGTTCTATTGTTGGACTGCACCTTTCACAGATTGTCCACAAAAGACCATCATTTTCGAGCATAAAACTGTGCATTTGGTACCAGGACACCCTAGACCAGCGGTCCCCAACCTTTTTTGCGCCACGAACCGGTTTATGCCCGACAATATTTTCACAGACCGGCCTTTAAGGTGTCGCGGATAAATACAACAAAATAAAACTAGTACCGGTACCGAAAAAAAGAAGATTTATTCATAACACACGTGAAAAGACCCAGGAAAACAGAGTTAACGATAAAAATGATAACAAAATAACGCTGAAAACTGATAAAAACCCTTAAAACCATACATTTCACACCTGAGCCTCAACTCTCGCGGCCCGGTACCAAACAACTTACAGACCGGTACCGGTCCGAGGCCCGGGGGTTAGGGACCGCCGCCCTAGACCATAGGTTGATTTTGTAATTCCATCACAAGACCTATGACTCTAGTATTGGACCCTAAGGTACTGCGCTGTCAACCGATCAACTCCTAATGATGAGATGTATCAAGACGAGGATCACAAAGTGCTTCACAACAAAATAAAAGTGCATAAATAAAGTACTGATGCACTTTTGCACAACATAACAGACTATAGTCATGTAAAACACAGCAGACCATATGCAAGATCCACTAAGTGATTTAAAAGAACATGTCTCTCCATCTTGTCTTCTTTTGCAAGTATCCCACTGTGCCAAGCTGAAATTTATGCTGTGAAAATGGCCCTTAGTGCTCCAGCTACCGAAGTGATTTTATGCAAACCTGTAAAGAATTGGTAATAAATAATCATTCAAACGTTATTTCCAGGGGCCCACTGTCACATTAACTGCCATAATCAACAGCAGCTACACAAGCAGTGTTGTAACATCATGACATAAATTCAGACAGAAATAAAAAATTAAAGCACATTTCTGAGTACGTTTACACTTATAGCTACAGGAACTACACGTTAGAAAATCAATTCAGCGTTGCTAACCACAACCCTGGGATCCCAATTTCTCAGCATAGTCTTGATCTTAAAAGATCAAAATAAAAGCCTGTGCTACAAGTAGGAACAATTTACAATAAGCGAACCATAAGTTGACCATTATAGTTGTTATAACAGTAATATAACACTTATATCATTTTTTTTTCCAAAAACCTCCAATGTTAGCCATTTATGACAGCTACTAACAAAATAAACATCCTTAAAGCAAGTTCACTCGCTGGGCCCATCCTCATTTTAGGTTTTATAGTGTTTTTATTACATAAAGGTGAATGGCTTAAACATGAATTGAGCAGCGGTTTGGGCCTAGCAGATCCCCATGTACTAATGAGAAATGTATAAGTGAAAGAACTGAAAATGGGGATTGAGGGTGGGGCACGGAAATGAGAACGAACAGCTTGTAGAACTGGGGGATCAGATATAGATCAGAAGTGGAGGGGGCATGTTTGGAGGCGTGGTCCCGCTCCTGAAATTCAGATACTTTAGCTTCAATATATAGAAATCAACTGTGGTCTGTCCATCTGAGCCTGCCTAGCATCAGCACAATCACCAATATCAGCCAACTAATATCATACTTGAATACTAAGTAACACACCACCTGTTTGTAAATACTGAGTGTGAGTGAAAGCCTTTGAGGCTGAGCTCAGGGTTAATGAACCCCTGATTTAAAGACAACTCTCACACATTTTGCACATATATGTAGGTCTGTTACAGCAGTAGTGTAGCAAATGTGTAGAAAGACAGCCAGTTAATGATGACTGACTTTGAGCAAAACTTTAAGACTTTTCAGCCATTACTATCTATTCACACATACAGATTTATTTACGCATTTAAAATCTGACTTCACACACAGATCACAGTACACACATGGATTATAATACACAAAGAGAGATCTGAATACACACAGATTGAGAACAACACACACACACACACACACACACACACACACACACACACACACACACACACACACACACACACACAATTCTTCTACAATAACAATTCCATAATATCCTTAATCCCACTTACACAGATTCTCGGCTATTTGGTCCCTTGGAGTCATAATAAGACTGTTGCATTGTTAGCATTAGGTTTATTTCTGGGTGTAGGACCCAGTCAGAATTAAAGATTCTGCTCCTAATTTTTATGGATTGAATTTCAAGGAACAGCCAATGGGTGGGGGTGTGTCATATTAGCAGGTCTAACAGTCCTGAATCAGCTTTTTGCAGATGATGTGGTCCTATTGCCTTTATTAACCCTTTAAAGCCGGTCGGAGCGGGCACGCTCTGTTTTACTATTTTTAAATCCCGGTAGCTCTGCAACCACGTAAGCTAGCGCAATAATTTTTTTTGCATATGAAACCGGAGGAGTTGTACTTACATCTTATGCCATCAGCTTGTCCTAGGTCACGGTTTCCTTCCACATAAAGCTTTGCAAAAACTGCATAAAAAGCGCTTGCAGGAACAAAAACATAATATTCCAGAAACACGCTTTGCTGATCCGATCAGCTGTTCATAACACTTCCTACGTTGGAATAGACGTCAGCGCAAACTTTTGCATGTCCGCCATTACCTGCCGAAACCGGAAGTGACGTCATTTTTGCGGAAATGTAGTCTTTTTTACCATCAGGGCCTATACTGGTCTTTTTAAAAGTTATGTTTGACTCCCCCCCCCTGTCCCCTTCTGGCTGCCTCTGCCTCAATTTTATCCCACAACTTAGACATTCACATTATTCACACTCTCATTACACATACATATAGGATCTTGGGGGTGGGCACAATCACGGAGTCCAAATCACCATCAGGGTGTATACCTCACCCCTGACGTCGTTGCCCACCTCTCAATTTTAAATACACTTAGTCATTGAGGGCTAGCAGGAGGGACTATGCGCTTACCTGCTGCTCCTTGGCAGGTAGCTCCATGCCCTCCTGGGTTTTAATTGCACCTTAGAACACATATGCATCAACACTACAATGAGCGGGTGGAGGGAGGTTTGGAGTCTTCTCCCACCCCCATTCTCTGCGGCCTGCTGGAGCGGGAGGGCTAGTAGGAGGAGTTGGCCGTCCGACTGCGGTCTGGGGTGTGGGGCCTCCCTGCTGCTGCGGAGTCGGGGTGGTCTGCCTCTCCCCACCGCAGGGAAAAGGGTAACACCACCTGGGTCTGGGTGCAATTCCCCCCTCCAGGGGCAAGGGTACCTAGACCCGGTTTGTAGAGTATGCTTGGGGAGTGTGATTGTGTGTACAGCGTCTCTTTATGTCTGTCTCCACGTTGGTTGAGTGTGGAGTGAGTGCATATGAGAGCATGAGGGTGGGAATGGATGTTTGTGTCTGTGTGTGCCTGTATGTCTGTGTCTATATGTCAGGTTGGGTATCAGACGCCACCTCTCTGGGGACACCTCAGGCCCTCCAAGGTTTGGAGGCCTATCTCCACCCACCACCACTTCCCCTGCCGGTGGCGGACTCCCTCAGGTGTCGGTGTGTTGGTGGTTCTTTGTGTCTGGGGGTGGGCGTCCGGGTACACACCGGCTCACTCCTTGGCGGCCGCTTGTCGGGGCCTGGGGCTCGCTCGGGCCCCTTTGGAGGTGGGGTGCCCCCGGCCTCTCGGCCTGGGGCTCGGTCACTCAGGCACAGCTGGGGGCCGGCGGAGCTCACGGGCGCGTCACTGCAACTCCCCCTGACTTCTGCTCCGCGGCTGCTGGGCGAGCCCTCATCTGGGACTCTCCTCAGCTCTTACTGGAACAGTGGCGCGGCTGCCCCTCTGTTGGTCTTCCATGGTCTCTTGTGTTCTGGGGGCCTCTGGATGTCTGGAGTTTTGATCTCCTCCATACCCGCTTCACACCCTGGAGGACGGGGCTGTGGCCCCCCCCACACTCCCTAGCAGATCATTACATGGAGAAACCTTTGGAATGCAAGCATGCTGATCCACACAGGTATGCACACATGGGTATTCACAGACGCGGACTAAAGCTTTCTTGGCTGCTGCCTCAAAGCACACTGTGCGCTGTCTATCTTGCGTGCTGCACAATATCGTTTATTATTTAGTAAATATTGATATCTATGACTAGCTAGTTTATTGTGATGGTGCTTTGTTTTCTCTATTATTATGTTGCTCTTTGTTGTTTGCTGTCTCCTCTGTTTGTTTTTGTTTGTTTGTTTTTTTTTCTCCATACAGGTGACCCAGGAGTTCTTTTTTTTTTTCTCTCTCTTCCCCCCCCTTCTCACCGTCTCTTCTCCCCTTTGGTTTTCTTTCTTTCTCTCCCCCTCTTTCTCTCATTCATTCCCCCTGTCCTATTTATTAAAAAAAAAAAAAAAAAAAAAAAAAATGACAAAGGATGAACTGAAGCTCTGCCATCACGTAATGTCGCATACTGCTGTTTCTGATGTCATTTAAAAAAAAAAAAAAAAAAAAAAAAAAAAGTTATGTTTGACTTTATGACTTTCTGTGTTGTTTCTGGGATGCTTAGGACTCATATTGCACTGCTGGAAATAGTTTATTTTGATGCATATGCTGCTTTTTTGCAAATTTGCAGTATAATATTTATTTTCGTTTTTCCTGCAGTGTATAAAAATTGGTGTATATCAAAAATAAAACCATGAAGACACTCAAAATAAATTTCCTGTGGTGGGAAACTATTTTGTGCAACTCTTTTGTATTTACAGTTTTGAGGGATAAGCCTCTTAAATTTCTCTAACTAGAAATATATGTTAAAAAAGCAAAAACGATTTTCAATTTTTTTGTATTTTATTGCACTTTTTTGCAATTTATGTAATTACTATGCACTTAATGAATACATATTATTAAAATCTGGGCTATAATTGTTGTATTGATGTATAGCAACTTGAAATGCTCCCAAAAATGGCTCCACAGCATGTAAAAATATAATATAAGCTCTGGCGGACTTGGTTCTATAGTAGGTCTTAAAGGGTTAAATTATTTCTTCCCTACAGTCAGTACGAAATTACCAATCAGTTATGCTAATCATTTGTATTTTGTCAGTGTCCAACACTGGTAAACCAAGTTGTTACAATGCCTCTCTCTCTCCACAAGCCAAGGTTATGCATGAGCAATGGAAAAACTACAGTATTTAATAGAAACTAGCAGTCTTATGTAGGCTTTGTCAACAATAAATTTGCAAATTTGTTATCACGAACAAACATATTCAGGTATGTTTGCAATTCAACAGAATTCTTTTATAATAAAAAAAATTCAATTGATCATTCAATAAGCAAAACTATGTCTGTGGTGTATATGAAAGATTGAGGAAGTCATTTTCTGTCTCAAACGTTGCATGTATGGCCAATCACAATTTCTATCAAAAATATTTTATTAGAATAAAAATAAATACAGTAAACTGCTTATGCCAGTACCGGTGCAAACTCTCATTATGTTGCTTTTTTCCGAAAGTGTTCCTTCTATTTAATGAGTTTGGATTCACACATTCAGACATTTGATGAAGGTGGCAACTGCTTCTTGTTGTGGAGACAACAGTCAGTATTGTTAGTAGTCTCACGTATTACATGAAAACATGTTGGTGCCATGGACACATGGTTACAATGTTTCTATCTTTTAGGTATTTAGATCTCAAAGGGTGGCACCTGTGAGAAATTTCCTGCTGAATATTCTGTACAAACTCCCAGAAATAGAAACTCCTTCAAAAAAAACTGCTGCATGTTTGTCATGGACATGTAACCTTTGTCTCTCTCCTGAATGTTGCGGAATTTGCAGTTGGTTTGTTTGAAGAGAAAGGCTGTTAAACCTATAAATAATGTTTTGGAAAACTGGAGGCAGAACAATATTCTGTTATTTTGTTGTTAAGAAAAAAAAAACGTAAATGCTTTTTGTTTTAGTTTGTTTGCCTGTGTCAGATCAATATTTGTTTTATTTCTGGGTATTATGTACACATATTTATGAAATTCTATTGGGTTAGCCCATGGATGAAGAAAATTTTCTTTCTCTTTAGCCATCTGATTTTCCACCATCTTCTCCAACTAGTTATTTAATTAAGTCTAATAAATTTGCTGATGTTACCCTCTTATAGTACTGTTTCACGGATAAAACAACATTTAAATAATGTTTGTGACTGATAAAAAATAAATAAATAACTGAATGGTTTATATGCAATGTCATTGTGGAGTGAAAATGAAAGTATCACATATTCTCTGTGAAAAATGTCTAAAGTTACATTTTATTTAAACAGACAACAAGCACTTGAAAAATTCCTCGTTAAATCTACTTAATAAATGGTAAATGGTAAATGGCCTGTATTTGTATAGCGCTTTTCTAGTCCCTAAGGACCCCAAAGCGCTTTACACAACCTGTCATCCACCCATTCACACACACATTCACACACTGGTGATGGCAAGCTACAATGTAGCCACAGCCACCCTGGGGCGCACTGACAGAGGTGAGGCTGCCTGACACTGGCGCCACCGGGCCCTCTGACCACCACCAGTAGGCAACGGGTGAAGTGTCTTGCCCAAGGACACAACAACCGAGACTGTCCAAGCCGGGGCTCGAACCGGCAACCTTCCGATTACAAGGCGAACTCCCAACTCTTGATCCACGATAGAAAAGGAGTATCTTTGGCCATTTAAAATTATTTTTACATTTTATTAATCTGGCAGTGAGTATGAAAAAAACAAAACAGCAATGACAAAACTATCCGGGTTAACATGTAGGTCTAGCAGTTGAATATCTCAGCTTCTTTAGTGGCAAGCATTGTTGGTCAAATTACTTGAAAAAAGTAATCAGTAACTAATTACCGATTACTTCCCAAAAAAGTAATCCTGTTACTTTACCGATTCCTTATTTTGAAAAGTAATTAGTTACTTAGTTACTTTAAAAAAAAATGATTTACAACCTGAATAGGTAATAAAGCGATAGATCTTTCAGCCCAATTCTACTTTTTCTGCATAATCCATCATATAAAATGTAATCAAATGGAAAAGTCTCCTTTTAAAACTTGTTTTATCAGTTTTAATCTTTTAGCTTCATGCATCAAGCAAACATTAAATTATATGCAACATTCTCTGACTGGAAGAAATTTGTTTAACATTTAAACTTATTTTCTGCACATTCCAGCACATAAAATAAAATAGTTTTTTGTATTTACACTTACTCTTTCAAATAGATGCAAGTAAAACACAGCAGAAAATAAATAAAATCAAAGACTCAGCAGTCCTGTTGCTCTCTTTTCACCTGTATAGCAGGAGTGGGGCAGGCGGAGGTTTGCCCTGGTGCAGGTGTGCTGCAGTGGTCAGTGGAAAGATCTGGGAGTTTCTCTGTGAATTTCACATTCCAGCGGCAGCATACTCAGTGCTTGCTCGGACGTTTAGGGGTTTTTTTCACTGTAAAAAGAAGTTTTCTTCGCACGCAGTGAACAGCGGACGCTAATGTTTTTGTCACTTTTTACGGAATCAAACTCAAAGGTCAGTACTTCCACGCTTTAAATGCTGCACGCTCATATGCTCTCCCACACTCCTTATATTATCCATTGTTGATCTGCACACAGCTGTTGCTACGAATGTCCCACTTGCTTACGTAATTGTCATGAGACACTCTCACAAAAAAAAAAAAAAAAAAATCACGGTTTTAGTAACGCAGTATGCTTACGGGAAAGTAACAGAAATCAAATTACTTTTTTTGCAATAGTAATCCCTTACTTTACTTGTTACTTGAAAAAAATAATCGGATTACCGCGTTACTGCCCATCTCTGGTGGCAAGTAAGCATGAACATCAGAATTATAGTTTTTCTATTCAAATAACTAGATGTTATTAACAACTAGTGTGTGTGTGTGTGTGTGTGTCTTATTCAGTTTTGTCAGAACATGAAACTGAGCAAAACATAGCTTTTTATTACTGACTGCAATGATGTCCCCATGCAGTCAAAGTTTCTACCAGATGAGGTCCACGTATAGTACTTATAGTCACATAAAATTCTAATCATCTTTATTCAAAGATAAACAGAGACAAAAAAAAAATATCACCAGGCAACACATCCCATGCTTGAAAAAGAAGCTTTGTTTGTTTTATAAATTTGTTGATGCTGAAAGGGAAAACTCTTTGTTGATAATGATGTTGACTGTCAGGCATAGCCTCAGGTGGGAAACTTTTTATTCGCAAGGATCAACACAGCAGCCAATTCTGCCCCAGTTGTAACATCTGTGTGATGCACCTGCTTCATGTCCTGAGGAAAAAAAGGGGGATCTCATACAATTATAGAAAAATTGAAGGTTGTGTTGGCAATTAGTTGAGTAAAAAGCTTATCACTGTTTGAAGCCACCAGATGGACTATTGTGTGTCAGAATCAGGGTTTGTACTCAAAGCCGTATCACGGGAAGATTTAAAGAGGTCCCCAACCATTTTGAGGTCCAGCTAGAATTCAAAGCCTATTGGCAGAAAATTTTTAAAAATGTAACATTGAATGATGCAGCATGCATGTAAGTCTTTGTTTGTCAAATAAGTTAAACACGTGCAGTCTTTATAAATTCTACAGGCAAGAGCAACAAACTTTATACAAAAGAGGGATGATAAAACACTTTGCTTTATCATCCTAGTGGCCATATTTTGGGAAATAAACATAGCACAGTATTCAATAACACATAAAACTATTAATTGAAAATATTAACTGAAAACAGGAAATTGTTGTTGTTGTTTTTTATGCCGGCAGTCATTTCCCTAAAGACATCTACCCTTCTTTTTGCAACTGTAAGTCACCCCTTAATGGCCATTAGAAATGATGTTGCTTAATGCATTTCTACGTTGGCTTTGCTTTTCTATGACCATCTGTTATCAAGTCTATATCAGGAACTTATGACATTAAATACAATCAATCTTATTTATGGATTTACAGTACTGTCCTCTTTAATGAGACACATTTATTGGTAGGTGAAGTCACAGTGGGAAGCCTCCACCAGAACATTTTCTCTATTGCCTTCTTGGTGTTTTGAAACTGGATGCGACAAGCAAGGGGTGGATCTGACTGAGAAACTAAGCATCAACGCAAAATTTGCTGAAGACTTGCAACCGACAACATCATCATTAAATAAGAATAGCCAGAATAATTCTTCTTTGTGACTAATAATGACTATAATTAACAAGATGTCCTTAATGTTCTATTCAATATCACCTTAAACTAGTGATTGAGCACATAAAATAATCAGGAAAGTACTTACTAAAGTTACTGGGAAAGGGACCTGACAAACATTTTCCCCAGACACATTCAAACTATTAAGGAAGTCTATTTGCAATGAAGAGTCATTCCCAGCTGCCCCTTAAATTTTTTAAAAACTGACAACTTTAAACACATTTTTTTTGGCTTCAGTTTCAAACCTATACCCAAATCTATACCATAGACAAACAAATTTTCCTTCTTCTGTACTATGTTATCCATAAAGTACATAACATCAAAACATGCAACATTATAAGGGACATGTCTCTTAATTAAAGTAGTCTGTAACTCATTCTTCCCTTTTTATTGCACTAATGCACTATTACCAAGATGAACCTTCAGGCACACATGCCCTGTGCTCACTGCCTGGCGCTGTGGAGCCCAAGTGGCATTTGCCATATGTAATATATATAATACCAGAATTGCCATATGTGATATATATATATAATACCAGAATTGGAAGGTCCACCACTGGTACCCTGTGCTTTTATACATGAGAGCAAGTTGACCCAGAGCTCATGTGACACACTTAAAAGGGTCTGGACAGGCCACGGAGAACATTATGCAGCCTGTAACATAATTCAGCATAACCGGTTTGGTGGTGGGTCTGTGATAGTCTTGTGAGGTATATCCATGAAGGGATGCACAGACCAGTGCAGGGTAGGCTGACTGCCATTAGGCACTGGGATGAAGTATGCAGGCAGTTCCTGGAACATGAAGGAATTGATACCATTACCCTACCCCCACAGCCACCTGACCTAAATCCAATAGCACAGATCTGGGACACTATTTTGCCAAGTTGCACCTCAGACTGCCCAGGAGTTCAGTGATGCCCTGGTCCAGGTTTGGGCAGAGATCCTGCAGGACACCATCCATTATTTAATTAGAATCGGGCCCTGACATTGTCAGGTTTGCATAAAAGCAGGGTGGGCTATACAAACTAATGAACTAGCCCTGCCACTATTTCACTTTACATTAAACATGAAATGTAAGTACATACCATCTCGGGAACTTTGAAGCTATTATGTATCCCAAAGAAGTTGTTAGCTAACAATGACTAAATGAGACTAAAGAGGCTGTTGAGGATATTAAGGCAAATACAAGTTTAGCTGAAGTGATCCTAAGTCATATGATTTAAGTATAGTTGGTTTAAAAGTAATCATTTCACCTGGAGAGACTGTATCCAAATGAAAATGAGGTCTCTGAACAAATTGTGTAAATATCACAAACTGATTTCTCATAGAACTATTTTATTTACCAACAAAACAGAAGTCTGGAAAAGTTCCAATGACTGGCACCAGGGTGATGATAACTTCTGAGCTGGCCTACAAAACCGCACATCCTCTCGAGGGCACGCTATAGAAACAACAGCATTGAGGACGGAAGGAGAACGGTAAGGACGGAAGGGAACGGTAAGTGACGGAAGTGATGTTGTAGGTGACGTCAGACGCCGGAGATTTTGGCGGAGAAAAAGCAAATGGTAGCATAGAGTTTAACAAAGGTTTTCCAAGCTTCAGTATTACCAAATATACTAATCAATTGTCATATAACTAACAACATCTGTTTTATCATCTCTAACACCCTGGAGGACAACGGGGAGAGTTTAGACGCTCTCCAAGATTACATCGACCGCTGTTTTCAAGATTTAGTAATGCATAAGGCCCAGAGTGCATCTTCCCCGGCCAAAATCGAGACGCCGTCATCGAAGAGAAGTCGCCAGGCAGACTCCCCCGGTACAACATCGCCTGCCGGCAAAGACATCGCAGAAATCCTGGAGTCAATCGACAAGCGATTGTCCAGTTTCGATGCGAGGCTGTCCCTGGTGGAGATTTTACACCGGGAATTTAAATCTCTGAGAGAATCCCTGGAATTCAGCCAGCAGCAGGTGGAAACGCTTGCCGCTGAAAATGCCACGCTACGGGAGTCGGTTAAATCTCTCACCGATAACGTGACCCAGCTAAACATTGAAAATAAAAAAATAAAAGAGTCCGTTATCGATCTACAAGCCCGTAGCATGAGAGATAATCTTGTGTTTTCTGGTATTCCAGAAACTGCCGGAGAGGACGCAGAGGCAACGGTGAAAAACTTCATTAAAATCCACCTGAAGCTGCCGGAGGACACCGTAAAGAACATCGACTTCGATAGAGTACATCGCTTGGGGGGCGCGCGGTCGCGGACCGGGAGACCACGGCCTATTGTGGCCAAATTCAGTCAATTCAAACAGAAGGAACAGGTGAAGAGTCGCGGCAGAGAGCTGAAAGGAACGGACTTCAGCGTGAACGACCAGTTCCCCAAAGAGATCCTGGAACGACGCAAGGTCCTGTTCCCAGTTCGACGTAGCTTCATCCAGAAAGGCTCCCGTGCTGTCATCGCCGTGGACCGGCTCTACGTGGACGGACAGCTTTACCGCGACCTCGGCACCACACCGTGGTTATATTAACTGCACTCCAGATAAGAACCCGCTACACTCTTTTCTTATTCATTCACACTCTCTCCTTTAACATGAGTTTAAGCTAGTAATATCAATATGATGTCATAGCAGATATAACACCGTCACCCTCCGTCATTGCTTTAATTGGAATGTTTCCGTTTCGTTTCTTTTTTTTTGTCGTCGCTCACAGTTCATGTGGTTTCTTTCTTTCTCTTGTCTTTCACTGCTGTGGTCACCTACTTCCCCACTCACCTACAAACAACACCCTCTATTTCTCCATATTTTCACAACACGATCACGCAAACACATCAGCTCAACGGCAGCACATTCACAACAGCCTCACAGCACGCACAGACTTGCAGGACACATAAGCAAGCCACGCTTGTTCATATTAGTGAATATTCACACACATAGTCAGACTTATGGAGTCTCTCACCACACTTCTTTTTCTCTTTCTATTTACAAACAAGGGATGTTTCCATATTCTCTCCACCTGTCTAAACGAAACACCCAGCATACATCATTAGACATACACGCACAATTAAGGGCATGCTGAGGTTTGTCACATGGAATGTAAATGGAGCTGGCACCAGAGGAAAGAGGTTAAAAATATTTAACCAGCTTAAAAAACTACAGGCAGATGTTGTTTTATTACAAGAAACTCACAAACCTGTCACAGGTTTAAATGAACTTAAAACACCTGAGTTTCCTAACGTGTTTGCAGCCGGTTATAATTCTAGACAACGGGGAGTAGCAATTTTAATACATAAAAATGTTAATTTTACAGTACTCGATACAGTTATAGATCCAGAGGGTAGATTTCTAATTATTAAACTATCAATATTGAACAAAAAACTATGTATTGTTAGTATATATGGTCCAAATGTTGATGAACCCTCATTCTTCCACGGTTTTTTTAGTGCACTCTCTGAACACCTTGATTGCACACTCATTCTTGGCGGTGACCTCAACCTTGGACTAAATGAAGAAATGGATAGGCTCAACACAACAGGAACTCAGCGTAATTGGCAGTCCACAAATATAATCAAACAGTATATGAACGACTTTGGTCTTTGCGATGCATGGCGCTCTCTTCACCCCACCAGTAAGGAATATACTTTTTTCTCGCATGTTCATCACTCTTACTCTCGTCTGGATTATTTTTTGGTCAGCAGCTCACTGCTGTGTGACATTTCAGACACTGAGATTCATCCTATAGCTGTCAGCGATCATGCTCCTGTATCTTTAACACTAATGCACAAGAATAATACTACGCCAAGTAAAAACTGGAGATTTAATATATCACTACTTAAAGATGAAGACTTTAAATACTTTAAAAAGGAATGGAATTCATATTTAGACTTTAATGACACTCCCGGAATATCTGCTTCTGTTCTATGGGAAGCAGGGAAAGCTGTGATGAGAGGTAAAATAATTTCTTTCTCATCACACAAAAAGAAAGAAGAAAACAAAAATATTCAGGAATTAGAAAAAAAACATCAAATCACTAGAAGAAGCCTACGCGTCCCACCAAGATCAGGAAACATTGAACAAAATATGCAAAACAAAACTAGAATTAAATGAAACTATTAATAAAAAAACACAATTCCTTATACAAAGACTTCGCTTGCAGAATTTTGAACACAGTAACAAATCAGGTCGATTTCTAGCTAACCAGCTAAAAATAAATAAAGAAAAAATAACTATATGTGCTGCTAAAGATTTATTGGGGAACACAATATATGATCCTGGAAGAATAAACAACATTTTTAGGGATTTCTATGAAACTTTATACTCACCACAAATAAACCCATCTAAAAATGAAATTGATCTGTTTCTTGACAACGTAACTCTTCCAAAATTACTAGACAGTCAAGCAATGGAACTGGATTCGCCACTGACGCCAAGTGAACTCCAGGAAGCCCTGATAAGTATGCCCAATAATAAGGCTCCAGGTCCAGACGGCTTCCCTGCAGAATTCTACAAATAATTCTGGACAATTTTGGCACCAGTATTCCACAGCATGTTGCAGGAAATCGAGGAAAAGGGCAGACTACCACCAAATATGAATTCTGCCAACATTAGTCTCCTGCTAAAACCAGGCAAAGACCCTTTATTTCCCTCAAGCTATCGTCCAATTTCTCTTTTAAATGTAGACCTTAAAATAATCTGCAAAGCTCTCTCAAAGAGATTAGAGAAAATGACCCCCCTCTTAATTCATCCTGACCAAACTGGTTTCATAAAAGGTCGGCACTCCTCAACAAACACTCGTAGATTACTTAATTTAATAGACTACTCATACGATAAAAACATCGAAACCATAATATTATCTCTAGATGCAGAAAAAGCATTTGACAGAGTTAATTGGAAATTTTTATTCGCAACTTTACACAAATTTGGTTTTGGAAACTCTTTCATAAACTGGATAAGAATATTATACAATTCCCCAACGGCTCGTATCAGAACAAATGACCAGACATCCTCCAGCTTCTGTCTCCTGAGGGGCACCAGACAGGGATGCCCACTCTCCCCTTCACTTTTTGCAATTTTTATCGAACCTCTAGCAGCAGCATTTAGACAGGCTACAACAATTAAGGGCATAAAATGTAAGAACATAGAACATAAAATCAGTCTCTATGCGGATGATGTGTTGCTTTTTCTGCAAAACACACAAACCAACCTCTCTGAGGTAATTACTTTAATAAACTGGTTTTCAAGAGTTTCAGATTATTCAATTAACTGGCCAAAATCTACAGTTCTCCCCATTAACTGCTCCTTCCATAATTCTTCCTCTGCCCCACTGCAATCCGGAAATATTAAATATTTAGGTATTAATGTCTCTCCTAAGCTTTCAGACTTAACTAAACTAAACCACATCCCACTTCTAAAGAAAGTAGAAGGCGATCTGACTAGATGGAAATCTTTACCCATATCACTCATGGGAAGGGTCGCCACTATAAAAATGATGATCTTGCCAAAAATAAATTACTTATTTTTGATGATCCCTAACAAACCATCACAAGATTGGTTCAGATCTCTGGATTCATATATTTCCAAATTCCTTTGGAAAGATAAATCCCTGCGTATTAGCTTAAAAACGCTACAAAGAACCAAGGATAGAGGAGGATTAGATCTGCCTAATTTTCACCAATACTTCTTAGCCAACAGGCTTCAGTTCATCTCAGAATGGTTAAAACATACCTTCTTAGTTGAGCCCTGGCTAGATGTTGAACAGGCACTATGCAAGGATCTAGAGATTTCAGACCTACTATTTATTAGCTCAAACATCAAAAGACATGAATGCTTTAAAAGTATCAACATCAGCTTTTCTCTAACAGCATGGTGGGAGTTTCTAAAAATAACGGAGTCTTCATTAATCCCATGCAAACGTACACCTATCTGGAATAACCCTGACATATTACAAAACAATAATATGATTAATTTCCCAGAATGGAGTTGTAAAGGAATTAAATACTTAGAACATATATTAGAGGGAACAGAATTTATTCCATTTGACAGACTAGTTGAACAATATGGGATCAACAAGACAAGGTTTTTAGAATATCAACAAATTAAATCCATAGTAAAAAAGAAATTTAACCTCAGTCAAGTTGAATTACAAACACCACTAAGTGCGGCACATTTTCTTACTCTTAAATCCCCCAAATTATTATCTAAAATATACAGAACACTTTCTAAATTAGATGAATCAATATCCCTTCCTACTGCAAAGTGGGAAGCAGATTTATCAGTCAACCTAGACCAAAACTTCTGGTCTCAGATTTGCTTAAAAACTTTTAAATTAATTAAAAATCCCAGTCTGCAATTAATACAATACAAAATACTTCATAGAGTGCACTATACAGGTCATCGGATGTTCAAGATGGGCTTTACATCTTCCAACAACTGCTCACACTGTCAAGGCAATACACCAGACAATTATATCCACGCTCTTTGGTTCTGTCCACCAGTGCAAAAGTTTTGGCGCGAGATATGTGAAGACTTATCAAAGTGTCTGAAATGTAACATCCCAACTTCCCCCTTAGTGTGTCTACTGGGCAGCTTAGATAATGTCACTTCAGAAAAGAATATAGCCCATATGATCTTCACTGCCCTATGCATAGCCAAGAAAACAGTCCTCATGAACTGGAAAAATAAAAATAATCTTAATTCTAACCAATATAGAAATTATCTATTAGATTACATTAGTCTTGACACAGCCTCTGCCACCACATTAGATCAATTGCTCTGGGCCCCTTTTATCAGCTCCATCACCTAGTGGGGGTGGGGGGTCATAGTTTGGTCCCGCCTTCACTGTTGTGATTGGTGAGGGGGTAGGGACAGGCTTAGGGCGTCGGGGGGTTCCCCGGAGGCATCTTCCTTGGGGAGCTCAACCCGGGGTAGCGGTCACGTCCGGTTGGGGGCTCTGTTGGCTCTCAGGTGACTGTTTCCTCGCGGCTGCGTGCAGCGGGGCTAGGGGAGGGTCTGTGCTGACGGACGTGGGTTACTGACCTGGCAACCTGGCTGCCCCTGGGTGGGTCCGGGATGGGCGTGAGGTTCTGGGGGCGCTCCGTCTCTGGGCTGGGGCCCGGGCCGGGCCTCGGGGGCTTGGGTCCTGGTTGGTGTGTTGCCGGGGTTGTGGGCGGGTGGGTGCATGGGGGCCCGGCCCTGGAGCAGGGTGCCGCCGGTGCGTCGAGCCGCCTGGGGGGCTCTTCAACTGGTGGGGGGGATGGTCACATCTTGCAGGAGCTTTCTTCTCTTCAGGAACTCTCTGCAGGAGGGGGAGATACAGGAGAGGTGGAGGAAGATCTCAGCCTGGGCGTTTACCGTCTTATGTAGTCTGGAAGATGTGTGGATGGTGGGGTGGGTGCAGTTTTCTCTGTGGTGGGGTTGGGTGGACTGTCCAGGGCTCTGTGGAGCCGGGGGGCGCTACTGCACTGGGCCCCGGTCTGATGGGCCTGGGCCCCCCTTCCCTGGCGGGTCGCGGAGGGTGGGAGTGCCTACTGGGGTCAGCGGGGGAGCTGGCCCCAGGGAGGGGTTACCTGCCCCTCCCTTCCTTCCCTCCCCATCTCCAGCTGCCTCCCTCTTCCCGCTCCTCCACAACCACCCACACATGCAGGGCCTTGGAGTGGGGGTATGTCACCAGGGTGCAGAGGAGGCTACCCCCCCCCCTGTCCCCTTCTGGCTGCCTCTGCCTCAATTTTATCCCACAACTTAGACATTCACATTATTCACACTCTCATTACACATACATATAGGATCTTGGGGGTGGGCACAATCACGGAGTCCAAATCACCATCAGGGTGTATACCTCACCCCTGACGTCGTTGCCCACCTCTCAATTTTAAATACACTTAGTCATTGAGGGCTAGCAGGAGGGACTATGCGCTTACCTGCTGCTCCTTGGCAGGTAGCTCCATGCCCTCCTGGGTTTTAATTGCACCTTAGAACACATATGCATCAACACTACAATGAGCGGGTGGAGGGAGGTTTGGAGTCTTCTCCCACCCCCATTCTCTGCGGCCTGCTGGAGCGGGAGGGCTAGTAGGAGGAGTTGGCCGTCCGACTGCGGTCTGGGGTGTGGGGCCTCCCTGCTGCTGCGGAGTCGGGGTGGTCTGCCTCTCCCCACCGCAGGGAAAAGGGTAACACCACCTGGGTCTGGGTGCAATTCCCCCCTCCAGGGGCAAGGGTACCTAGACCCGGTTTGTAGAGTATGCTTGGGGAGTGTGATTGTGTGTACAGCGTCTCTTTATGTCTGTCTCCACGTTGGTTGAGTGTGGAGTGAGTGCATATGAGAGCATGAGGGTGGGAATGGATGTTTGTGTCTGTGTGTGCCTGTATGTCTGTGTCTATATGTCAGGTTGGGTATCAGACGCCACCTCTCTGGGGACACCTCAGGCCCTCCAAGGTTTGGAGGCCTATCTCCACCCACCACCACTTCCCCTGCCGGTGGCGGACTCCCTCAGGTGTCGGTGTGTTGGTGGTTCTTTGTGTCTGGGGGTGGGCGTCCGGGTACACACCGGCTCACTCCTTGGCGGCCGCTTGTCGGGGCCTGGGGCTCGCTCGGGCCCCTTTGGAGGTGGGGTGCCCCCGGCCTCTCGGCCTGGGGCTCGGTCACTCAGGCACAGCTGGGGGCCGGCGGAGCTCACGGGCGCGTCACTGCAACTCCCCCTGACTTCTGCTCCGCGGCTGCTGGGCGAGCCCTCATCTGGGACTCTCCTCAGCTCTTACTGGAACAGTGGCGCGGCTGCCCCTCTGTTGGTCTTCCATGGTCTCTTGTGTTCTGGGGGCCTCTGGATGTCTGGAGTTTTGATCTCCTCCATACCCGCTTCACACCCTGGAGGACGGGGCTGTGGCCCCCCCCACACTCCCTAGCAGATCATTACATGGAGAAACCTTTGGAATGCAAGCATGCTGATCCACACAGGTATGCACACATGGGTATTCACAGACGCGGACTAAAGCTTTCTTGGCTGCTGCCTCAAAGCACACTGTGCGCTGTCTATCTTGCGTGCTGCACAATATCGTTTATTATTTAGTAAATATTGATATCTATGACTAGCTAGTTTATTGTGATGGTGCTTTGTTTTCTCTATTATTATGTTACTCTTTGTTGTTTGCTGTCTCCTCTGTTTGTTTTTTTTGTTTGTTTTTTTTTTTTTTTCTCCATACAGGTGACCCAGGAGTTCTTTTTTTTTTTTCTCTCTCTTCCCCCCCCTTCTCACCATCTCTTCTCCCCTTTGGTTTTCTTTCTTTCTCTCCCCCTCTTTCTCTCATTCATTCCCCCTGTCCTATTTATTTAAAAAAAAAAAAAAATGACAAAGGATGAACTGAAGCTCTGCCATCACGTAATGTCGCATACTGCTGTTTCTGATGTCATTTAAATAAAAAAAAAAAAAAAAAAAAAAAAAAAAAAAAGAAACAACAGCATTACACCCGTGCAAAATTATGCACACAGAGAATTGACAGCAGGCTCTCTTATGGAGCATTATTGACCTCTGGGGTCTCATGACTCAATCTGCAGCTGTCCGCGCTGTGTGTATATGGCAGTGTTTTGTTGTGTGTCTAAAGCTCGACACAACAAAGGAGAGGTTGGAAAGAGGGCACTTTTACACAGGAGAGACGACACACAATGCACCGAGAAAGGCAGAAAATGTGTGTGTGTGTGTGTGTGAGAGGAAGAGTGACAGAGCAAGCCTGTGTGTCTGTGAATGAAGGTTATGTAAAAGCAATCAGTGGCCTGTTTAATCTTTCAGAAAGAGAGCTTGCTCATTTCCATAATCATCATCTCTCTTTCTCTGATCCCCCACACTTCTTTGCCGAAAAGCCAACAGCCCAAAACAGAGAAACAGTCTATGTGGAATCTAGTGGGACCACCTTTTCCTCATCTCTGGATCTCTTCTTACAATTTCTGATACATTAAAACTTTCAGTGGTTTCAATTTTAATAGTCAAAACAGTGACACACAATGCACCGAGAAAGGCAGAAAATGTGTGTGTGTGTGTGTGGATTTGTAATTTTTTATGAAATGTCTTGACATCGTGCTTGCCTACAAGTGCATGTCCAAAATATACTTTGGATTTGTGAACCACTGGACCTGCATGAACCATTCAAATGAGGATTTGTTTTTCTTACAATGTAACAGCTCAGTGTGCAGCAGTTTATTTGCAACTCTATGCAATGTTCTGCCCTTGTCTCCCACTGTCACCAACACAAAGATAACAATAGTTATGCAGAGACCTTGCAGATCTTGCATTCCTTGTCTTTTTCCTCACATAATTCAGCTCACAAATTACCTTCCTGTCTTCTAAGGAAACAGCTGTCGGTTTTCTAGTCTGCAGTTACATTTTTCCTTTAACTTTGACTATCATCCCATCACACCAGCATGGATGAGGTGACAGGTCATCATATTTTTTTCCCCCCCTTTCACCTCACGCTGTTATTGGATTTCCAGAACAATACATCCAAGAACCCTGTTTGCATTGTGATAAGCAAGTCTTGGTACGTTTGCCTGAAAGCAAGCCAAAATGATTTAAGAATGCATGGACACAGACTTGAAGACATACTGCCAATACCATTTTGGCAAAATGAGGGCACACACCAATGATCTCTGCAGTTTAGATCAACATACCAAAAGTGTATCTGCAGTCAGATACACCTTTGTTGTTGTTTTTTTGTTTGTGTTTTTGGATGGGGTTTTTTTTTTTTTAGCTAGCTGTAATATGAATGAACAAACAAGACATCTCCTTCATCTGACAGGAACAATTGGACCTTTGTTGTTCAATTTGCCAAATTCAAAGCATCCTGATTGGACCAACTATTGTGGGTGACTAGCTGTTTGTACCCAAAGCCTTCTGATCAACAACTGGACAAATTATTGTATTCAATGAGTGAAAAGGCTCAAAGGATACCTCTGCATAATTATGGCTACATATGACGCTAATTCTGATATAAATGAAGACTCGCAGCCATTTGACGTGTCATCATGCTGGAACCAGAAATGTCGAGAAGGCAGGAGCAAAGAGGAGGGGAATGTAAATGGAGAGGGAAAAAAGCTAGATTAACACCCCCCGTCACCATCATCACCACACACACACACACACACAAAATATTTAATGCATTTTTAATGAACTGATTTTTCATTGCAAATCTAAAGCTAATTCGGTGTGTTATGAATCCACTGGTTAGCCAATGTGCTAAAGCTGACAGTTGCTATGGTATGTGTGCGTGAGCCTGCGTTAAACTAAGGTTGTTTCGCTGATCTGTGTATGTGCCAGTGGTTATGGTGTGTGTATTAATATGGCCTCGGCTATGCCTGCGTGTGGCTCACAGATGGCTTGGATATGCAGACTGGGCACAGAGGGTCTGGCTGAGCTACATGCCATATCAGCCAATAGCGTCATTACTCACAATTAGATACTAAACAGATTAAAGAATAGGGTGACAACCAGTGAGCTAGGCAGTCACATGGAAAGAAAGAAATTGTATCATTATTGGCGCTGTTTTAGTTTGTCTTTTGTGTCGCTCCTTCCATCTGATCCCAGAACCACAAAGTGCTTCCTTGTTCTTATTCATTATGATGCTTTTAAGTCATATTCACTGTATCTGCCTTCATAACATCGACTTCACCTCTAGACCTTGGAGTTGTTTTAGTTCTAATGGTTACAGATAAATGCAGACTGGAACTCTCTCTTAATATTAGTATTATCAAGAGAGGCTAGTAATTTGGTTTTGCCTGTGCTCACCGGTAATTTTAATCAGCCATCCAGATGGTAAAATAATTTAATGAAGGTTTATTGATAACCAGGGACGCTGCACACCACAATGCCAACACTACAGCTAAAAAGCAAAACTGTAATGACTGTTGCTGCTCAAATCAGCCACCAGTTTTATTGTACCATGTTGTAACTTGTATTATGCCAGCGAAAGAAGTCAGTAAAAGAGTACAAAGCACAACTCCCTGACGACAGCTCAGATTCCCCCCTTGAACGTGTCCAACAGGGAGGATTTATACACCTATGAACTTAACTATAAGTCTTGGGCTATCCAGTTCAGATTGTTGTCATTCTTCCTCTTTGTCTATCTGTCCTGTTCTCTTTTCCTTCTATCCAGTTGTTACCATTTACCTTTCTGGGTTTGGGTTTCTACCTAATATTTATATTTATTTTTGTTTCTTGTTATTAATACACAATTGACAGCCAATCTGATCAATGCACTTTTTAACCTCATAAAGAAAGAATTGTCCAATTTTGCTTCTTCATCCATGACGTTTCTTCCTTTTGGCCAGGGTTGTACAGACTAATTACTGGTAACCTAAAACTCCTGGATGTTTAAAAAGGTAGAGGTTTTTCAAAATAAACTTTCGTGTACAGTCATGTAGTCATTATCCTATTCATTCCTCACTTTACTCAACTCGTCCTCTGCAGGGAAAGAACAACCATTAACCAGCTCAGGCTTCAATCTATGAAGTGGTTGAAGTGTTATATACTATTTATATGTGGTGTATATTTATAGTGCATACAAATAGTGGATAAGCTGTCATGCCAGAAAAGCATACCTATTCCATCACTCCCTTGCATTTCTTTTTCATTTGTCAACTCTCTACATATATTTGTTTCTAAAATAAAGTTTGTACTCCTATATAATTAGTATTTTTAAAAAATCAAAATTTTAAATTTTTTAACTAATAAATATTTATTATTTACATTTGTGTAGACATAAAACTGCTGCTCTGCATTTTTGTTGACATAAAACGGTGCTGCTCTACTAAAATCCATATTTTATAACCACCAGGTGGTAAGACAAAATTGCCCCCAAAGCAGAGTCAGTTCAAGACAACAGCTGTGCTACCTTACACTATACTTACATGTAATATGATCACTCGAGTTCCTTGCTAATTTCTGAACAAGTCACTTTTTAACTGATTTTTGATGGCTCTGTGAGAATTAAGCAAAGCCTCTTTATTAATCTCTTACACTGACACATAAATGTGGAGCTGCCAGGCAGAGGAAGACCAAAGTGAAGATTAATGGCTGTAGTAAAAGAGGACATGCCGAGGGCTGATGTGACCGAAGAGAATGCTGGGGATGTGGCAACCCCTAAAAGGACCAGCTGAAGAAGACGACAATGGCAACATGCAAAAACATAACCTATAAATCACCTTAGTTCTGCACATTATATCCAGTAAAAGTAAGGGAAATGCATTCAGTCGGAGAGATTAATTGAGAACACACAATGTCTCTAGAGGTTGTGGTGTGACAGGCTATACTGACATCCATAATTGAACCTTCGGGCACAGAGTACCTGCAGTTAAGACATTCCTAATTGATTTGTCATAAAAACTGCAGAATGAATAAAAACTGGTCAAAATGGGGTAAATGACAGAGGACTGCTTTATGTGTGACACTGCATTAATAAGTCAGCTTGGATTTGCTTTACAGTCACTTTTTCACAAGTCTCTAGGTTCAGCCAAATTCCCTGTCATAGGCCCCGGATATTCACTTTTTCCTTCAGGTAAAATAAAATGAGACAGAGGCACAGCAAAGTTAGATACTTCTAAATACTAAGGATATTTATTTTGGTAATGTAGACTTGATTGAGGTGGGTTTTAAGATGGGTGAGTAAATTTTAAAAATATATACATAAAGGTCAAGGACTACCATTCAGATTTTCAAGTGCACCGAATGTCTGACTTTGCTCTTTTAGCTTTCACAGTGACTTTGAAAGCAGGACATGTATGGAAATTACCTACTGCTGTTTAACAGTTATCTATCATTTCAGTCAAGGACCTTAAGACACAGAAAAACTATTTAGCGCTGCCTCTGGGAACATGATTAGGCACTGTTTAGCTTATGCTGTTTGATAATAGATTTCCCAATGCCCTTTGAGAGCTGTGATTCATTTCCACTGTAACATCTGGCATAAATGTCAAATTGCACAGTGCAAAACTGTATTTTCCAGTTTGTCCTGAGTCTTGAGCCACCCCTCGTTTCCCTGAATTTTGTTTCCAGGGAACCACGATTTCTTGTTATGTTTAATGATATCGTGAGCAAAAGAAAATTCCAGGATGTCCAACTGTCTTTCAGACTCTGCCTGTCATCCAGGCCTTGTATCCGAGCAAAGCAGACAACTTAGCAAAGAACCTATTTTAAATTGCCATTTTGTTACTAGAAGCCTGTCATTAAAAACACATCATTTGCTCCATTTTCTTTCAATAATTTAACAAAGTAATTCAACAAAGTGACCCCAATGAGCTATTAGCTGAAAACCTGACAAATGTCAATATGGTGTCTGGTGTGTCCTTGTAAGACAAAAAAAAAGAGAAAATTAGACAAATGGAAGAAAAAAGGAATGATAGACCTAAAAAAACAGAACTGTATCTGAAAAACATGCCTTTAAGAAACCGGGGGGGGGGGATCCAGCAAAGACCTGACACGTGACCCTATCACGCCAAAATTAATGGAATAATTAATGCAGAAAAGTTACATTTGCACATGCTTCAATAAATCAAGGCACCCATTTTCCCCAAAAAATAATCAGAAGTGAGTTGTGGCTCGAGACATTTGCACAGTACAGTACAAATGATTACAAAGCCTTTGGAATATCTGTGGTAGATGTTAGTCTCACTTGTGAATTGTGGATACCTGCTGAAATCTGCTTTACATGCAAAAACCACAAACTGATCTTTACTCACTCACACAGAAGTGAACAGGTAAACACATTTTTTGCAGTTATTTTTCAAAATTAAGGCAGCCCAACAGAGACTAATACTTTAAAAATATGAGGAAACTGAGGATGGAGAAGGTATTAAATCACCTAATTTCTTTTCTCTTTTTGAGTCCTTATTCTTTTTTTCCCTGTTACTTTATTTTTCTGTAATTTCCCTAATTTTCCTATTTCCATTTTAATTTCTCCTCTTCTCATTTTCTCCTTTTTCATCTCTACTGTTAGCCCATCCACCCTCCTTTCCTCTCCTCTCTATCTCATCCTGTTCCCTCTCCTTCATCGTCTGTCCTCAACATTTCCCCTCTCCTCTTCTCATTCTCTCGTCTTCCTCTCCTCCTCCTCTCCTGACAGAGCTATGAATAACAATTAGAGGATATACAAGTCACAGAGAAACCGTTTAAAAGTTTGAAATCACTTCTCTGTAAAGTATCAGCCTGTTTCAGCCGGAGGGAGGGAGGGAGGGAGGACGGGGGTTATGGCTAAACCAGGCCCATTACTGGGGATACTGCGAGAAGGGGGGGAGGGCAAATTATTATTTCTCCTTCGCCTTGCTGTCTGCCAGTCCTCAGTAAAGAGGAGATTATTTATCAGCCGTTCCTGTCTGGTGCTCAAAGAGTTCTAGTTATCATGTGAGAGGCGCTTGAACAGCAACACAAAAAAACTCCTTTGATTGTTGTCGTCATGCCGCTACAGCTTTAATAACAAGCTGGTAACAAAGAAACGTCTTTGGCTTGCTGCTTATTAAACAAGCAGTCTTGACAATGCACATAAAGTCGAGGTGAAGGCGGTTTTATTTTCGTTTGGGATGGGATCTTTGGAGCAGCTGCCCACCTTTCAATCTGTGAGCAGAGTATATAATCAGCGCTGAGAAAATAACCAACTGCTGAGCAGCTTTGTATTTTTAATCTTACATAATCTTAGGGGATTACTCTAATTTAGTAACAATTAGATTTGTTTTATCTTGAATTAATACAGAATTGAATTATCATTGCATGTGGCAGACTAAACATACACCAATGTGAAGATTAACATTTTATTTTAATAATGCCCTATAAGGTTATTGAACATCTGTATCATTCAATCCAAAATCCCTGCAGTTAAAAGTGGCAACTGATTAATTATTTAGCATAGTTGAAACACTAATTAATATGCTACTTATATTTTCTGAGAATGTTTTTTGGCATGCATCTGTCATGGTTCTCCTCCAGTGACTGCTGCAATACATTCCTGTGCATACACAACTGAAAACACAGAGGTCCATGTGAAACTCGATGACAGGAAATACGTTTGACCTCTATGTATCAGCTTTTAAAATCACCACAGCAACATTTTCTAAATATTTTAGGATGAATTCACAAGTATTCATAGATGTGGGCCAACCATTTAATGCTGGTTTGGCATCCCTAACAAGACTTGAGATGATCTATTAACAATGGATTCTTATGGATTCTTCCCCGCAGTCATTTCAAGAATTTCCTCCCTTCAGCTTTGCTTTGTTGTTTTCATCTCTGGGTTGCTCAAGCTTTTTAACTCCTCCCAAATAATTTTGATCGTCACATTTCATATCATCGCTTCAAGTCTTTAATTGTGTTAATGGCTCTGAAGCTTCCAACAGTCTCCCACTGAAACAACGTCACACTTTAGAACTGCTACATCTCAGGTCACACAAGACCACAAGTATATTTTGTCCATTATGCTTTAGAATTAATGAGTATTACGTTTAAACTTTAATCCATGGAGTGAATAAAAAAGATGGTCAGAGCACTGTGGCGTCTCTAATTGTTTTGCTTTTTTTTTTCTTGAAGCACTTTTGAAACCTCGAATGAGGTGTTTTGACTTTTCAAAGCCGGACATCATGAGCACCAGGGCAAAGCTGACTATTAAATCGGGGGAGACTGCTTCTGGTCACCCACGGGAACCATAATTTACAAAATTGTTATATGTAATAAAACTTAAAACACAAAACCTATACCCACAAAGCAGCACAATCTTCTGATATAGGCTAATAGGATACTTCCAAAGCAATTTATTACAGCTTTTAAAAGGGGACTGAAAACAGCTGAAGTTGGTATTAAGCACAAAAGCCACATCTTTTCAGAGCTGTTCTGCTTCCCAAACGCCACACAATGCCCCCACCCTTTCCTCCCACCACCACCCCTATTTTTGAAACCCCCTCGACTAACCAATTTCCACCACAGTCACCTCTGTCCCTTGCACTGCCTCGCGCTGGCTAATTGAAATTGGCACATTTAATTTTGCCCCACAGCGAGCTTCATTCCAGTGATGGATGGCAGTGGATGAATGTAATTGAACTTTGGAGAAAAGAGGAAGGAAGCAAAGGAGGAGACATCAATTAGCATAACCTGACTGGCCACTTCATTTATCAACAGGGACTGAGGGCTTGGAATAGAATAGAATAGAATAGAATAGAATAGAATAGAATAGAATAGAATAGAAACTTCTTGGGTTTTTGTAAAATTAGAAATAAAGACAATTCGAAAGGTCATAAGAATAACTGACGCTTAATATTTCTGAATTACATTTCATCTGAGCAGTGGAGAGGGGACACTGCAGTTCTCTTTTATTAGTTCCTTTTAAAGGCAGTAGTTTTTGGAGTTGAGATTTCTGTCAAGCCACTGCTTTCTTTGTGTATGCATTTAAATAGTATAATTTGTTTTTATTTGTATTTCATCTCCCCCCTTTATTATACAAGCTATGACTACTAATCATCACACACTGTACACCAGAGCATCTAAAGTGTGTAATTATCTGTCCTGACACACCCTGTTCCCTTATTTTATCATTTATATATGCCTCAGCCAAAAGATTAAAACCACTGACAGTTTAAGTGAATAACAATTATTACAAAAGCTCTTGAGTTTATATATGAGGCAGCAAGAGTAAAACATGGAGGCATGGAAGTATGCAAACTTAAGGATCTGCTTTGGGCAATAATATGATAACGTCGTCTTTTACGCTGTAAAACTTGATGTGGACTGGTATGAGAAACATGAGCGTTCAAGGTGTTGACTTGCCAAATGATCTTGATCTGCTTTTAAGGAACCGCAGCTAGAATATTATTGCTTTAAACCACAGACCACCTTTAGCAGTCTTAGTAGCATCAATGGCAGATCAGAAAAGTTTCAGTGGAACAAGTTCATTGAGGTACACTGGGTTTAATGTTGTATTTCAAATCAAAATCAAATCAAATCAAATCACTTTTATTGTCACATCACATGTGCAGGCACACTGGCACAGCACATGCGAGTGAAATTCTTGTGTGCGAGCCCCACAAGCAACAGAGATGTGCAAACACAACAACACAAACGAGCAAAATACAAGAATGGCCAACCTGAAACTAATAAATATATGTACAATATATAATAGTGTATGCATTTCTGGATGTGTATACTAAATATTTTCCTACGTGTGTGTGTGTGTGTGTGTGTGTGTGTATGTATACACACATTTTTACAAATTAAATAGTAAAATTAAAAATAAAAAAATAAAAAAATAATAATAATAATAATATTTTGTCTGGTTGCTTCATTTAACTCAAATTAAAAACAACAGCGTGTTTTCCTTGTATTTACTATTATGCTGTGTTTTCATATACTGTTGTTTAGTTGAAAGCAGTCTGAGTCTGTGTCAGGGTTTTGGTGCAGTAAGTCAATTTACATTTTCTTTATATTATGCATAGGTGTGCCTTATAAATAAATATGAATTTTCATTAAGAAATGCATAAATCATTGCAGTGTCATAGTAAATCCTGCAAATTGCCCTGTAAATATTTTACTCAATGGTTAAAGTACCTTTTTTACTCTCAACGTATTCTTTATTATAGATTTTCATATCTGTGACCGTTTGTATTTATTTTTTGCTTAAATGTGATTCATGCTTAAAACATGAATCACATGCTGCATGATATCTGAAAGGGAAAAAGAGCATCAGGTTTATTGTGAATTATTAACTTAATATTATAAACTACTGTAGGTACCAGTCAATCATTATATTAGTTATACCTTTACTGGGTTTTGCACTGTTTTACTTACAGAACTGCCTTATTTTTTTTTATTTTTCACAGTACAGATTCAGCAAGGTGCTGGAAACACCTAGGTTCAAAACGTCATGTTAGAATCACACAGTTTCTGTTGCTCAACGACATGGCCATGATGGAAATCTTCCATACCTCCACATCACAATTATGCTCTACTGGATTGAGATCTCGCGGCTGTGGAGGCCATTTAACTACAGTGAATTAATTTCCATGTTCACTAAACCAGTTTGAGATAATTTGAGCTTTGTAGCATGGTGCATTGTCCCGTGGTCATAAAGGGACACAGGCATGGTCAGAAACAATACTCAGGTAACCTGTGGCATTTAAACAAGGCAAAAAAATATATATCCCGCACAGTATTATGCCACCACTACCTACATGAACCATTGATAAAAAGCAGAATGGATGCCTAAATGACAGAAATTGATCAGACAACATACAGTGGCTTGCAAAAGTATTCGGCCCCCTTGAACTTTTCCACATTTTGTCACATTACAGCCACAAACAAGAATCAATTTTATTAGAATTCCACGTGAAAGACCAATACAAAGTGGTGTACACGTGAGAAGTGGAACAAAAATCATACATGATTCCAAACATTTTTTACAAATAAATAACTGCAAAGTGGGGTGTGCGTAATTATTCAGCCCCCTGAGTCAATACTTTGTAGAACCACCTTTTGCTGCAATTACAGCTGCCAGTCTTTTAGGGTATGTCTCTACCAGCTTTGCACATCTAGCAACTGAAATTCTTTCCCATTCTTCTTTGCAAAACAGTTCCAGCTCAGTCAGATTAGATGGACAGCATTTGTGAACAGCAGTTGTCAGATCTTGCCAGAGATTCTCATGAAAGAATCCGGTCGTTAAGTCTGACGTCACTAGCCGTGTCTGGGCCTAAACTCCGCTGCAGGTCCATATATCAAACGATCACTATGGCATTACTGAGAGTTGAAAAACTGTCTAAAGTCTTTCATCTTTAATAAAATGAGCAGCGTTCTGCTCTGCCAGGTGTAACAATTGAGTTTAACATTCAGGCATCCATGAAAACAGAATTTATGACATTTAACGGAGTTAGAAGTTAGCAGGAAGTTAGCTTGCTAGCTTCTATCTAAATACAATATAGCATGTACTGACTGCGGGGTTTTGGAAACAAATTAAAACGTACAGCTCTGTTATCACTTCCAACATAAATGAAGACAGAAAACTAAACAGCAGTGACGTTTCTAGGGTTATGCATGGGCTGGACTGTAGTTACATCCTAAGGTTTTAAAAACTGAGCTTAAATAAATGATTAGCGGTAATAAAAGCCAAGGGAGGTCAACAGTGATCACTGACTGTTTTAGGAGCCTTTTGAGATTAAATAGAAGAAAATACAAAACATTAAACATGTTAACAACACAAAAGCCATATTAAACGCAGACTACTTTAGGCCCGGAAGTAGGATTTGTCACGTCATCACTTAACGACCGGATAAAGTTACGTTGAAACCAAGCACACCATTGTTTTCCTTCTGACATTACCAATAAGTTTGATGTGTCACATGGCCCTCTTCCTATTGAAAAAACAAAAGTTGTATCCAAGATGGCCGACTTCTAAATGGCTACCATGGTCACCACCCATCTTGAGGAGTTTGCCCCCTCACATATACAAACAGGACTTTAATATCACCAACCATTCCCATTTTATTACAGTGTATCCATATAAATGGCCCACCCTGTATTGTTTGCATTTTTGACAACAAAATGCATAGGAAGAAGTAAAGTAACTAAAACATCTGCATTTGCTTTTACATTAACCAGAGATGTAACCTGTGTAAATGAATGTGCGGATGTACACACCACATAAAATGCGAATCACGCAGAGAAAATTCCATACACTCAGGAAGTACTTTACAACAAACACTGTTTGAAGTGTGTTTACAAAGCTTCCAGGCAAAACATGACTTCCACACTTCTGTTCCTTCCCTTTCTTGATAACATTCTTGTTTCACCCTCCTTTTTCCTGCATCTCTCTCTTTCCTGCTGTTCTCCTTTCCCTTTTTCATCACTCCATCCTTTTTTTCCCCTCTTCCTCTCACTACGTCTGTCCTCTGGCTAATTAGATCAAGACATATAGTGGCTGTGTGACAGTATTCTCCATAGAGTGCAGGGGCAATATGAATAATTGAGAAGCTATTATCCCCTGCTATTACACGTTGAACAGTGCAACAGGGTTAGCTGACATGGATAATACCACAACCGCCATCATTTGTCATCATTTGTGTCCACTGCTAACTAATGAAAGGACATCTCTTTTCTTTCTTCTATCCACATTATTATTATTGGAAACACTGGTATTCGTGTCAGCACTCGTGCTTTTCTGTTTGTTCCTGTCATTATCCCAAATAGAAGCACTCACCTGCTATTATTTTGAAATTATATGAGTTCCTGTTCCCATGTTGACTGATGTGTGTACCCTCCAAACAAACAAGTATAAAAAAACAATTAATAAAAAATATATATCAGTGTAACTGCTCCCAAGATCACAGACTTACTTTGTAATTTTTTTTGACATTCCAGAGAGCAAATTAATTATTTCAGTTCACATGAACATTTGTTAAGGTGCCTGCTAGGCTGGAGTAATTTATTAAAAATGTAAACTAATAAAAATACACAAAGAGAGACAGTAAGGTCTAATATAGAAGATGGCAAGAAGTATTATAGTATATTACATATCAGTATATTATTTGTAAAATTACCTTTGTAAAAGAGTGATACATGAAGCAAACAGCATGGTACAAAATGGGTGTCTTCTTAACAGCATGATGGTATTGTGTTGGTTTGATATATTTATGTGGGAGATTTAAGTCAATTGCTGGAAATTTGATTGAATCATTCAAAACAAGATTGGATTAGGGAGTATGGTAGTATGATAAGGGCCGTAGAGCTAGTGGGTGATCCATGATTTCTCTAACATGTTGTAAAACATAAACTCTGATGGTCAATTACGATTAAATTGTAACAAAACTATATAATATGCACATGAATCCCACATCTCCAAAAAGTTTAGAGGCTATGTAAAATATACATATGACAGAAAGCATCCATCCTTGTCTTTAACTATATTTAGTTCAAGGTTATGTGGGAACCAAAGCCTATCCTAACACAAACTGGGCAAGAGGAGAGGTATGAGCAGTGATCCAAATTATTATTATTTTTTAAAGGGAAAGATATATATACATTTTTGAAACTGGGGATTTTTCTTGGCACTTGAAAACTATGATCCTTGTTAATCATTTTTACTAACAATATGTTCAGTAAAGTTGAGACAAGGTAATGTCTAACACTCGTTGGCATTATCTCTGCTGAGACCAATATCTGTACTTTTCAAAGCCAAATGTTTTCCTGTTCCATCTTAGGATTTCAGCTGTTCCACACTTCAGGGCTCGCTTTGTCATATTTTCCCTTTCATTATGTTCCAAATGGTTTTAATGGGCCACAAGTCTGGACTGCACACTGGCCAGTTTTGCACTCATACTGTACGCTGCAGCATATGGCTGAGAGGTGAGAATATCAATTTAACTGGCCAGAACAAAAGAAAGTGAGACAGAGTATGTGCATATGCGTGTGTGCTTCTGTGGGTGAATGAGACAATGAAACGGGTCTCCAGAACCCATCAAATCCACAGCACTCCCTCTTAAAGAGAAGCCATGCATAACCAAACAATTCTTTGCCTATAGACAGAATCAGACACACAACCAAGCCAGTTTATACACAAGTAACACCAACCTAACCTATGTGTGGTCACAAACACATAGAGACAGAAAGAAAGCTTATTTTATTTGAGTCATCTTATTGAATGAAAGAGACCGAGTCAATGAGTTCCATATGCAGCCTCATATATGGATGTTGAGAAAAACTGGAAAACGCAGTGCATCAGATGACTGGATATAGCATCTCTACTCAGATACAAATTTAAACCTGGTATCTTTTTTTCAAGATGCAAATAGTCTGGGTTAGTCAGTATAGGCTAAAATCATCTGTTTTGGTTTCTCTAAACTTCCTCAAAATTTCAAACCATGACATTCAAGGTCAAAAGCATTTTACTCAGAGAACATCCATAGTATGAAGTAAACCTTTGCAAGGTAAAGTCATAGTAAAAGAAAAACAGCATAGTCTGAGGAGATCACGTGGGAAGCAGGACTTTTTATTTATTTCCCTAAAATGACCCTTTTGTGCTTTTAAATTAATAGACCTTGGCAGGACCTGAGGTACATGTATGTAATGGTCCAATAAACAATCCAGTTCCAGGTTAATCATTCAGTTGAGTATCTCTGTTCTCACTAAGGTGATATATGCTCCATTACACATAACTGTAGCCATAGTGCAAGAAACAAAAGACCTGGCTGCTGTTTTAAGTAGCATATATGCAAAGTGTTTTCTGTGTCATGTTTTCAGTTGCTAGAATTTCACCTCTAGTACATTCAAAAATTTTACATCTTTTTATTTAAAAAGAATTACAAGAAATTTAAACAATAACAAAATAATTGTGACAGGCAGTCAATTTTACAGAGCAACACCCTGATGAATAAATGTGCAGGAGTCAGTAGTATCATTTACAGAGTTGTTAAATGCACCATAAGGAACATAATACATCATGTGAAGTAGCGCAGGCTGCATTAGTATTTCCTGATTGTTTAAGACTCTTTTTGTGCCAGTGTTTTATTCTCCACTTAGTTTTTTTTTTTGGGGACATCTTTGCAAAAGTATTTTTTGGAGATCACAAAACCATACAGTGTGCACAAAATATCTTACCTCAGTGCTAATAGTTTTTACATAGTTGAAAATGTCAACTTACAATTGACTGGCTAACTACAAGATTCATTTTTGTTTTTTAAATACATGAGAGGTTTAATTTGCAACCTAGTAAAAACTTTGTAAATATGTAGCTATACTTAAGGATTGGGGATCATTATAATATAGTGGAAGTCAATTTGGAAATTGCCCCAGGCTGTTACATACACAATGTTTTTTTTGTTGTTGTTGTTCCTGTGAATATCAAAACAGGATGCAACAGTTTTGCAGTTCTACGGAATAGAGTTGTATATATATATACACCTGCTGAAACCCACAGGTCACTTGGGAGCAGATAAAAGTAGGGCAAGCAGCGCTAGTTGTACCTAACTCTCACTACTGAAATGTAGAAGGTAAAAAAAAAAAAAAAAAAAAAGATGTGCCATGTGAAAGGATTATTTCTGTCACGCCACATGAGAACTGCAGTATGAAAACAATTAGTCTCATTTCTGCAGGTTTGATTAACAGTGTACCTAATGTTTAAACCCTTAGGCCTCAAGGCCACAGGAGACGACACTAATTAAAACATATATCCTCAGTCTTTCATGGCTGGCTAATTAAAACATATAGCACCTTCAATCGTCAAAAATAGCTAACTTAATCATAAAATGTTTTCTGTGTTGGTTGCTGCCTAATTAGATTATATTACCTTCAGTCATCATTGCTGGCTAATTAAAATATACACCTCTGTTCTTTATATCTGGGTGTTCTTATGGAATAGGGATGTCTGTATCCTATAATCTGTGTCTGAACGTTAAAAAATATCTGTGTAGCGCAAAGGCTGAACCGAAGGCAGAAGGACGTAACACTTTGAGTCTTTTCCCAGTAACAGACAATCAAACTAAAAGAAGTTAAAAAGCAGTATCTGCTGTCACTGACTTGGTGCAGGTGTTTTAAGATATGCATTCTGTGTGAACTTTATTCAGTGAAATCCATGGGGCCAAATTTGTGCAATGAACATGTTGCAGCTGCTGACAAAAGTAAAATTAAAAGTAAAATTGGATATAAAAGTGAACTGATCTACGCCGCAGCTGTTGTTGCTACTTCATAATGATGGATATAGCTGAAGCTTGGTGATTGGATGTTTCTTGCCAAAATGTATTTTGGGAGTCTTGGTTCATTCTTTTCCGTAAGATTTTAGGTATAAAAGCTTGAAACTAATCAGCTATCTTAATGAACTGGAGACATTTAGTAAAGTAATGCAAATCACCACAAAGATTTTAAAATAATGTGGCAACAAACAAAGAGTACAGATGGGTGAATGTGATGTAATGATGTGGATTTTTGTCCTTTTCATTTAAACTTTAACTTACAAACTCACAGACAAAGCAAGTTACTCCGACAAGCTAATGCCAAGCCGTGTAATCATAATTTCCCTTAAACCTCAATAAAACTAATAACGCTGTGCTGGTGGTCTATGATCTTCCCATCAACTTGTTTTTTCCCACTAATGCATTCAATCAAGAATATCATTGTCACTATAAGATTCCCATTTAATGTGTTCGCCTTACTTTTGCTATATTTCAGAATCCCTGCATAAAGATGACACTTGAGACACAGATGTGTCCGTAAGTTCATGCTCATGTCGCTGCTGTCTTGAAATGAATTTGCATCATTTCAAAATATGAGAAGACAGGTCTGTAGGTTCAACCTCTGGTTTCGTGTGAAAGACACCTCTTTGTGTGAGGATGACACGGATAAAAGTGGAGGAGAAACATTTGAGCCATTTAACACATAAAAAGAGACTGAATGAGATACAGGAAATATAAAAGTATAAGTTTAAAATACAACTTAAATCATTCATCAGTGTATGTAAACAAGACACCCCTGCTGATCCTGCACATGTTCGCTCTTTCCTGGAAGTGGGGAAAACTATCCAGAGGTTTTTCTCTCTTATGCAGCAGGATAAGTGCTGTTAGGATTGTTAACCACACCATCTATGTTATGGAGGGGGGAAGTATTGCATACACAGTGCATTAGTGGTGCATGGATCGATACGGAAATATCAATTCTTCTGATACCAGATATTTTTGTTCATAAAATCAATTCTCATATTAAAATATCCACATTTTGGTAATTTGGAGTAAAATTGTAGTTTATGATTATCAGGAACACAGTGGAAAGTAACGAAATTATTGGGATCATCTCAATGATTGGTAGGAACTCCTAGTTCTTCTGCCTGTCATAGTGATATGTGAAATATGGCTGTATAAATGCATTACGGCTCACATGTGTTCACTCACTCAGTTGATGATCGTAAACTGAGTCATGTGTGGAGCCATTTCAGTTAAGACGCGATTTGTGACACATCTGGCAAGGACACAAGCCTTGTCAAACACAAGCAAAAGTAAATCGTAAACAAATTATGATGATGAGTTTATGATGAGGCAAACTGAAGGAGAAGGAGAGGGACAGATACTGCCAGGGCTCACGGAGTCCTTTGGTGCTGCAGGCACTATCCAGGTACAGAGGGAGAAAATGTAATAACATGTAGCACTGTTGCTGAATTTTGGAAAGTGACTTACGTCTGTGTTTAGGCTTTTGTGTCTATGTTTAAAAGACGGAAAATCACTGCATCCTTAAAACTACAGAATCTCATTCAAATTGTAGAGCATTTAAACGGGATTACATAGGTATGATAAAATATACAGCATACTTGCACTAAAATAACAACTGTAGGCTTTAAAACATAAAAACACAACTACAGCTTTATTATTATTTTCAATCACTCACATTGTTTTTGAATGTTTATTGAATATTTTAAAATGCAGTTACTGACTTTTTTGTATGATAATTTTTCATAATTAAACAATAAGAACAATTATGTCTTGTATTTATTATGAAGGTATAATCTGAAATACACTACTTTTGATTTTGATTTTCCAAACACAAAACTTTGTACTATGTACAAGGTTTTGTACAAAGTGAAAACAAATCCTATAAATATTAAGATATGAGTAATACTTAACAAAAAAGCTAGACTACTAAGTAGTAGATCAGTCTACTTTTATTTTATGCAGGTGTTGCATTCAACATCATGCACATGTTGCTTAAAAAACTGTCCACCATAATAGAACCGGTAGTGTCCTAATCCTAAAGTTTCATAGAAATATCTCTGCTTTTTTTCCCTATATTCTGCTGTGCTGTTGGGTTTAGCAATCATCAGGACAGCAACAACAGAAAGAGAATATTTTTTAATCATTTGTATAGAAGAAGACCAAAAACACAATTTATCTGATACAGCAGATAATTAAAATCAGTTATAAGTTACTTGAATTTTAAAATGACCAGTGTGTGTTTTCAAGTAATATTTGTCGACAAGTAACAGCTTTACATTTACTATTTTCATTTTCTCTTTTTTTTTTTTCCTTTCTCCTCTTCTTCATCTGTCTCCTCCACCCCTACACTCCTGCTCATTATCACATCCTCTTCCACCTCACTTGCAGCCTCACTCTTGAACTGAAGTTACGGTTCTAACATAAGAAATCCAACAGGAACATATTTAGTTATTCTCAATACTGTTGCAATTAGTTATTCTCAGCAGATCAGACATGCAACCCTCTCATTGCTGGACAGCTGACAAGAGCCGAATAATCAATAACAATGTCTCAAGCCAACTTTAGTATTCTAAAACTCTAACTACTTTTTCTTCTGATAAACAGTTTGTTTACTTTCTCACATCACATGAGAGTTTATTTTCTACGTGTGAGTTTTCCCACTTAAAAAAGGTTTAAGTAACAGCAGCAAATAGTGAAGAACAGAAGCTAACAGCAGCTAACAGAGATGAAAAGAGCAATTAATGATGGAAAATTACAGACATCCTCAACGATTCACCTCAGTATCACTCCCATCACAAATTAGTTACGCTGATTTGTTGACAATGTGAGAGGTAATAGGCAGACACGTGTCAATATCAAAATGCAATTAAAATAAACCCTGTAAATACCTTAGCAGTGACCAGTGCCTGTGGTCCACGTGAATCAGTGGCTTCAGTTCCAGGCAGTGACTGAGGTTTGTTACTGATCTTGACACAAAATACCAATAAACATCCAAACTTTTTTAGGCCTTTAGATCTCGTCCTTGAAGGATTGTTGATCACTTAATGATATAAATCGTGTGGGGTGAAGTCAGAGTTGCACTTCACAGTATCAGTAAACACACTCGGAGGGAGTAGACATCCATCTTCAGCACCCACCCAAGTTCTCCTCACAACGAGCAAGATACTTGACATTAAAGTGTTTTGCTTCTTACACCCTTGTTTAGAAGGTTTTTCACTCACTCAACGTGTCAGGATTGTTAACGTCCAAAGCAGCTGACAAATTAATACCATGTGGTAAGCGGTCACGTGTCTGCAAAAGCTCTATTGCTTGCTAAACAGAACATCTCTCCTAAATTTTTTTTCTTGAAATTAAAAAATGTAAACTTTAATTTACTTCTCTTTAAAGTGTCTATAGTCATTTGGAATCCGCTGAAAACTGCACCTGATCACCCTCGTGAAGTAAGCTTGTGTGTACAGTTTGTGAAGGCTCTGTGCTGAAGCATTCCTTTGTACTGTGATATGAGTAAAGTAAACAAGTGAAATTTATATATTGTAGCCACTTTGACTTGAAATTTTGTGCCACCTCTCTCACATTTTGTGCTAGAATACAAAATTGGATTTTCCTTTCATTTCACTTTTGGGCACATAACGCCGAAATCAAACATCTGGCACTCTGCTAATTTTAAACGATCTCCTTGTTCCTCTGTAATGTTAATACTCCACCTATCAACAAAAAGATATTTAAAAAGACAATCAGTATTAGGTTTTACATTTAGACATTAGAGCCTTCTAATTTTATAAATGTTCAAATGTAATGTATGTTCACAATAGAACAGCCGGAAATGTGCCTAATATTGTATGACTGCTTCAATCATGGAGTTACTGGGGTTTCCCCCAAGAGCAGACACCTTTAATTATTTAGCTCATTCGTACATGTAGTGCCTCTAATGGTATTTTTGCACTCGATGAATCATTTCTGTTTGTTTTTCAGGATAAGGAAATTCATATCCACAGTATTGATATTAAATAGCTGAGCATATGTGATTATCTTGACTATTCCAGTTGGCTGGAGGGCTTTTAGTTCTGCGACTGTGCTTCCCATTCATCAGCTAATCATAGGCTGCAAATCACAGCCATTCATTCTAATATCACTACTATCCTTATGGAAAATAGAGAAACCATGTTTATTCAGAAGCTCTAATGCCCTTGGAAGTTATGAATCTCTCTTATGAAGGTTCATCCATATCCAGTTCTTCTAGGTTTTTCTTAGCACTGGCAGACTGCATATACATTTATTCACTTTAGTCATCTCGTATGCTAAGATCCTAGTCTCCACACAGTAGCATCAGATTGTCTAAATTCCTCAGCTCAAACTGGGAGCAGAGCATTTTCTTCCATGTGTTTTGAAAAGAGATGGAACAAGCTGAAGCGAAAATGCATTGCACGCTTAGTGACAAATAACTTTTGACCAACCAATATAACTGACATTATAATCACTTCTTTACCACTCTGGCAACTAGTTGTTAGCAACTTGTCCCTTTTCTCTTTTTGTTGATTAATGGCAGCTGTCAAATAGTTACTGGTAACTTTGTGTCCACGTTCTGGGTCTGAGACCCAGCGTTTATGTGTTTGGTCTTTTGTTTCTGGTTTATTTAATATTCTGAGGTTAAGATTCTGTTCCTGTTTTGGTTATTATAGTTCCTTCTGTTTATAAATGTAGTCGTAGGGCTTCTTAGTTTTGTCATCTAGTATTTAGGTTTCTGTTACCATGCCTCCCCTATGTTGCAGCTTCCATGTTTAGTCAGTCTTGTCTTCGTGTTTGTTTTTCTCTCGTCTCCATGTTAGGAGACAGAAAGGGAACACCAAAGTCAGTAATGTTTCCATGTCTGTTTCTCTCCGGTCCCAGTGTCAAGCTTGTGTGGCTCAGTCTTTGTCTCTGTGTTTAACGTACATTCAGGTTTATTTTGACAGTTTTTTGTCCTGTGTACAGAGTGTTTAGTTTTTTTCTTTCCCCTGCCCTGTTAGTCTGTATTAGTTCCAGCTGTATTCCCATCTGTTGCCCTTCCTCTTGTGTAGTTTAGTCTTCAGTGTCCCTCTGCTCATTGTCACGTCGTGGCCCATTTGCTGTGTTTCCCTGTACTCTGTGGTTTTCATTTTTCTAGTTCCCAGTTCATAGTTTCTTCCTTATTAGAGTTTCTTTGTAATTTTTTTTTTTTTTTTGTATTTACTTTAAAGTTCCTCCTTGAGTGAATTCCCTTGTCTCTGAGTCCTGTGTTTGGGTCCTGCCTTGCCTGACACACAGCCGTTCATGACACTTCTGCTGGTAGAGCTGCATTACATCCTATCAGATTGGTAAAAACAAAAGTTAAAAGCACATACAAAGTAATCAGAAGTCAGACTCATTTAAAAGCCCAAGAATAAAAATGGATCTGCATGGATGCGGGGCTGTGAGCACATGTCCCACTAAATAATTTAGGGTTATCATGCCACCTTTATTGTGTCCAATTCTGACAGTTTAGTCAGAATTATGCACATGACTCCTGGTATGTCTTCCACACTCTTGAGGCTGTGCTGAGAGACACAGCAAACCTTTATGTGACAGCACATATGGATGTGCCCTTGAGGAGAAGCTGCATTACCTGTGCAACTTAAATGGGCTTCTGTGGTACCAGCAGTGACAAGGACACAAGCAAGAAACAAAACTAAAGCACAATCAGTCAGGAAGGATAAGGAGAGAACAACGTTCTGTGGTCACTTCCTGCAAAAGCATTTGTTTTTTGGGGATCATCTTGTTGCACCTGTTTCCACTTTTATTTGCACCAAAGAATGTAAAATTGACCTAAAATGGTTTACGCTTCCTAATTGGACAGACTGATATGCATGAAGAATAACTGACTTTGTGACAGAGGTGGGAAGTAAGAAAGTCCAAATACTTCGTTGTGGTACCTAATAACCCGTTTAATCCCCAATTTGTCTTTGCAAAATAAGTACATGCATTTTACTCCTTAGACTTCCTCTACACACAATATGTTAAATTTTGTTAATATAAGAGGCGTTTTTTTAACAAAGCAGATCTGTTAAGGTTCAAGGAGGGCAGACATGAGTTTTACACAGAATTGAAGATGGGAAAAAAAATGCATTTTCAAGGTGTCTAATTTTCCGACATGTTTGGCTTCCATGCATTTTTTTTTTCTATAATGGGAAGAGGGTGCTCCTGCCTGGTTTGGTTGCCAGACTGCAGTAGCGAGGTAAGGGGATTGAATTTCACCTGATGCTGCAGGCCAAGGCAACTGTGGTGGATGTTGTGAGTGACCCAGTGTCCATAAAAACTTACCCAGCTACTTAAAATACCACCTTGCCATTTAGGACATGGAATGCGAATGGCCAAGTGTTAAAGTGCTTTTTACCACAGGCCCTAAAAGGAATTTTCGTTTGTCCTACCTGTCTTCAAGTGAACTAAAACTTACTGAGAAAACTGAGTTTGTGCATGGTTGTTTTTGAGGGTCCAGACACAAGAACTTCAGTGTCACAGCAGTAATGAATAGATGGATAAAAAAAAGACCTGGAAAAGGCTGTTCTGTATTATTCCATTAAATCATCCCAATACTGTATACTTGGTTATCCACGATGGCCTGATAACATAAGTAGTCACCTCAGATTTGTCACTTACATATTTACATGCTGTGAGTCTATGGGTTTACAGTATTGCAAAGGTATACTAGATAGAAAATCTGCTGATAACAAACTCATCACAGTGTCCATGAGAGTAGCTTGAGACAACCTTTGGACATTCAGCAACTCATAACAACATTTAAGCAATAATTAAAAGGTATAAGAGGCCCAAATTGTGCCAACTAAATAATCTCTACACTATTACACCATCACCAGCCTGTGCTGGTGATATAAAGCAGGTCAGGTTCATGGATTGGTGTCATTTTACCTTAATTCTGAACGTTTCTCTGCAGACACTGTGATAAATTAGATATGGAAATATTTTCACCACTCTCCAGCTTTCTAGTTTTGATGAGTCTGAGCCCACTGTTGCCCCAAATTGCAATTCTTGGCTACCAGAGATGATTCCAAACATGTTCTCTGTTTATTACTGTTCATTGTCATCATCATCATCTATTTATGTGTTCGCTTACACCAAAGTTATTACAGAAAAAAAACACTTTCTCTATTTTTTAGACAATCAAATTGCAGGTCATGTTCTTTTTCCACCTCTCTAAATACAAACGAAAAACAAAACGGTGCACTCATTGTATTTGCTAAAATGTTATGTTTTCTTGCAGGGCAGGCTGTATCCAACATTTGTAGCTTCTATTGGTTTTCACATTTTACAAACACATAAAAATAATTTTTTGAACACCTTGAAACATTGGTTCTCTCAAATGGATCTCATTTCACATTTATTGTTTTTCGTCCATCTCAGTAACAACATACAGCTCTGCTGTCTGTTTACACAAGTAATTTGGATGACTATATTTAGAACACACCTCTATGGAGTATTTATTATTTCTTAAGACTGCCTATAAAACTATTTGATTTGAATAACATTGCTACAAATGAGCTATTATATATTTCCACAGGGAATCCAAAAGTATTCTCCAAGAATTGTGTTCATTAACCTTTTCTTCACTTTGTTTTCCCTGCATACATATCATTTGTTCTTTTACCCGTTCGACTTCTTTACCAGCAGAACTGTCTTTGTTTTGTTTCAAAAATATTTTGAAAGCATGTTGTAGATATTACAGTAAATTTTCAAAACAGCCTAATGCCGAAGAATATAAATACAAAATTGCAAAATCTGAGCTGGAATTGATCAAATATATAAAAAATTAAGCTCACATTTTCCTCTTGATGATCTCAGACGTTCGTCACAGTGTACCAGCTATTTGAGTAATTTAAGCTCCAGTCCTGCTGCGCAAAGAGTTCAGTGAACATATCTTTAACAATATCAAGACGTTGATGAAGTCGGCATGAATGCTCATTTAAAAATAATTTGAAGTAAGCGCTGATTAAATCAAATATTCATTTTGTATTGCAGGTATATGATGCATACCATACGATCCAAAGATACCAGAGGGAACCCACTTCATTAAACTGGAGCTATGGTTGTGCAGATGGGAAGAGGTTTGTGCCTTAATGTATTATGTGTCCCAAGCCAGATGAGTTCACCTCTGAAAGAGTCATTGCCTCTTCTCCAAGTCGAGATTCCCCATAGCATCAGAACTTTTTAATGGGAGCTGTGTCTCTTTGAGGCATGAACTCTACCCTTTAACTGGGTTAAATGAAACATACTAATGTCCCATTAAATGCACAGGAATGTATGCCTTCATATTATAAATGTTACTGTTTGTGCAAAAGAAAAATGTGATTTAATCCAGTTTTTGAATCTATCACACTGTCATCAATAGTCGGGTTAATGATGGATTCAATTAATAAGATAACTTTTAAAAAAGGTCAAAATTCAAGTTATGTGGGTTTCATTTTGAGGCAATAATATACCTTCTATAAAGGTCACCCTCGCTAATGAGCCCCATTAGCATAAGCTAGTGCCTTTTCAAAAGCACATCTTACATCCTGTTTAACCTGCTACCATTGGTAACAAGATTAATAAAAAAACTAGGCCCTTACTGTTATAGATAGGCACAGTTCAAGGACAACCAGCTGTCATTACTTAGCTGTTAAAATTGCTTTGAAATACTTGTTTCTTGCTTGTAACATCTGTAATTAGGAATGTGTGCTAAATGTTGCTACCTAGGCACCCGAAGTACTATTAAGTTGGGTGTAATGGCATTGTAACTATATATTTATATGCACTTACGCTTTCCCACAGTGCAGCTACATAAATAGTCCATGAAAAGAATTCATACAAATTATCGACTGCTGAAAATATCTCAGCTTAAAGACAAATATGTGTGATGGTGCATCACAAAAGCATTTCAGCTGTGATTCTCCCATATACTGATTTTACTGACACCACCTGCATTCAGAAAGAAACTGAAAAGAAGCTTGCTGTTCCCATTGGATTTGAGGGTAGCCAGAGCTGTATGGCTTAAACTATCAGTCATAGAGACCGTTTTTCTGGAAGTAATGCAAAAGTAAACATTGCTTCATGTCTGGTGTGAACACAACTACCACCAGTTGGCCCTAGAGCGCCAACACCCCATTTCAACTGTCATCATCAACTTAGTCACCAGGAACAACCCTAACTGTGAAGAATCTCGTCAAACCTATCCATATAATCCATGTAAATAGTAGACAACTTGCTAAAACTTAACAATTTTATATCATTAACATTATGATAATATGCATTCCATATGTTGTATGGTGGTATGGTTTCCTCAGAACAGCAAAAATATCTTGACAGATGGAGATGAAAAGAAGAACAGATGCAACAACAGATTCATTCTAAACATGGCTAAAGTATCTGAGAATCTGCAACAAACACATCTCCGCAATGTGAAAGAAACTTGTTTATCATCATCCTTGTTTGTCAGAGCAATGTGTTGTAGACCTACTATATGTATTGCACAGGAGAAGCTGTACCATATATAATCTGCAAAGTACTGACAATGTATGAAAGCTGTGGTGGACAGATTCAAATAACTAGCTCTTGCATTGAGTTTGTGTGACAGATTGGATTCGTAGGTTGTGTTGGGAGAGCAAAGCACCATATATTTTAAATCAGATCTCACCATCCCCACAGAACTCGCCTCACAAGCGGCACAGTTAGGAAATGACGGGAAAAAATGTGCATTGTAAAGCCTCTGCTTTATATTGTTTAATAAAAGTTTAATAAAATCAAACCACTTCCATGTGGCTGAAGTCATTCAATGTTTAAAGTAATAACTCTTCTACTAGCGGCAATACATTTTCTTTCAGCCGTGTGTGGTACTGTATGCAATATGCAGTTATAACAGAAATATGTCAGCAAGCAATACTGCAAATACCTGTATGGCAAACATTAAACACCATTTTAAAAAGCACATGGTCACCACAGGAAGGCTAGGATCATAGAAATATTATTGATCTTCAAAAGTATCACATGAGCCATAGTTGGAAACTCTAGTGAGTAACATTGCATTAAATGAAACTGATGTGCCAAAGAATCTTTTTCTGTTTAAACTGACATCTTTTGAGGGAACCTACTTACCTTACTCTTTGCCATGTAAGTATTTTGGAGCAGAGAATTAAGTGCAGGCTGTTTAAAATAAACTTCAGGTAAAGCATCTGCCACTTATGTATTTTACATGTAAATGCACTTTTAACTGCACAAAGAAATAAAAAAATAACACCAGCCATATCACTATTATAAGAATGAGTGTACTGGAACAGAAAAAAATACATATAGGAGATTAAAAACTAGATGAATCCACAACCATAGCAGCTTCTGTATAAGGATTTTATTTAGTGTGAAATGTTTTGTGAACCGGTCTCTTCCTCAGACATCAGAAGTTTGTGTTTTTTGCTGCACAAACCCATCTTTTTGTTATTAGCTCCACTCCCTCTGTCTCCTATAAAGTTTATGGCATCTCTGCTGACAACCATGTAGAACAAAGGGGGGAAACATTCTATAAACTCATAAGAAACTAGCACTCACTCTCACTGTATTTTACTCATCGACACACACAGAAAGAGATGCAGTTCACATGTGTATCAAAACACAGACTGATGATTATACATTTTTTCTTTTTTCTTTTTTTTAAACCTCCTCCCCGACCAATTTATTTCTTCCCTTCACAACCACAGACAAAATGTACGGACACGTTTTTTTCCCCTCCACCACATTTCCTCCATTTCTCATCTTGTCTCATCTCTTGATCATTTACTTGATCATTTCCAGCACTGTCCCATCTGGACAAACCATGAAACATCAAACAGATAGTTACATCTGGCCTCATCATGCTGACATCTTAGTGCATGTATGGGTGTGTGTGCGTGCGTGTCTGTTGTCAGTCCTGATGCATTGATGATTTATTGCCGTGTATTATGACTATTACTCTGTGAAGTCAAATTTGGCACTGAACACATGACGTGAACGTTAATACTGGATTCAAGTTTTTTTCTCAGGAAGAGAAAAGGAAAAAACTAAATGGGTATCAAGTGAAAGATTTTTCAATAGAAAATATGAAGAACATAGAAGATATTTTCTAAAATGTCAAAAGGGCACAGCAAAACCAAGAGATACAACAATCCATGACAAAGTAGTTAGCAGGGGTGTCTGAGGATTGTAATGATTTCAGGAAGAACGCTTGAAATAAAAAAATAATCTGTTTTGTGGAAAAGCACTTGTTTTCTTAGAAAAGATGAGATATTTTGAGTTATAGCTGCAAACAAATAAAGTAAAGTCTTTCACAAGCTTAAAAAGTTCTATCTCAACTCAAAAAAAACCCACACCCAAACATTTTGCTAGTATAATTCTAACCACCAACGCATACTAAGGCAGAGGAAAAAACGAAAAAGAAAAAAAGAAATATATTAAACAGCAACAACTAAATTGTAATCTACACTGGACTGTTCAGTGCAAGACAGAACTGCATTATCAAATGAAAACTCAGTGGATTTGTTGCTTTATTTCTCTTCAGTCGGACTGCCTACTGTCTCAAGTCCAGCAGATATGGGTTTTAACTAGACCACTGAGGGCTTTAATTGGAAACAAACCAATTTCATCCTCTTCTCACACACTGTGGGTTGCTAAAATAAAGACGTGCACATTTTGTTCTCCTTTCTCCTCCTCCTCAAACCTTTTTTCTCCATCTGCCCCCTCACCTTTCTTTTCTTAGCTTAGGTACAAAATCATGCAAATTGTGGTGGGGCCATCATAAAAATGTTTGTAATACTAAAGCTATTCAGACACTTGAGTCACTTTCACCCAGCTGTGCATGAAAATTTTAAAGAAACTAACAAAAACCAAAGTGACAAAAGTTAAAGCTATCCAGAGCGCAAAGCCAGCCACAACTCAGCAGCCTCAGTATGAGCAAAGAATAAAGGCAATTAAGTGGAAAATCATGGAAACAAGTGAAAAAAGAACAGAGTCAATGTCCTGTTATCTGGTTAAGTTAATACATAAAATATAAAAGTTAATAATCATATGGGGGAATGATAAAAGTAACTGACATTTGTTTTGTCATATAACCCGTAAAATGTGCCAGGTAAAGGGGTTGTCCCATAATTCTTTTTCAGTTATGCATTTATGCCTGTTTCAAGTAGCAGAGCATTTCATTTTCTTAAATACTTAATGATTGATACTTTTTTCCCCTCATTGACCTATTTTAGGATCACAAGACCTGTCTGAAGATATTATTATTAAAGTATTAATAAGCATATATAAGTATATATAAGGAGTATGAGCAATATATGGATATGATAATAATATAATTTATTTGTATCAAACTTAACAATTGTTCACCCTCATTACTATTAAATTATTAAGTTGAGTGTGTGTGCTGAGCTCACTGTTTATACAGGAGGTGTTCTTTATCAGATTGAGTCATGAATATTTGGCAGTGGTACACTTTCCTAGATTTATAGCATTATCACATTCATAGTTTCAGCAATCAAATAGGAACAAACCAAAGCCAAAGTCCCCATCTTGGTATGCATCATGGATGCATCTAGAAGCTTTTAAGTGAAGGTGTAAACTTTTTTTCTTCAACTTGATCAAACTTCATTTCTACCAGTGTTTATAAAGGCATTTATTACCTGACATTACTGAAAAACATTCTGGAAAATAAAATAAATAATAATGATAATAATAATAATAATAATAATAAAACAGAATATATATATATATATATATATATATATATATATATATATATATATATATATATATATATATATCTTTTGTGTATATATATATATATATATACACAAAAGAGTGTGAAATTTATAATTATTTCTGTCACAATATCAGCATGAAAGCCCTCTGCTTGTTGACTGTGTTGATTCTGACTTTGCCACCTCCTGCTAGCTGTCATCTGTTGGAGGCTTGCTGGGAGAGAATGACTGCATGTGTCAAGCAATGTACATGTTGAGGATGATAAAAATCCATGTTGTTCAGAGCATAGGGTGAAATCTATGCCGGGTCACAGCTGGAGTTACAGTTTCCTCAGGAAGGTTGCTCAGTGTGCCAGACTGCTGGCAACAGAAATCTATATACCCATGTTCCACCAATCCTTCATATTGAAGTCTATAATTTGCACTTGTTTTAATAATAATGGCTGCCAGCTTTGACAATCTAAAATGGGGGACATTTTGTGAAAAACATTTGATATATTTCACCAATATTACCCTGCTGTTTATTCCCCTGCACAGAATACAAATGCAGGAAAGATGCCAAAACAATGCCATTTGCAGCGTTGCCTCATATGCTATATTTGTGGTCAAACTACTACCAGGAAAGCATAAATGCTCACTGTCAGCACATTAGACTACATCTCATTAAATAAAATAATAATATTCTTATTAATAATAATAATAATAAAAAAATTACAAAAAAGTACAACAACTTTTTTTTTTACGTTAACCTAGTTTGGCTTTTTACATCTGGTCAATAAGTAGGTCATGTGAAAAGCTCAGTGTTGCAGATGGCCAACAACTGAGACATTTAAGATTTTATCTAAACTACTAAAAAAGAAGATGCTGGCCTACTGCCCAAGGTAGTCAACCAACACTGCATTGCTAGTGGCGTAAGATGCTGGGATGAAGTCATGACTGTTATAGAAAGATCTTAGAATATAGCTGGCATTTCCCATATAAACGATACCTGGGTGGGGCGCCCGAGTGTATTAAAATGGCAGCAAGTACATCTGGGAGACGGACACCATCCCTGACTGATTTACTAACACAAATTATCTTGCTCTTATATTAAAAGTTCAGTTGCTGCTAACCAGGTATTGCTGGCCCTTCCTGACCTGTGTTTAACTACAGGCTGGCTCGGTGACCAAGTGCAGTCGCAAATATCAGTTAGCTGCTTTCCCAACGACTTTCTCCAACTCCACTGTTTTACACTACGTATGAGGACCAATCTAACTTAAACATGCAGCAGGTGGAGCGTTGGTATGGCAAGGTTAAAGACTACAGAGCAGAACACTGACAACAATTTCCAGCTGCAGTCCAAGACGATTGAGTTGGAGTTCATTGACAGGATTAAAGAGTCAAAAGGAAGCAGCTGATTATACAGTTCAGTTATTTATTGAAGTACTTGGTAAATAAAGAATGCAAAGAAAAAATGTATTGATGCTATTATTTAATGAAACTCCTATTTAAGAAGGTTGTGCAACATGACACACGACCGCTTGCATATGCATGTGAAGATGCCATTACTCTGCCACAAATAGAATCTAAATCTGTGGGAAACAGTGATATTTCCAAGGATAGGCTATAGCAAACCAATCTGGGAAACTGATTGCACGCTGATGAAACTAGATAGAAAGGTAAACATCTTTTTCCAATTAGATGGGTTTTGGAATAATCGTCAAAAGAAAAGCTACAGGCAATCAGTCATTTTCACTTGTACGTTTTAGTTTAGTTCACAGAGAAGATGAAATTAGTGATTGTCAGTCAGTCATTAGTTGGAAAAATGCTTTAGTTTGTCACCTTTATCCTTCTGTTTACTGCTGAGGAGAATTCACTGAATCATATAGTGTGGAAAACTATGTGACTGTAAAAAGGCATCTCGTGGATACATGTGGCCATATCCTATCATGAAATATTCTGACAAAGCATGAAATTAAATGCAAATCTCAACACAAAAAGTGAGATCCAGTAAACATAAACGACTGTAGGTGCTCTACACAATCAGTCGTGAAAGGGAAGCCATAAGTGCATTGCATGACTGACTATGAGACAGATTAATGTTCTAAGATTAAGGTTTTATGTAAAAGTAACACTGATTGTTTTTTCAAAAAAAAAAAAAAAGTATAGAAATCAGCTATGTGTGAAATCAACTTGGAGGGGATTGTTGTCGTGTTACACGGGACAGGATCATTGTTTAATATGAAGAAACACTGGGTTTGAGACAGGCTGGAGGCCGTTTAGTTACAGAAATGCTCTGCAAGATGAGACCCTAGACAGAACGGGGATTTAAATAAATAAATCAATAAAAATTTATGTTTTATAACATAATCAAACCAGTAACTCAAGAAAGTGAAAACACAGAATTTGGGTATTTCAGTGCAATATAATACTAAAAAAAAAGCCACATACATACTCCATTTCTGAGACTGAGTGAGGTTATATACTTTCTAATATATATTTTCCTGTCCAGAAAGTGTTACATTTATTTTATTTATTCATGTTTAGTTATCTATGAACACAAAGTGTTAAAGAAACGACGTCTATATGGTTCTTTCACCTAGTTTATTAGGTTTGGTGTTAAATGATTTGTCAGACATTAAGTTATTAATGTAGGAACGTATTCATCATGGTATGCACAAGTTTATGTGATCAATACGTGACCCTTCATTTTGCCAGTGCTACATGAAATTGTTTATAATTTGCATGCCTGTCCTACCCTGTCTTACACTTTGTGTTACAGAATTGAATCAACTAAGATGATGAATGAAAGTTGGGTGCTGAGGTTTACATCCACTCGAGAGGATTATCTGAGATGCCAAGTCAGATTTTTGACTTTGATGCTTGCTTGAGATGACTGGGAGAGCATGATCAACACTGTCAACAGCTGTATTAAGATCTATAGCTAAAACAGTGGAGTCATTCATCACTTTAGGGAGAGCTGTCTCAGTGCAATGAAAAGCTCTGCAGTTAGATTGGAACTTCAAAACTTACTCAATTTAACTAACCTGAAAAGCTTTGTATGTGTTATTCCATATAACTGAAGTATCCAGAGACACCAGAATATTTGTACATTTTGAGTGAGCAATCCATCTTCCTTTGCTCTGCTTATTTCTGGACATTTACAAGGAAAAGACTCACAAATAAACTTATTTGCTGAGCTGCTTGTTAGTGTAAATATGGTACAGAGACGACCATATTGAGGTTTTCTTGGAACCATACACTTTATGGTTTTTCCCTTACTAGCAGGATGGGTATTAGAATATTTTATTTGCACCAAACATTTAAAATTTTGCTTTTAGCTGGTATTTATCTAGTAAAGTTACAATTAAAAACTTTGATATGGAGGAAAAGTGTTTAGTTTTGTTCTTCATCAATTTGGTCAGGTTGTAATATAAGCTGCTGATAAGCTGATTGATGTGTATGTTTGTGTTGTACTCCATTGTACTCCTAGTGCCAGACCCAAGCCTGGATAAATGGATAGTTGCCTCAGAAATGGCATTAGCATAAAATCTCTGTTCATTGGGCACCCAGAATAAAATAGATTTGATGTAGTGACCCAATGGGAAATTATCGAGCAGCTGAAAATACCTCCAAATTTAAAACAAAACAAAACAAAAAACTAGCAACTTTATGTCCAAGGCTGGGCTGTACTTTCATTTATCAGTGTAAAGAAAAAAGAAAAGAAAAGAAAAAACAACCCCACCTCTACACTTTCTAATTTACAATAACAGCATGGGAAATAATATTCCACTTATCCAACTCAGGGTCACTCTGGGAGAGTATCTCAGGCCTCAAACGGCATGTATTAGAGCCTGGTACACTCTAATACAGAGAGGCAAACAACAACTTACACATATTTGAACACACCCACTGATAAAAGACGCTGCTCCCTGAATGTAACTAAACTAAAACTTTAGTTACATTTTGCAGAGTGTAATTAAAAAAAGGAAAGGCTCATCCTTTGCCTGTGCTCTACCTCCCACAGCTTATCATAAAAGTCATATGATACATAACTTTGCCAACGTACACCATCAGTACTACAGTATAAACATATCTCAGAATAATTTGGAGAAAAAAAAACCTAAAGTCAGAAAATAGGGGGCAACAATTCTAAACAAGGTTCAACTTATAGTCAGGTTCAGCCTTGGTCGCCTACAGTCTAACCTCTCATGGTGACGTTCCATTTGTTTGTTTATGATTCCAGGAACTGTAATTAACTTTACTAATAGCATCCTGAGAATCTGATTCCATGTTCGAGTAATTCTAAACATGATTAATGTTTAATAACTTACAATAAACATGATTAATGTCTGAGGCACAGGATTCAATCTCTGTACCGGTAACATATTAGGACTGCAATCGCTCATGGATACAGCACAAACATAGCACATGTATGTTTTGCACAAACACGTGCACGTTCATTTACTGTCGCATGCTGCATACTGCTTTTTCTGTTTTTTGCATACAGTCCCATTTAAAACATAACTTTCTGTCCTTTTGTTTTAAAAGGGTAAAATAACAACTCATAAGATCTTCCATTCTTCCTTTTCCCCCCCTTTTCCTCCATTCTTTGTTTCTATTTTTGGCCTGATCAGTTCTGCTGGTTCAATACAACAGTACTTGCATGGTTGACTAAGCTAATCTTTGGACTGCAGTTGGCCAGAAATGAAGTCTGTTTAGAATGTGTTCCATTAGCCAACCGACTTGTTTACTTTAAAGTAAGTAACAATTGTAGCTTTGCACTTCCCTATTCTCAGAATAATCCCTCATTCTCCAGAACATGTTATTTGTCCATTATTAACATCAGTTGTATAATATGTCTCAGCCTCCACCACTCTCAGCACTGGAGCCCCCCAGGGGTGTGTTCTGAGCCCCCTGCTGTACTCTTTGTACACATATGACTGTGTGGCCACTACCAGCTCCACCACCATCATCAAGTTTGCTGACGACACCGTCGTGGTGGGCCTGATCTCTGATAACAACGAGACGGCCTACGTGAAGGAGATTAGGAATCTGGAGAACTGGTGCCAGAGGAACAACCTCCTTCTAAACGTCAGTAAGACAAAGGAGCTGATAGTGGACTTCAGCACTAAGCAGGAGAGGAACTACCAGACCCCCGTCATCAACGAGTGCCCAGTGGAGAGAGTGGACAGCTTCAAATACCTCGGAGTTCACATCACGCAGGACCTGTCATGGTCCTGTCACATCAACACCGTGGTGAAAAAGGCCCGACAGCGTCTCTACCACCTCAGACGCTTGAGAGACTTCCAACTGCCCTCCAAGGTGCTCAGGAACTTTTACTCGTGCACCATAGAGAGCATCCTGGCGGGAAACATCTTAACCTGGTTCGGGAACAGCACCATGCAGGACAGACGAGCTCTACAGAGGGTTGTGCGGTCAGCTGAGCGCACCATCCGCTCCGAGCTCCCTGACCTGCACTCAATCTACAGCAGGCGGTGCTGGACCAAGGCCAGGAAGATCGTGAAGGACCTCAGCCATCCCAACAACAGACTGTTCTCTCTGTTGAGGTCAGGAAAGCGATTCCGCTCCCTGAAGACCAACACAGAGAGACTGAGGAGGAGCTTCTTCCCGCAGGCGATACGGTCTCTCAATCACACCACCACACAGTACTGACCCACACATACAGTTCTTACACACACACTGGACTTTCTGGACTTTGGTTTTGCACAACACTGGTCACTATCTTCTTCATTTCCGGTTAATACTTGTACAGCTGCTGTTATTGTGTATATATTTATTTATATTTAGATTTCTTCATACATTCTTATATAGTTCTATATTGTGTATTGTGTATTTTGTTGTACAGTTATTTTATTTTCAACTTTAATTTATATATTTTATCTTATTCTTCCCAGTTAAATTTACCCTTCATTCTAATTTGTGTTGTACAGTTATTTCATTTTTAACCTTAATTTATATTTTATTCCTTCCTAGTTAAATTTACCCTTTTTAATTTTTCATATTTATTTCCTATCTTATTCATAGCCTTTTCCTTTTTTGTTTTCTTTAGGTCACGAGCAGTTGTCCAAGCATTTCACTACATATCGTACTGTGTATGACTGTGTACGCGACAAATAAAATTTGAATTTGATTTGAATTTAATTGCGTTGCCATGTTTTCACAATTCTCAGGTCCACTCTCCCAGTATACGAACTGCTGTGGACACTGTTGCTCCATAAAGATCACCACCTATAAAGTGCGAAATACATTCTGACATTTTCAGTATGCTTTTTGAGGTGACATTGTTGCCTCCTAAACCATAAGTTGTATAATGTAACCTTTTCTTTTTGGCACAGAGCTCCATTTGTTGTTCTGTCAATAATAAGAGCTGTCAGAGCTCTATGCCTGAAAGCCTATGAGGTACAGTAATACTCTTCTGATAATGCCTGTCTGTGTCCCGTGGCCTGTCTGTCTTTTTGTTTGCGACTGCCTTGTTTCTCTTCCCCTTTATCTCACTCTGCTTCCCTCTGCTCTGTTATAATTCAAGCCTCATCTTAGCCTCAGAAATTAATCTGAAGTTTCCACAATGAGCTTAGATGGCATTACATATGCAAACAAAACCCTGATATTAAAAATCCAGCTTTGCCACAGAAGGGATAGAGAAAAAAAACACTGTATTTATTTTGTGCAATGCACAGTTGATTCTCATTTGAAAATACTAGATTTGAATGTGGGAATAAATTAAATACTTATGTTTTATGTGTTTTGATTCATGAGGAGATATCGTGGTACATTCATTTTTTTTGGCTTGTTCTTGTTTTTTTGGTCCTGGTGTCTTGAATATAAAGAGCTGATATTGTGCAGTTTAAGTGTTAGAACTGAATAAAATCAGCTTAAAAAGGAATTAATAGATATGCAGAACTGTAAAATCTTATACATGCCCATAAAGCCATACTTTTTGTGCCTGAACATATGTGAATGTTACATGTTTGTCCTTCACAACATATAATATTTTAATGCTTACAATCAGGCAGGTTTACCTACCATCCCACTGAGTAATAATTATAAGTTACAGTTATGTCTACTGTATTTCTGGGAAGAATTAGACATTGAAGGCCTGTGATGCAGAAGGATTTGGTGCTTAGCAATATAACTTTAGGGCTTGACCTGTGCTTTGTAGCGGTGCAAAGACAGTTTTAGTTTTTTCCAGAAAAGCTATAATTCAAGCATGTATCAAACATGTCTGTCAGAAAATGGTATGTCATCTTAGGTATCAACTAGCTAACATAATGGGACAAGATCCACACTGATAATTTTCTTTGACTTGAAAGAATTTAAACTCTTTAACTCACAATGATGTTTCATTGCATGTTTACCTTTTTTTGAACAAGAAGAGTATTTGGACCCAGAAATGGCTTGTACTGACGTCAGATTTAACAAGTAGATACTGATATAATCCTAAAACAGAGCATCTAAGCCTTGTACTAGCTGACCTCATATGAAACGTATAATTTTCTGTGATTGCGCTTATAGCTAAAGTTGGAAACCCTGAGTGGACTTATCGAGTTGATAACCACCTTCGTGTGAACACTTCACTTGATTGCTGATTTTAGAGTAACTGGAGCCAGAAGAGAAGAAGGTATTCTGGCTCTGTGCAACTTGCTTTGCAGTACAGGCTCCTGGAGTCATGTATGTAAAAGTATTCATTGCCAGCATTACTCTGTGTTGATTAATTACATTTTAAACCAAACTTTAATGAGTGCAAAATCTGCTCATATTTTTTGTCATATTATTCCACTCTTCATTCCATATGCGATGGAATTCTGGCATGTGTGGGTCTGTAAACATGGCGGTTCATGATTTAGTAATGAAATAAAACTCAACAGGAAATTGAATCGGAAGGACTGCAGAGCTCACCACACTCTGAACTAGATAACGATTAGAGAGAGCAAAGCACAAGGAGGTGTGTGTGTGTGTGTGTGTGGCTTGACAACTAAGTGCACAAATGTGGGTTCTTGTGCACGTGTGTCTGGGTGATTAGGTCTTGGTGCTAATGCATTTATAACCATTAGCCTACAAATCCATCGATCACAGCCAACATATGCAAAATTAACAGCAGAAATTAGTGTGTGTGTGTGTGTGTGTGTGTGTGTGTGTGTGTGTGTGTGTGTGTGTGTGTGTGTGTGTGTGTGTATGAGAGAGAGAAAGCGATGGAGAGTGGGTGTTCTCTTTTACTTGGGACTGTGCAGAGAAGGTAAGAGAAAAGCTACAATTAACAATTAACAGTTTATTATTTATTGTATTTAACCATTAATGAAATAGAGGACTTTGCCCTCCCTCAGAATGTAAACTTATCTAAGGTTGTTAGACTTCTAAAAGCAGAACAGAAGGCTCCTCTCCTGTGAAACCAGCTCAAAGTTAATGGTCAGTAGATACTTAACATTAGGCTTTAAACTTTTGCCTCTGATAGAGATTATAGTTGGGGCTGGATCAGCTGACCCTCAACTGTCTCTCAGTTATTCTGCTATGTGCTTATTAAGTCTGTTGTCATTACCCATTTCAAGGGCTACATGCTCCTTCAGTTCCCAAAAGCAAAGAAGCATTGAGGCATAATTCTGAATTAAAAACAGTCCAAATTCTTTCAACTTCAATAAAATCATAGAACAAGACACTATTTCTACTTTTAAGATTAAGCGTAAAACTTCCCTTTTTGCTAAAGCATATAGTTAGGGCTGGATCAGGTGACCTGAATGCTCCCTTAGTAACGCTGCAATAGGTTGCTGGGGGATTCCAATGATGCATTGAGTATTTCTTCTTCAGCCACCTTTCTCACTCACTGTGTGTTAATAGACCTGCACTGAACCATACTTTTTATTAATTTCTGGCTCTCTTCCATAGCATGTCTTTTATCCTGTCTTTCTTCTCTCTCCCCAACTGGAGGTTTCTTCCCGTTAAAAGGGAGTTTTTCTCTTCCCACTGTCACTGTCAAGTGCTTGCTCATAGGACGTCATCTGATGGTTGGGTTTTTCTCTGTATGTATTATTGTAGGGTCTACCTTAAGATATATAGATATAGGACATCTGAATATCAGCTTTCGCACAAAACGAGGTTAGTCATTGAGATGTTGCCGTGAAGGTTGATTTATTCACTGTAAAAAAAAAAAAAAAGGACAGTTTTGCTCACTGTGAATGAAATCTATTCAAAAGTGTCAAAATATTTTTGTCTAAGACACAGTAAGCTAATGCGAACTGGTCTACACAGTGATTTTTATTTATTTAAAGCTGAGCTTAAAGACACAACACAAGTGACCAGTGTTAGAGTAATAAACAACTGTAGGGTGATAAAAGAAAAGAACTTTGGAGTGACGTCGCCCTCAAGTTCCAGTTGTAAAGTCAGAAAAGCAGGAAAGAAAAAAGGAAAAATGCGATTTGTTGATTTGTTCATCTTGAATTGTTTACTTGGGGTACCGGGTGCTCGCTCCGACATTCTGAGTGGCAAATCTGACTGAAGGAAGCACTCCAGAAAAAGCAAACAAAACTTCAGACCGGAAACTCAGAAATTCTGACTTCCAACTTATTCCGGAACACACCACAACTATCCTCCGAGTCTTTTGCTTCAGTGCCGCCACCACCGCCACCTCCTATCACCTCATTATTGTCTTCCAGTTTAACACCTCAAATCAGCGGTCCCCAACCCCCGGGCTTTGGACCGGTACCGGTCCGTGAGTCGTTTGGTACCGGGCCGCAAGAGTAGAGGCTCAGGTGTGAAATGTATAGTTTTCAGGGTTTTTATCGGTTTTCAGCGTTATTTTGTTATCGTTTTTATCGTTAACTCGGTTTTCCTGGGTCTTTTCACGTGTGTTATGAATAAATCTTATTTTTTTCGGTACCGGTAATAGTTTTATTTTGTTGTATTTATCCGCGACACCTTAAAGGCCGGTCCGTGAAAATATTGTCGGGCATAAACCGGTCCGTGGCACAAAAAAGGTTTGAGACCGCTGCCTTAAATCATACCCTCCGCTGATTGCTGCCCTTGTCCTTTGGTGCACCAGCATAAATGCCATGCCATTTCAGTGGTTCAGAGTCAGCTTACCTTCCCAGACTCACTTCTCTATGCTGATCAGCCCATATACCAGAATACTTCATAAACATGCCACCACAGCAAACACTAAAACAAATACAGTACTTTCAGTTATTTGTTTGATGTTGGATCAGGAAACAGGGTAGTTGTATCATCATTTAACAACTGGATAAACCCAGGCTACTGCAAAATTTCCCATAACGCACTTGCTTTACTCCCTCCTTTTCACTCCCACTGGATTTATATGCCACTAGTGACCTCTCTCCCATAGTTTGTGTTTTGTCCTGTGTGTTGCTTATCTGTGTTCCTCTTTTCTGTCTTCTTTTTCCCTTCTCACCACACAGTCAGCTGTTCCTGTTAAAAGGGAGTTCTTTCTCCCCACAACTGTAAATTGCTTGGTCAGGGAATTGCCTGATGATTGGTGTTCCCACTCTAATATTGTAGGGTCTCTATCATGAAATATAAGTCACATTGAGATGATTGATGTTACGAAAAGCTGTTATACAAACAAAACTAAACTAAATTCAGTTCAAAATTAAAATCCAATGTAAACCAATAACGGTGAATATATGAATCAACTCTTAGACACACATCAGTCTAGCCACAGCTGATTGACAGTTCTGCCCTTTACTCTGACATCATAATCATATTTGACTGAATGAAAACTAAACTGCATGCCAGGTTCTCCTTAGTCTTTGTGTGTTACTCTCAAAGTCCTGTAAAAAATCAATTTCCTTCCAAAAATCAGTTTCTGAATAAATGTGAGACGAATGTGCAGTTGCACAGCCAACCTTCGGTTTACATCTATCAAAGCTCTGGGAAAATACCAAAGACGTTACAATCGAACAGATTTACACAACACAAAACCTATTCATGTCAGGAGAGCTGGAAAGACGTGTAGAATGAGTCTGTCAATTTTGAATTTGGAGTGTAAATGGACAAACACCCAACAAGGACTTGCTTGCAACATCTGACTGCTTGTCTTGTTGATCGGTTTGTCTTTTTAATTCATATTGTGTCCTGAGAGAGTTTGTTTTTCTCTCTACTTTTAATCAATTCAACACCAAAGCACAGAGCAAATCAAAAGCACATCTCGTTGACAGGGACTCACATTTTTTTTTTTTTAAACACCTGTGTTCAGCACAATCATGGAGGCGATAATCAATGGGATTGTTTGCTTTTGTACGAATCATACAATCATGCTAGTTTCACTGTGAAGAGTGATGCCTTAATGTTTTCAATAAAAACTTTGAATTTCCACCCAACATGATTGAGCAATAGTTTGAGTGTTGTATGTTCACTGTATTACACAAAATTGTCTGTTTTTTTTTCCTTGTGTGTCATGCTCTGTCTCTGACTCATTAAGACTTGTGTCCAATTGTTTTACCCAAAGAAATTGCCCACATCACAGCATAGATTACCTTACTAAGAGTCTACAAAAGCTCTATATGTCAGCCCAGAAATACTACCTCAAACAAGAGATAAGTCACAGTGGATAGTGAGTGGGGTAGACGGAGAGGAGGAGAGGAACAAAATGAGATGTCAATAGAAGAAGAGAAGCTGCATATGGCATGGTGAAAATTTTTAAAAAGAGCTACAGAGTATAAAGAAGACAAAGGGACAGAGTAGCTGAGAGGAGAGGAAATCTGTAGAGGTAATCCCTAGAATGCAAGGCTTTGTGTACTCCATTATGGATGCATGGACAGCAGGATGAACAAAAGTCGAAGGGTGGATGAATGGAGGATAAAGTAATGGCTGAGGAAAGGGAAAGAGAGTCATAAAGAAAGAGCACTGCAAAGGCAGTAAGAGAGAAAGAGGGATAAAGTGAAAGATGGATGGATATTGGTAGAGAAAGGGGGTATTAAACAGTGCTTTAGTGAAGTGGATAGGGGCCAAAGGACCACTAAGAGCTTTCGGTTCTCTTAAAGGATCAATCCGATGGTTGCAGTCTGCTAATTCTACTTTAATTCAACTTTTCTAGAAGGATTTTCTCTATGAAAGCATGAGTGACCATACAGTAATACAGGCTGGTGGCCGGACCCAGTGTTTGGTTTAGTTTGGTTTCTATAGGATGCTGTTGTGTGCCATGATAACACATACAACATCCACTACAAGGCTATGAAGTATATTATATAAAAAAAGGATTAAATGAATTGAAAAGAAAAAGAATCACCCCATACTATGCAACTGTTATGGAGGGGAAAGCCATCAATGCAGAAACACTTTTATACCAGGCTGCAAACTTTTAATGTTCTAAACTTTTTAACATAGGAGTCTGTAGGGAATTACTAGCTTTTGAGCTAAGTGCCCATTTAGATGAACTGATGTTTTTGCTGAACTTCCACATTTGCTTTATTTTTGAGCCATAGAGGTTGCTGCTTGTTGTAGCTGTGGTGGTAACTATCTGTGATCAGTTCCTAAATACGATCAGCTTTTCTAACCCGCTGTTTGCCGGGAGTGAGGCCTTTGAAATATTGCAACAAATGCCTGTTTTACTATGTTTCTAAAGTCATGTGTGTGCTTGTTAAATTCTAAAGGTGATCTTGATGACCTGCAGTGACAAGTGGCAATAAAAAGAAAAGAAAATGTTCCCAGGTGCTCTTAACCATGGTAAGACCTGATTAGAACTGCAAAAGCAGGGGCAAAACACATTATTCTCTCCCCAATGTGGCTTTATAGCAGATGTAGTTTCTTTAATGTAAGGATTTGTTTCCAACGATGATGATTAGCACTGCTATATGGCCTCTTTCTTGTATCAGGGTTCAAATGGTTTGTCCACTGGCCGATCTTTATTCATTTACTTATATTGGGAGTCATCCATCTATGGCTAATTAGATGGCCTCTCGGTGTGGCTGCTGCTAGAATTCCCACCAGAAGGAAAATCCCCACATAATAGGACAGGGGAGACACTAAAAGGAGAGATTACCAGGAGGAGGAGAGGTTGTGTGTTTGTGTGTGTGTGTCTGTGTGTATACTTATGTTAATCCACAGACAGCTGAGGATTTCGGTGTGTTTGTGAGTGTTTCTGTTGAGGGAATGGGAGAAGGATTCAACTAAGCTTTAAAGGCTATTTGGGGGGCGCGTGCGCGCGTGTGTGTGTGTGCGTCCATGTTTGTATGTGCTATTGTTTTATAAAGACATCTGTATTATAAGAGAGAAGTAAGGGATAGACTGATGAAGACTGGAGAAACAACTCCTTGGGAGAAAGAGGAAACGCAGAAGTTAAAGTCAGCAGTTTACAATATTCACAAAAAGTTTACATAAGGTATTTTTTATAACACATTAAGAGTCACCTCTGTAACATCATTTGTTTCCAGCCGCCAACAACTGATTTCCAGGTACTTTCCCATACCTGTTTTCATTCCATAATTAGTACTGGGGCAGCATGGTAACGCAGTGGTTAGTACCTTTGCTTCACAGCAAGAAGGTCCTGAGTTTGACTCAGACTCAGGCTGACACTCAGACCGTGTTAGCCGTCACATTGGTGACCTGTTCAAGGTGCCCTATGATAGCTGGGATAGGCTCAAACCCCCCACGACCCTGACAACGATAAGCAGAAGAGGATAGATAGATGATATAAAAGGTTAATCTAACATACCAGCTTTAATTTCCTATACTGCTGCCAAAGTGTTACAGGGGTATTTACAGTAGCTACTTAGTGGAAACCAAAAATATTTTACTGTTCACTGTGAAGAGCTGTTAACAGCATACCCTTATTGTTCATGGTTATAACTTCAGAACAATAAAAATTTGTAATTCATAGCTAACTGTCTGTAAGGATACATCATCAGCAGACATTGGATGAAGGGAAAAAGCAGCTGCAATATTCTTCTTTTTTGTGGCCCAATGAATAGTTACAGTAAAACGAGTTAAAACATAATACAAGTAATTGGAGTCTGATCATTTTACCTATCGTCTTCTCTCTGCTTCTTTTCAGCCAAGCAGCTGAATTTGTTTCCTACTGTGAAGGTCCATGGTCAACTTGTGACACTCATAACTACACAGATATCTGTGCTATATGGTGACAGACATCATCATAACTACTCCCTTCCTTCATGGTGGGTCTCAGTTTTTCTAACCCCATATGAAGGTATATGACACGCACCCTGAACAACTTACCCATAAACTATTTAACAAACATCAAAACTGCTTTGTATGAGACTGCACGCATATTATTTTAGCAAACATTTGTGGACATGCCAGCTCATAAATTGTGCAAAAATAATGTTCAAGTTGAAACTAAACTGGTATTGCTGGGCCTTATACACCTTTCCAACCTGTCTTTTTTTCCCTTTGCTGCATAAAAACTAAAAATGCATACATAATACTCTCAAGGCTGTTTGAATTATGTAGTCGTACACTCGTGAAAAAAACAACAGCAATGAGTATAGTGAAACTATACTTTCTAGTGATGCGTATTTCATGCAGAAAACAGATTAAGAAACTCAAAAAGAAAGAATATCAGAGAACAAAGTCAAAACACTTAAGATGTGTATATATTTTAATTCTGAATTAACATATACATTTTACAAAACATTATTTTCAGCATTTGGAATTACAGTGTACAGCACATCCAACAACAGCGAAACAAAGAGAAAACAGAGTATGAAAACAGGCTAGAGAAGGAATACGGGAACTTTTGCCTATCAGAGAAGCCATGTGTTTTTGGAGGGGGTTATACTTTCTAGTCATGCTGCTTCTGTTCACTCATCTGCTATGTGTGTCTGAGTTTCAGTGTGGGCAGGGCTTAGGCAGCAGCAATCATCTTACTCAAGGCTAAAAGCAAGTTTTACAAGGACTTCAGAATTTAAGCCAGAAACCTGGGAAGAACAACTCACAGAGGACGTGGTTTCAAAGCTATGTTCTACAGCTTCACTGGGGAAAGATTCTGGGTTTAAGCTGAGTAAGAGAGGTCATCTATTAATGCAAACAATCTGTCATGTATTCAATAAAAGGTGGCAGGCAGCCTCAGTCAAGGGCTGACTTTCTATTTGCTTACTGACAATTTTCATTAACAGTGTGTATTTTATTTATCGTTTTGGCTGTATGCTTTTATTTTATGATGGCACTAAAATGATTTTCAAATTATTGCTCATCTACTCATTGGGGTCCACACTGACTTCCCGTACTTAATGGATGCAAAAGATATCCAAATTTACTTCCAAGCAAGGGGTTTGAAACGACAACTTATGGCAACTTTTTTTTTTCCCTCAGAAGACAATACTGTCCGAGATAAAGTGACTGATGAAAGTGATTAAACGGAGTCTCCTGTTCACTTATGTTAGTGAAGCCCAAAAGCCAGCTGTGCTCACAAGGGCCTCCATAACTCCATATGACAACACCCTAAAACAGGGCAGAATGTTAGAACTGAAGAAAAAAAAAAAATGTAAATGATACTATAAACTGCTGACCTTGTTGTCTAATGACACTTTTCTCTGTAATAAATTTAAGGAATTTGATCGTTAAGTGTCGCCCTTTCTATCTCCCTCGGGAATTCACTGCGGTCATTGCCTGCACTGTTTACATTCCGCCTCACGCGGACTCGGACACTGCCTTATGTGAGCTACATGAGGCTCTCACACATCAACAAACACTTCACCGAGATGCCGCACTCATTGTTATGGGAGATTTTAACAGAGTGAATCTCAAACTGACATTTCACAACCTTCACCAGCACATCAACTGCCCCACCCGGGGCACGAGGACATTAGACCACTGCTACACCCCGTTCAAGAACTGTTACAAGGCTCAACCCCTGCCGGCATTTGGAAAATCGGACCATTCCGCCATCTTCCTCATACCTGCTTACAAACAAAGGCTAAAGCAGCAACCACCAATCAGGAGGGAGGTCGCTCGCTGGACGGACCAATCGGTGGCCGTGCTGCAGGACGCACTGGATGACGCAGACTGGGACATGTTTCGGCGCAGCTCTGATGACATCAACATGTTTACGGAAGCAGTTGTGGGATTTATCGGGAAACTAGCGGACGACACAGCAGAAAGAACTATCATCCGAACGTTTCCCAACCAGAAGCCGTGGGTGGATAAAAACATCCGCGACGCTCTGAGATCACGCACCGCTGCCTACAATGAAGGGCTTGTCTCCGGTAATATGGACCTATACAAGGCTGCGTCCTACAACGTGCGCAGCGCGGTCCGAAAGGAAAAGCGGAGCTACGGGGAAAAACTAGAGTCACAGCTACGACAGTGCGACTCTAGGAGCCTGTGGAAAGGACTGCGGACTATAACGGACTATAAACGACCAGCTTCTTCAATGATGAATGCCGATGCTTCACTGGCTGATGAGCTGAACACGTTTTATGCTCGCTTCGACGCCGCAGCAATTAAAACAACAAACGGCTGCGCGCGCTCGGAGTGCACCAGTGAAGAAAATGCATTCGTCATCACAGAGCATGCCGTGAGGAACACCTTCAGGAGGGTGAACACCAGGAAGGCAGCAGGACCTGATGCAATCCCTGGCCGGGTCCTTAGAGCCTGCGCTGATCAACTAGCACCGGTGTTCACGGAGATCTTCAACCTCTCCCTGGCCCAAGCTGTGGTTCCCACGTGCTTCAAACGGTCCATTATTGTCCCTGTTCCAAAGAAACAACAGCCCGCTTGCCACAATGACTACCGTCCAGTAGCACTGACTTCAATTGTGATGAAGTGTTTTGAAAGACTGATGAGAGATCACATCACTTCTTCACTTCCTCCCACCATCGACTCACTTCAGTTTGCTTACCGGACTAATCGTTCCACAGACGATGCCATATCTCACCTGCTCCACACATCCCTGAGTCACCTGGACACTGGCAGAGGGAATTATGTTAGGATGCTGTTCGTGGACTACAGTTCAGCATTCAACACAATAATTCCCTCTAAGCTTTTCACCAAGTTGACGGATCTAGGACTCAGCTCATCACTGTGTCAGTGGATCCTCAACTTCCTCACAGACAGACCCCAATCAGTGAGGGTAGGAAAACAAGTCTCCCCCTCCATCTCACTCAGCACTGGAGTGCCTCAGGGCTGTGTTTTAAGCCCCCTGCTGTACTCACTGTACACTTATGACTTGTGTAGCCACATCCGACACCACCTCCATTGTCAAGTTTGCTGACGACACTGCTGTTGTGGGCCTGATCTCTGACAACATCGAGACGGCCTACCTGGAGGAGATTAGGAACCTGGAGACCTGGTGCCAGGAGAATAACCTCCTCCTAAACATCAGCAAGACTAAGGAGCTGATCGTGGACTTCACTACAAAGCAGGCGAGGAATTACAAACCCCTCATCATCAGTGGCACGCCAGTGGAGAGAGTGGACAGTTTCCGATACCTGGGTGTCCACATCACTCAGGACCTGTCATGGTCCTGTCACATCAACACCCTGGTTAAGAAAGCCCGTCAGCGTCTCTTCTTCCTCAGAAGACTTAGAGACTTCCATCTGCCACTGAAGGTGCTCAAGAACTTCTACTCCTGCACCATCGAGAGCGTCCTGACGTCAAACATCTGCACCTGGTTTGGGAACAGCACCAAGCAGGACAGACGAGATCTGCAAAGGGTGGTGCGCTCGGCAGAACTCATCATTCAATCAGAGCTCCCTGACCTGCTGTCCATCTACACCAAGCGGTGCAAGTCCAAAGCTGGGAAGATTATGATGGACCTCTCCCATCCCAACAATGGACTCTTCTCACTGTTGAGGTCTGGGAAGTGCTTCCGCCCCCTTAAGGCCAAAACAGAGAGAATGAGGAGGAGCTTCTTCCCCCAGGCTATTCGGGCCCTGAACCAGGTGTAGGACTGGACTCTCCCAAACACGTCACTATAAGACTGGACTCTCACACACGTCACCACACGCACCACCACACATTTCCTATAATCCTATAATTCCTATAATTTATAATCCTTATCTTTATAATCTCTTCTGCTATTTGCACACTCTTTACTGTAAATTCCTAAGTTAATTTGTAAATTTTTGTAGTAAATTGTAAATATTGTAAAACTTTTCTTCTGTCATTTAATGGTCGGGCATTGTACAGCTACAAGCATTTCACCCCCATGTCATACTGTGTATGGTTGTGTGTGTGTGACAAATAAAATTTGAATTTGAATTTGAATATTTGCAAAACTGGAAAATGTGTTACACACGTGGATACATTTGCTCCGCCGTTAGAGGCACAAACAAACGTTTGAGTCTGTATCCGTTAAAGGAGGGAAAAAGGGTAGCATGTCACTCGAAAGAGATAGAACGTGTATAATTGAACGAGATTTCTGCAGAAAACTGGCAAATATCCCCCCATAAAGACATTTATTTAGCTGTTGACCTTGGGGGATATGGCGATGGCTTAGAGAGGCAGAAACAACATGATAAGAGCTTTTTATTCAGATAAGCCTCTCTTTTACTCCCTGTCGTCTTCCTACTCTGCATAACATTGTAGAGTGCTACTGGGTGATTTTTCAGCTCCAATTGGAATAATAACTGCTTGCTTTTTGGTGAAAAACACCCCTAATTACTGCAACCTTGCAGTCTGAGAAAAAGGGCAAACTACTTACTGCGACTACTTTTGCACTAAGTAGCTCTTGACTTACAACATGAATCTGCATCCTTATTTTCTTGTACTGCATTGATGTATTAGTCTACAGAAAGAAGGGTATGCTGTTGTTCCCTACAATTTTTAATCCCTCATATTCCCCAATCTGGGTATTTGCAGGACGTCCTCAGAAGTACTGCTTTCTTTACCCTGTCTGTTGAAATGTTGGATATACATCTTTTTAAGAAAGTTTTACTCTTTTTATCTTTTACTGATGTTAAAGAATATTCGTTTATATTCAATTCAGTTTTTTATAAATAGTGCCAATTCACAACAGCTGTCACTTCATGGCACTTTATATTGTGAGTGAAGTGAAGACCCTGCAAGGTTAAAAAGATCTCAACAATCAGATGATCTGCTATGAGCAAGCACTTTGGGATATTGGGTTTGAAAAACTTCCTTTTAACAGTTGGAAACCTCCAGCAAGCAGGGCCCTCCATAGACATCTGCCGCCACTGGCAAATTGATACGGAGAGTGAATCTCAAAGTGTGACCTGCAGATCTTAATGGGAGTTTAAACTACTGCAGGTGGGCCACAAATATGCACAATAATTTTATAATGAATGGATTTTGTAATGAATAAATAAAAAAATAAAAAAAAAGGATTCAATGATAAGACAAATAAGTAAATACTTTACTGGGCTGGTGTCATAATGAGAGTTTTGGTAAAAGGTCTTATCAAATGATCTAATAATAATGCTGATGTCATGTTGTGTCTTAGACTTCAAGTTATCATATTTCCATGTTTTTCTTTGCTGTTCTCAAAAAAACAAAAAAAACAAACTGCAGGTCTAAAAAAATCTTTGAGAAAGACCCCAGGACATTGATGAAATCATAATTTGCATTAAAAATACTGAGTACTCCTGTGATCTGGATTTCTTTTTCTAGTCTGTGAAAATTAAAGGTAATTTAGCATTAATGGAAACAGCAGTCATTCTGCTACTCTTGTATGGACACTGAAGAAACCATGCACAGTTCATTTTAAGTGCAGAGCTACTTATCACAGAGCTGATGGGACTGCTCAGGGGGCACATTTGTTGCAGTCTCAGGTTTTCCTCCCTCTTTTTCTTTCTAGATCACCATTTCTGCATCTTCCTTGCTCTTTCCATTTCCCACTTTTCAGTCCAGTACATATCTGCTTTATGGTGACAGGGACTGTCACATTCCACTGGAGCTAAAAGATTTTCAGCCCTATAATTTCTTTTTTTCCCCCCATATGTACAATAAGGAGTTGTAAAGAGTGAAAAAACAGGTTCCATTTTTTAAAAGAACTAAAAGACACAGGACAGAAAATGTAAAGTCCAAAGCAATACACTTTAATCTAGCTGGGATCATATTACAAACAGTAAAACTTAGGGCACATTTACTAATGATTCAAACTACAGGTTATTGGGCAGACATTCAACATTTTTACCGATATTATCAGTATTATTTTTTAAAACAGTTTTGAATCAAATCACCACTCCACTGAGCACATTAATGCCTCACCTACAGAGCCATCTCATTGGTTGCACAAGATGTGTTCTATTGCTAAAGCTGTTTACATAAAGTATGAGATGTAGACATATAAAGTGATTTTCTGCTATAACTCTTGGCAGGTTGATGGCTTTTATAAAACATAAAAATGCATAAGCCCAGAAAAAATAGTCTAACAATATTTATCAATAATGATATGTTGAAAAAACATTGAGAAATAAAACACACAAACACAACATTAACAATTATCTTTATTTTTCTATTAGTCTTTAAATTGAAGATGTCAAACTATCAATTATTTTAGTATTAGTCAAACATAATACATCACAAACCAGTGTCATATATTGCTGTATGGTATGCAGCGTTGTGGACATACAGTGGGGCAAAAAAAGTATTTAGTCAGCCACCGATTGTGCAAGTTCCCCCACCTAAAATGATGACAGAGGTCAGTAATTTGCACCAGAGGTACACTTCAACTGTGAGAGACAGAATGTGAAAAAAAAAAAATCCATGAATCCACATGGTAGGATTTGTAAAGAATTTATTCGTAAATCAGGGTGGAAAATAAGTATTTGGTCAATAACAAAAATACAACTCAATACTTTGTAACATAACCTTTGTTGGCAATAACAGAGGTCAAACGTTTACTATAGGTCTTTACCAGGTTTGCACACACAGTAGCTGGTATTTTGGCCCATTCCTCCATGCAGATCTTCTCGAGAGCAGTGATGTTTTGGTGCTGTCGCCGAGCAACACGGACTTTCAACTCCCGCCACAGATTGTCTATGGGGTTGAGGTCTGGAGACTGGCTAGGCCACTCCGGGACTTTCAAATGCTTCTTACGGAGCCACTCCTTTGTTGCCCGGGCGGTGTGTTTTGGATCATTGTCATGTTGGAAGACCCAGCCTCGTTTCATCTTCAAAGTTCTCACTGATGGAAGGAGGTTTTGGCTCAAAATCTCACGATACATGGCCCCATTCATTCTGTCCTTAACACGGATCAGTCGTCCTGTCCCCTTGGCAGAAAAACAGCCCCATAGCATGATGTTTCCACCCCCATGCTTCACAGTAGGTATGGTGTTCTTGGGATGCAACTCAGTATTCTTCTTCCTCCAAACACGACGAGTTGAGTTTATACCAAAAAGTTCTACTTTGGTTTCATCTGACCACATGACATTCTCCCAATCCTCTGCTGTATCATCCATGTGCTCTCTGGCAAACTTCAGACGGGCCTGGACATGCACTGGCTTCAGCAGCGGAACACGTCTGGCACTGCGGGATTTGATTCCCTGCCGTTGTAGTGTGTTACTGATGGTGACCTTTGTTACTTTGGTCCCAGCTCTCTGCAGGTCATTCACCAGGTCCCCCCCTGTGGTTCTGGGATCTTTGCTCACCGTTCTCATGATCATTTTGACCCCACGGGATGAGATCTTGCGTGGAGCCCCAGATCGAGGGAGATTATCAGTGGTCTTGTATGTCTTCCATTTTCTGATGATTGCTCCCACATTTGATTTTTTCACACCAAGCTGCTTGCCTATTGTAGATTCACTCTTCCCAGTCTGGTGCAGGTCTACAATACTTTTCCTGGTGTCCTTCGAAAGCTCTTTGGTCTTGGCCATGGCGGAGTTTGGAGTCTGACTGTTTGAGGCTGTGGACAGGTGTCTTTTATACAGATGATGAGTTCAAACAGGTGCCATTCATACAGGTAACGAGTGGGGGACAGAAAAGCTTCTTACAGAAGACGTTACAGGTCTGTGAGAGCCAGAGATTTTCCTTGTTTGAGGTGACCAAATACTTATTTTCCACCCTGATTTACGAATAAATTCTTTACAAATCCTACCATGTGGATTCATGGATTTTTTTTTTCACATTCTGTCTCTCACAGTTGAAGTGTACCTCTGGTGCAAATTACTGACCTCTGTCATCATTTTAAGTGGGGGAACTTGCACAATCGGTGGCTGACTAAATACTTTTTTGCCCCACTGTACATGCAGGACTCTAGAGACAGAGGATAAACTCAAAGAGGCAGCTTTATTGTTGATACTAAAAGGAAGGAAGGAAGGAAGGAAGGAAGGAAGGAAGGAAAGAAGCGGGAGAGCACAGAGCATGAAGGGCGAATGGGACATAGAACTGGAGAAGACAGAGGGTTTAAATACTCATGTGAGGTAATTGGGGAGAGAGGACACACCTGGGAAATACGAGATGCAGGTGAACAGGATCTAACGAACGAGACAAGGGGAAGCAAAACTAAACACAAAGCACACATAACAAGGGCACTGGCAAATTAAGACAAGACCAAAAATACAAACAAGGAAAACCCGCAGAGATATGACTGACATCACACAGAAAATGGTAGGGACCAAACACAGAGACCAGGACAACTGGAAAACAAAACTAACATCAAACAAGGAACGGAGAACTACAAATATAGGTAACAAAACACATAGCAATAGCACACAATAAATGTTTTTATTGTTTTAGTCAACAAACACTACAAAAAACCCTGGATTCTGACTTTCCATATTTAGTTTTGTTATCGCAAATATATACTGAAAAAAACAATTATGTAAGCATCTTTGTTTTTATCTCCTTGATTACCAATAATCAGCATCACCAATTTAATCAAATTCACCTAATCAAAACCAGCAGTGTCCATATCAGACAAACTTTGTATTAAATGTTATTTTTATTATGCTGTCTCACTGAAAGAAGACCGACTTTCATCACGTCTCTGTGCCATAATTACCCATTAAAACTGCATTTTGATGATCATCTCAAATGAGTCAAAGTGCTCAGAAGTTCAGACACTTCCAAATGTGCCACCCACTGACTTGTTTTCACTTCCACCCCCTCTCTTCTTCTGTCTGTCCATCCGTCTTTTCTCCACTTGCGGTCTCTCTGGATAATAATAACCTAGCACACTGGTCTCATTACGGCATCAAAGAGGGTCTCCATGAAAACACTGATCACTGTGTAGGGAGTAGAGCACTCAGCTCTGATTTTCTCCAACACCCACACGAAGAGAAACAGCAGAGAAAAACAAGAAGGAAAAGCAGTTCATAGTCTGTTCTTTAACAGGACATTTCTGAATGTGATATTTGTATCACAAAACTAGCTTTTGTAACCAAGTAAGTAAGTAGGTAAAATGTATTTATATAGCGCTTTCCACAGATAAAAAAAAAAAAAATCAAAGTGCTTTACAACACAGGAAATGGAAATATAAAACAATATAACAGTAAATAAAACAATGTAAAACTATAAAACTATAAAAACAGCATAAGAGGAAATTAATCAAATGCTTTTCTAAATAAAAATGTCTTCAGCTGTTTTTTTAAAAGAATCAATGGAGTCCGTGTAGCGGAGAGACAGTGGAAGAGAATTCCACAACCGTGGTGCCGCAGTCTGAAAGGCCCAATCACCACGAGTTTTAAAACGAGTGCGCGGTACCACGAGCAGTCTCTGATCTAATGACGTTAAAGCCCGAGAAGATGAATGTGGTTTCAGCAGGTCAGATAAATATTGAGGAGCTTGACCATGTAGGGCCCTAAAGGTTAGAACTAAAATTTTAAAATGAAACCTAAAATTTACAGGCAACCAGTGAAGGGAGGCCAAGACTGGAGGGATATGAGATCTTCTCTTGGTGCCTGTTAAGAGTCGTGCTGCAGCATTCTGCACAGTCTGAAGACAATTTAAGGCTGATTTGTTAAAACAAGTAAACAGACTGTTACAGTAGTCTAAACGAGAGGAAACAAAAACATGAATAATCATCTCAAGTTCAAGCTTTGATACCATTAGTCTGCGTTTAGAAATATTCCGTAAATGATAAAAACAGTTTCGGACCAGCTGCTTAGAATGCTTCTCGAGAGACATCGAGCTGTCAAATATGACGCCAAGGTTTCTAAGGCTCGATTTTACATACGGGTCTAAGAAGCTGATATGCTGCCTGATTTCTGGGACCATGGAGCAATAATTACTTGGCCAGTCTGAATGAAAAGCTTTTTTTTTTTTTTTTTTTTTTTATTTAGTGTTTTTTGGCCAATTATGACCATGGCCTTTAAAAAGGCTTTATACTTTCTTTACAGTCAGATTACATCACAGAGTACCACTACTTTATTGCATCTCCTACAAAAAGAAATTAGAATTGCATTGAGGAAAAAAAAAAAAGGCTTGAAATTAAATTCAAACAAAAGACGGGATTTTAAAATCCAAGGGATGGGAAGATTTGAAATTTGGAGAGCTGGCAGATAATTAGCCAATCAGGTGGAGGGAAAGAGAAATCTGATAGAAATAGATTTAGCAATTGGACTATAAGCCTTAGAAAAGAAAACAGAAATTAATTACAAAGCAGGGTGTCTGACTACTAAGGCAACATGCTGTCCAAATGATTGGGTTTGAGCAGGGAAAACTAACATTGAATTCTGTGCTATGCAGTAGAGAGCCTTTTAAACCATGAAGTCCATCAATAAAATTAAAGCTTTTAAACACAATAACAGTGTCCGTAACTAGTTAGTAACTTAAACTACTAAAAATCACACTTGCTGTGCACTGTGCAAAAATTTGAATCTTCTCTGTATATCAAACTGACTCAACAGAAAATACTCCCCATTAAATTTTTAAAAATATCAAGTCCTTCATTTACCACAAGCAGCTTAAAACCAAGCAAAAATAAAAACTTATGGTTGACTTTAGCCACCTTGTTGAATGAGTCTCTTAGATTAGTCATCGTATGTCTTATTAATTGCACTTTGCTCAGCTTACAAACACAGTGTCAATGCTGCCTACTGTGGTAGGGAGCATTTTAGAACTAGTCGTCAATCAGTAGTAGAAACTGTCATTTACACCTACT